>NW_027140601.1:346262-692524 GCF_036365525.1 Heterodontus francisci | reverse complement strand
TTCACATTGTATCAGGATCCTGCCAGATGTGAATGGGGTTTCACTTTGTATCAGGATCCTGCCAGATGTGAATGGGTTTTCACAGCATATCAGGATCCTGCCAGGTGTGTATGGGGGTTTCACAGTTTATCAGGATCCTGCCAGGTGTGTATGGGAGTTTCACAGTTTATCGGCATCCTGCCAGGTGCGTATGGTGTATATACAGTGGATCAGGATCCTGCCAAGTGTGTATGGTGTTTTCACAGTCTATCAGGATCCTGCCAGGTGAGTATGGAGTTTTCACAGTGTATCAGGATCCTGCCAAGTGTGTATGGGTTTTCGCAGTGGATCAGGATCCTGTCAGGTGTGTATGTGGGTTTCCCAGTGTATGAGGCTCCTGCCAGGTCTGTATGTGGGTTTCACAGTTTATCAGGATCCTGCCTGGTGTGTATGGGGTTTCACAGTGGATCAGGATCCTGCCACGTGTGTATGGCGTTTTCACAGTGTATCAGGATCCTGCCAGGTGTGTATGGGGGTTTCACAGTTTATCAGGATCCTGCCAGGTGTGTCTGTGGGTTTCACAGTTTATCAGGATCCTGCCAGATGTTTATGGGGGTTTCACAGTACATCAGGATCCTGCCAGGTGTGTATGGGGGTTTCACAGTTTATCAGGATCCTGCCTGGTGTGTCTGGGGGTTTCACAGTTCATCAGGATCCTGCCAGGTGTGTATGTGGGTTTCAAAGTTTATCAGGAAACTGCCAGATGTGAATGGGGTTTTCACAGTGCATCAGGATCCTGCCAGATGTGTATGGGGTTTTCACAGTGTATCAGGATCCTTCCAGATGTGTATGGGGGTTTCACAGTGTATCAGGATCCTGCATCGTGTGTATGTGGGTTTCACAGTTTATCAGGATCCTGTCTGGTGTGTATGGGGATTCACAGTGGATCAGGATCCTGCCACGTGTGTATGGGGCTTTCACAGTGTATCAGGATCCTGCATCGTGTGTATGGGGTTTCACAGTTTACAGGATCCTGCCAGGTGTGTATGGGGGTTTCACAGTTCATCAGGATCCTGCCAGGTGTGTATGTGGGTTTCACAGTTTATCAGGATCCTGCCAGGTGTGTATGGGGGTTTCACAGTTCATCAGGATCCTGCCAGGTGTGTATGGGGGTTTCACAGTTTATCAGGATCCTGCCTGGTGTGTCTGGGGGTTTCACAGTTCATCAGGATCCTGCCAGGTGTGTATGTGGGTTTCAAAGTTTATCAGAAAACTGCCAGATGTGAATGGGGTTTTCACAGTGCATCAGGATCCTGCCAGATGTGTATGGGGTTTTCACAGTGCAACAGGATCCTTCCAGATGTGTATGGGGGTTTCACAGTGTATCAGGATCCTGCATCGTGTGTATGTGGGTTTCACAGTTTATCAGGATCCTGCCTGGTGTGTATGGGGTTTCACAGTGGATCAGGATCCTGCCACGTGTGTATGGGGTTTTCACAGTGTATCAGGATCTTGCATCGTGTGTATGGGGTTTCACAGTTTATCAGGATCCTGCCAGGTGTGTATGTGGGTTTCACAGTTTATCAGGATCCTGCCAGGTGTGTATGGGGGTTTCACAGTTCATCAGGATCCTGCCAGGTGTGTCTGGGGGTATCACAGTTTATCAGGATCCTGCCTGGTTTGTCTGGGGGTTTCACAGTTCATCAGGATCCTGCCAGGTGTGTATGTGGGTTTCACAGTTTATCAGGATCCTGCCAGGTGTGTATGGGGATTTCACAGTTCATCAGGATCCTGCCAGGTGTGTCTGGGGGTTTCACAGTTCATCAGGATCCTGCCAGGTGTGTATGTGGGTTTCACAGTATATCAGGATCCTGCCTGGTGTGTCTGGGGTTTTCGCAGTGCATCAGGATCCTGCCAGACGTGTATGGGTTTACACAGTGCATCAGATCCTTCCAGATGTGTACGGGGGGTTTCACAGTTTATCAGGATCCTGCCAGGTGTGTCTGGGGGTTTCACAGTTCATCAGGATCCTGCCAGGTTTGTTTGTGGGTTTCACAGTTTATCAGGATCCTGCCAGGTGTGTCTGGGGGTTTCACAGTTCATCAGGATCCTTCCAGGTGTGTATGGGGGTTACAAAGTTTATCAGGAAACTGCCAGATGTGAATGGGGTTTTCACAGTGCATCCTGTGCCTGCAAGATATGTATGGGGTTTTCACAGAGCATCAGGATCCTTCCAGATGTGTATGCGGGATTCACAGTGTATCAGGATCCAGCATCGTGTGTGTGGGGTTTCACAGTTTATCAGGATCCTGCAAGCTGTGTATGTGGGTTTCACAGTTCATCAGGATCCTGCCAGGTGTGTATGTGGGTTTCACAGTTTATCAGGATCCTGCCAGGTGTGTATGGGGGTTTCACAGTTTATCAGGATTCTGCCACGTGTGTCTGGGGGTTTCACAATTCATCAGGATCCTGCCAGGTGTGTATGTGGGTTTCAAAGTTTATCAGGAAACTGACAGATGTGAATGGGGTTTTCACAGTGCATCAGGATCCTGCCAGATGTGTATGGGGTTTTCACAGTGCATCAGGATCCTTCCAGATGTGTATGGGGGTTTCACAGTGTATCAGGATCCTGCATCGTGTGTATGTGGGTTTCACAGTTTATCAGGATCCTGCCTGGTGTGTATGGGGTTTCACAGTGGATCAGGATCCTGCCACGTGTGTATGGGGTTTTCACAGTGTATCAGGATCCTGCATCGTGTGTATGTGGTTTCACAGTTTATCAGGATCCTGCCAGGTGTGTATGTGGGTTTCACAGTTTATCAGGATCCTGCCAGGTGTGTATGGGGGTTTCACAGTTCATCAGGATCCTGCCAGGTGTGTCTGGGGGTTTCACAATTTATCAGGATCCTGCCTGGTTTGTCTGGGGGTTTCACAGTTCATCAGGATCCTGCCAGGTGTGTATGTGGGTTTCACAGTTTATCAGGATCCTGCCAGGTGTGTATGTGGGTTTCACAGTTCATCAGGATCCTGCCAGGTGTGTCTGGGGGTTTCACAGTTCATCAGGATCCTGCCAGGTGTGTATGTGGGTTTCACAGTATATCAGGATCCTGCCTGGTGTGTCTGGGGTTTTCACAGTGCATCAGCATCCTGCCAGACGTGTATGGGTTTACACAGTGCATCAGGATCCTGCCAGATGTGTATGGGGGGTTTCACAGTTTATCAGGATCCTGCCAGGTGTGTCTGGGGGTTTCACAGTTCATCAGGATCCTGCCAGGTGTGTATGTGGGTTTCACATTTTATCAGGATCCTGCCTGGTGTGTCTGGGGGTTTCACAGTTCATCAGGATCCTGCCAGGTGTGTATGTGGGTTTCAAAGTTTATCAGGAAACTGCCAGATGTTAATGGGGTTTTCACAGTGCATCCTGTGCCTGCCAGATATGTATGGGGTTTTCACAGTGCATCAGGATCCTTCCAGATGTGTATGCGGGATTCACAGTGTGTCAGGATCCAGCATCGTGTGTGTGGGGTTTCACAGTTTATCAGGATCCTGCCAGCTGTGTATGTGGGTTTCACAGTTCATCAGGATCCTGCCAGGTGTGTATGTGGGTTTCACAGTTTATCAGGATCCTGCCAGGTGTGTATGGGGTTTTCACAGTGGATCAGGAACCTGCCA
Source organism: Heterodontus francisci (assembly GCF_036365525.1). Lineage (NCBI taxonomy): Eukaryota > Metazoa > Chordata > Chondrichthyes > Heterodontiformes > Heterodontidae > Heterodontus > Heterodontus francisci. The sequence goes on along the minus strand of NW_027140601.1, from coordinate 688,873 downwards.
GGTGTCTACGGGGATTTCACAGTGTATCAGGATCCTGCCAGGTGTGTATGTGTGTTTCACAGTATATCAGGATCCTGCCACTTGTGTATGGGGTTTCACAGTGTTTCAGGATCCTGCCAGATGTGTCTGGGGTTGCACTGTGCATCAGGATCATGCTAGGTGTGTATGGGGATTTGACAGTGTATCAGGGTCCTGCCAGGTGTTTATGTGGGTTTCACAGTTTATCAGGATCCTGCCAGATGTGAATGGGATTTCACAGTGGATCAGGATATTGCCAGGTATGTACGGGGTTTTCGCAGTGGATCAGGATCCTGCCAGATGTGTATGGAGTTTTCACAGTGGATCTGGATGCTGCCAGGTGTGTAAGGGGTTTTCACAGTGGATCAGGATCCTGCCAGGTATGTCAGGGATTTCACAGTGTATCAGGACCCTGCCAGGTGTGTATGGAGTGTTCACAGTTTATCAAGGTCCTGCCAGGTGTGTATGGAGTTTTCACAGTGGATCAGGATTCTTCCAGGTGTGTATGGGGGTGTCACTGTTTATCCGGATTCTGCCAGGTGTGTATGGGGTTTGACAGTGTATCAGGATCCTGCCAGGTGTGTATGGGGTTTCACATTGTATCAGGATCCTGCCAGATGTGAATGGGGTTTCACTTTGTATCAGGATCCTGCCAGATATGAATGGGGTTTCACTGTGCATCAGGAACCTGCCAGATGTGTACGGGGATTTCACCGTGCATCAGGCTCCTGCCAGGTGTGTATGGGGGTTTCACAGTATATCAGGATCCTGCCAGGTGTGTATGGGTTTTCACAGCATATCAGGATCCTGCCAGGTGTGTATGGGGGTTTCACAGTTTATCAGGATCCTGCCAGGTGTGTATGGGAGTTTCACAGTTTATCGGCATCCTGCCAGGTGCGTATGGTGTATATACAGTGGATCAGGATCCTGCCAAGTGTGTATGGTGTTTTCACAGTCTACCAGTATCCTGCCAGGTGAGTATGGGGTTTTCACAGTGTATCAGGATCCTGCCAAGTGTGTATGGGTTTTAGCAGTGGATCAGGATCCTGTCAGGTGTGTATGTGGGTTTCCCAGTGTATGAGGCTCCTGCCAGGTCTGTATGTGGGTTTCACAGTTTATCAGGATCCTGCCTGGTGTGTATGGGGTTTCACAGTGGATCAGGATCCTGCCACGTGTGTATGGCGTTTTCACAGTGTATCAGGATCCTGCCAGGTGTGTATGGGGGTTTCACAGTTTATCAGGATCCTGCCAGGTGTGTCTGTGGGTTTCACAGTTTATCAGGATCCTGCCAGATGTGTATGGGGGTTTCACAGTTCATCAGGATCCTGCCAGGTGTGTATGGGGGTTTCACAGTTTATCAGGATCCTGCCTGGTGTGTCTGGGGGTTTCACAGTTCATCAGGATCCTGCCAGGTGTGTATGTGGGTTTCAAAGTTTATCAGGAAACTGCCAGATGTGAATGGGGTTTTCACAGTGCATCAGGATCCTGCCAGATGCGTATGGGGTTTTCACAGTGTATCAGGATCCTTCCAGATGTGTATGGGGGTTTCACAGTGTATCAGGATCCTGCATCGTGTGTATGTGGGTTTCACAGTTTATCAGGATCCTGTCTGGTGTGTATGGGGATTCACAGTGGATCAGGATCCTGCCAAGTGTGTATGGGGCTTTCTCAGTGTATCAGGATCCTGCATCGTGTGTATGGGGTTTCACAGTTTATCAGGATCCTGCCAGGTGTGTATGGGGGTTTCACAGTTCATCAGGATCCTGCCAGGTGTGTATGTGGGTTTCACAGTTTATCAGGATCCTGCCTGGTGTGTATGAGGTTTCACAGTGGATCAGGATCCTGCCACGTGTGTATGGGGTTTTCACAGTGTATCAGGATCCTGCATCGTGTGTATGGGGTTTCACAGTTTATCAGGATCCTGCCAGGTGTGTATGTGGGTTTCACAGTTTATCAGGATCCTGCCAGGTGTGTATGGGTGTTTCACAGTTCATCAGGATCCTGCCAGGTGTGTCTGGGGGTTTCACAGTTTATCAGGATCCTGCCTGGTTTGTCTGGGGGTTTCACAGTTCATCAGGATCCTGCCAGGTGTGTATGTGGGTTTCACAGTTTATCAGGATCCTGCCAGGTGTGTATGGGGGTTTCACAGTTCATCAGGATCCTGCCAGGTGTGTCTGGGGGTTTCACAGTTCATCAGGATCCTGCCAGGTGTGTATGTGGGTTTCACAGTATATCAGGATCCTGCCTGGTGTGTCTGGGGTTTTCACAGTGCATCAGGATCCTGCCAGACGTGTATGGGTTTACACAGTGCATCAGGATCCTTCCAGATGTGTACGGGGGTTTCACAGTTTAACAGGATCCTGCCAGGTGTGTCTGGGGGTTTCACAGTTCATCAGGATCCTGCCAGGTGTGTATGTGGGTTTCACAGTTTATCAGGATCCTGCCTGGTGTGTCTGGGGTTTTCACAGTTCATCAGGATCCTGCCAGGTGTGTATGGGGGTTACAAAGTTTATCAGGAAACTGCCAGATGTGAATGGGGTTTTCACAGGGCATCCTGTGCCTGCAAGATATGTATGGGGTTTTCACAGTGCATCAGGATCCTTCCAGATGTGTATGCGGGATTCACAGTGTATCAGGATCCAGCATCGTGTGTGTGGGGTTTCACAGTTTATCAGGATCCTGCAAGCTGTGTATGTGGGTTTCACAGTTCATCAGGATCCTGCCAGGTGTGTATGTGGGTTTCACAGTTTATCAGGATCCTGCGAGGTGTGTATGGGGGTTTCACAGTTTATCAGGATCCTGCCACGTGTGTCTGGGGGTTTCACAGTTCATCAGGATCCTGCCAGGTGTGTATGTGGGTTTCAAAGTTTATCAGGAAACTGCCAGATGTGAATGGGGTTTTCACAGTGCATCAGGATCCTGCCAGATGTGTATGGGGTTTTCACAGTGCATCAGGATCCTTCCAGATGTGTATGGGGGTTTCACAGTGTATCAGGATCCTGCATCGTGTGTATGTGGGTTTCACAGTTTATCAGGATCCTGCCTGGTGTGTATGGGGTTTCACAGTGGATCAGGATCCTGCCACGTGTGTATGGGGTCTTCACAGTGTATCAGGATCCTGCATCGTGTGTATGGGGTTTCACAGTTTATCAGGATCCTGCCAGGTGTGCATGTGGGTTTCACAGTTTATCAGGATCCTGCCAGGTGTTTCTGGGGGTTTCACAGTTTATCAGGATCCTGCCTGGTTTGTCGGGGTTTCACAGTTCATCAGGATCCTGCCAGGTGTGTATGTGGGTTTCACAGTTTATCAGGATCCTGCCAGGTGTGTATGTGGGTTTCACAGTTCATCAGGATCCTGCCAGGCGTGTCTGGGGATTTCACAGTTCATCAGGATCCTGCCAGGTGTGTATGTGGGTTTCACAGTATATCAGGATCCTGCCTGGTGTGTCTGGGGTTTTCACAGTGCATCAGCATCCTGCCAGACGTGTATGGGTTTACACAGTGCATCAGGATCCTTCCAGATGTGTATGGGTGGTTTCACAGTTTATCAGGATCCTGCCAGGTGTGTCTGGGGGTTTCACAGTTCATCAGGATCCTGCCAGGTGTGTATGTGGGTTACAAAGTTTATCAGGAAACTGCCAGATGTGAATGGGGTTTTCACAGTGCATCAGGATCCTTCCAGATGTGTATGCGGGATTCACAGTGTATCAGGATCCAGCATCGTGTGTGTGGGGTTTCACAGTTTATCAGGATCCTGCAAGCTGTGTATGTGGGTTTCACAGTTCATCAGGATCCTGCCAGGTGTGTATGTGGCTTTCACAGTTTATCAGGATCCTGCCAGGTGTGTATGTGGGTTTCACAGTTTATCAGGATCCTGCCAGGTGTGTATGGGTGTTTCACAGTTCATCAGGATCCTGCCAGGTGTGTAATGTGTTTTCACAGGGTATCAGCATCCTGGCAGGTGTTTATGGGGTTTTCACAGTGTATCAGGATCCTTCCAGGTGTGTACGGGGTTGTTCACAGTGTATCACGATCTTGATTGGTGTGTATGGGGTTTTCACAGTGTATCAGGATCCTGCCAGATGTGTATGGGGTTTTCACAGTGGATCAGGAACCTGCCAGGTGTCTACGGGGATTTCACAGTGTATCAGGATCCTGCCAGGTGTGTATGTGTATTTCACAGTATATCAGGATCCTGCCACTTGTGTATGGGGTTTCACAGTGGTTCAGGATCCTGCCAGGTGTGTCTGGGGTTTCACTGTGCATCAGGATCATGCTAGGTGTGTATGGGGATTTGACAGTGTATCAGGGTTCTGCCAGGTGTTTATGTGGGTTTCACAGTTTATCAGGACAATGCCAGATGTGAATGGGGTTTCATAGTGGATCAGGATATTGCCAGGTATGTACGGGGTTTTCGCAGTGGATCAGGATCCTGCCAGATGTGTATGGAGTTTTCACAGTGGATCTGGATCCTGCCAGATGTGTAAGGGGTTTTCACAGTGGATCAGGATGCTGCCAGGTATGTCAGGGATTTCACAGTGTATCAGGACCCTGCCAGGTGTGTATGGAGTGTTCACAGTTTATCAAGGTCCTGCCAGGTGTGTATGGAATTTTCACAGTGGATCAGGATCCTTCCAGGTGTGTATGGGGGTGTCACTGTTTATCCGGATCCTGCCAGGTGTGCATGGGGTTTGACAGTGTATCAGGATCCTGCCAGGTGTGTATGGGGGTTCACATTGTATCAGGATCCTGCCAGATGTGAATGGGGTTTCATTTTGTATCAGGATCCTGCCAGATGTGAATGGGGTTTCACTGTGCATCAGGAACCTGCCAGGTGTGTACGGGGATTTCACAGTGCATCAGGCTCCTGCCAGGTGTGTATGGGGGTTTCACAGTATATCAGGATCCTGCCAGGTGTGTATGGGTTTTCACAGCATATCAGGATCCTGCCAGGTATGTATGGGGGTTTCACAGTTTATCAGGATCCTGCCAGGTGTGTATGGGGGTTTCACAGTTTATCGGCATCCTGCCAGGTGCGTATGGTATATCTACAGTGGATCAAGATCCTGCCAAGTGTGTATGGTGTTTTCACAGTGTAATCAGGATCCTGCCAGGTGTGTATGGGGTTCTCACAGTGTATCAGGATCTTGCCAAGTGTGTATGGGGTTTTCGCAGTGGATCAGGATCCTGCCAGGTGTGTATGGGGTTTTCACAGTGGATCAGGATCCTGTCAGGTGTGTATGTGGGTTTCCCAGTGTATCAGGCTCCTGCCAGGTCTGCATGTGGGTTTCACAGTTTATCAGGATCCTGCCTGGTGTGTATGGGGTTTCACAGTGGATCAGGATCCTGCCAGGTGTGTATGGGGGTTTCACAGTTCATCAGGATCCTGCCAGGTGTGTCTGGGGGTTTCACAGTTTATCAGGATCCTGCCTGGTTTGTCTGGGGGTTTCAAAGTTCATCAGGATCCTGCCAGGTGTGTATGTGGGTTTCACAGTTTATCAGGATCCTGCCAGGTGTGTATGGCGGTTTCACAGTTCATCAAGATCCTGCCAGGTGTGTCTGGGGGTTTCACAGTTCATCAGGATCCTGCCTGGTGTGTATGTGGGTTTCACAGTATATCAGGATCCTGCCTGGTGTGTCTGGGGTTTTCACAGTGCATCAGGATCGTGCCAGACGTGTATGGGTTTACACAGTGCATCAGGATCCTTCCAGATGTGTACGGGGGGTTTCACAGTTTATCAGGATCCTGCCAGGTGTGTCTGGGGGTTTCACAGTTCATCAGGATCCTGCCAGGTGTGTATGTGGGTTTCACAGTTTATCAGGATCCTGCCTGGTGTGTCTGGGGGTTTCACAGTTCATCAGGATCCTGCCAGTTGTGTATGTGGGTTTCAAAGTTTATCAGGAAACTGCCAGATGTGAATGGGGTTTTCACAGTGCATCCTGTGCCTGCCAGATATGTATGGGGTTTTCACAGTGCATCAGGATCCTTCCAGATGTGTATGCGGGATTCACAGTTTATCAGGATCCAGCATCGTGTGTGTTGGGTTTCACACTTTGTCAGGCTCCTGCCAGGTGTGTATGTGGGTTTCACAGTTTATCAGGATCCTGCCAGGTGTGTATGTGGGTTTCACAGTTTATCAGGATCCTGCCAGGTGTGTATGGGTGTTTCACAGTTAATCAGGATCCTGCCAGGTGTGTAAGGGGTTTTCACAGTGTATCAGCATCCTGCCAGGTGTGTATGGGGTTTTCACAGTGTATCAGGATCCTTCCAGGTGTGTACGGGGTTGTTCACAGTGTATCACGATCTTGATTGGTGTGTATGGGGTTTTCACAGTGTATCAGGATCCTGCCAGATGTGTATGGGTTTTTCAGAGTGGATCAGGAACCTGCCAGGTGTCTCCGGGGATTTCACAGTGTATCAGGATCCTGCCAGGTGTGTATGTGTGTTTCACAGTATATCAGGATCCTGCCACTTGTGTATGGGGTTTCACAGTGGTTCAGGATCCTGCCAGGTGTGTCTGGGGTTTCACTGTGCATCAGGATCATGCTAGGTGTGTATGGGGATTTGACAGTGTATCAGGGTCCTGCCAGGTGTTTATGTGGGTTTCACAGTTTATCAGGATCCTGCCAGATGTGAATGGGGTTTCACAGTGGATCAGGATATTGCCAGGTATGTACGGGGTTTTCGCAGTGGATCAGGATCCTGCCAGATGTGTATGGAGTTTTCACAGTGGATCTGGATCCTGCCAGGTGTGTAAGGGGTTTTCACAGTGGATCAGGATTCTGCCAGGTATGTCAGGGATTTCACAGTGTATCAGGACCCTGCCAGGTGTGTATGGAGTGTTCACAGTTTATCAAGATCCTGCCAGGTGTGTATGGAGTTTTCACAGTGGATCAGGATCCTTCCAGGTGTGTATGGGGGTGTCACTGTTTATCCGCATTCTGCCAGGTGTGTATGGGGTTTGACAGTGTATCAGGATCCTGCCAGGTTTCTATGGGGGTTCACATTGTATCAGGATCCTGCCAGATGTGAATGGGGTTTCACTTTGTATCAGGATCCTGCCAGATGTGAATGGGGTTTCACTGTGCATCAGGAACCTGCCAGGTGTGTACGGGGATTTCACAGTGCATCAGGCTCCTGCCAGGTGTGTATGGGGGTTTCACAGTATATCAGGATCCTGCCAGGTGTGTATGGGTTTTCACAGCATATCAGGAATCTGCCAGGTGTGTATGGGGGTTTCACAGTTTATCAGGATCCTGCCAGGTGTGTATGGGGGTTTCACAGTTTATCGGTATCCTGCCAGGTGCGTATGGTGTATATACAGTGGATCAGGATCCTGCCAAGTGTGTATGGTGTTTTCACAGTGTATCAGGATCCTGCCAGGTGTGTATGGGGTTTTCACAGTGTATCAGGATCCTGCCAAGTGTGTATGGGGTTTTCGCAGTGGATCAGGATCCTGCCAGGTGTGTATGGGTTTTTCACAGTGGATCAGGATCCTGTCAGGTGTGTATGTGGGTTTCCCAGTGTATCAGGCTCCTGCCAGGTCTGCATGTGGGTTTCACAGTTTATCAGGATCCTGCCTGGTGTGTATGGGGTTTCACAGTGGATCAGGAACCTGCCAGGTGTGAATGGCGTTTTCACAGTGTATCAGGATCCTGCCAGGTGTGTATGGGGGTTTCACAGTTTATCAGGATCCTGCCAGGTGTGTCTGTGGGTTTCACAGTTTATCAGGATCCTGCCAGGTGTGTATGGGGGTTTCACAGTTCATCAGGATCCTGCCAGGTGTGTATGGGGGTTTCACAGTTTAATAGGATCCTGCCTGGTGTGTCTGGGGGTTTCACAGTTCATCAGGATCCTGCCAGGTGTGTATGTGGGTTTCAATGTTTATCAGGAAACTGCCAGATGTGAATGGGGTTTTCGCAGTGCATCAGGATCCTGCTAGATGTGTATGGGGTTTTCACAGTGCATCAGGGTCCTTCCAGATGTGAATGGGGGTTTCACAGTGTATCAGGATCCTGCATCGTCTTTATGTGGGTTTCACAGTTTATCAGGTTCCTGCCTGGTGTGTATGGGGTTTCACAGTGGATCAGGATCCTGCCACGTGTGTATGGGGCTTTCACAGTGTATCAGGATCCTGCATCGTGTGTATGGGGTTTCACAGTTTATCAGGTTCCTGCCAGGTGTGTATGTGGATTTCACAGTTTATCAGGATCCTACCAGGTGTGTATGGGGGTTTCACAGTTCATCAGGATCCTGCCAGGTGTGTAAGGGGTTTTCACAGTGTATCAGCATCCTGCCAGGTGTGTATGGGGTTTTCGCAGTGTATCAGGATCCTGCCAGATGTGTATGGGGTTTTCACAGTGGATCAGGATCCTGCCAGGTGTGTAAGGGGTTTTCACAGTGTATCAGCATCCTGCCACTTGTGTATGGGGTTTCCCAGTGGTTCAGAATCCTGCCAGGTGTGTCTGGGGTTTCACTGTGCATCAGGATCATGCTAGGTGTGTATGGGGATTTGACAGTGTATCAGGATCCTGCCAGGTGTTTATGTGGGTTTCACAGTTTATCAGGATCCTGCCAGGTGTGTATGGGGGTTTCACAGTTCATCAGGATCCTGCCAGGTGTGTCTGGGGGTTTCACAGTTTATCAGGATCCTGCCTGGTTTGTCTGGGGGTTTCAAAGTTCATCAGGATCCTGCCAGGTGTGTATGTGGTTTTCACAGTATATCAGGATCCTGCCTGGTGTGTCTGGGGTTTTCACAGTGCATCAGGATCCTGCCAGACGTGTATGGGTTTTCACAGTGCATCAGGATCCTTCCAGATGTGTACGGGAGGTTTCACAGTTCATCAGGATCCTGCCAGGTGTGTATGTGGGTTTCACAGTTTATCAGGATCCTGCCTGGTGTGTCTGGGGGTTTCACAGTTCATCAGGATCCTGCCAGGTGTGTATGTGGGTTTCAAAGTTTATCAGGAAATTGCCAGATGTGAATGGGGTTTTCACAGTGCATCCTGTGCCTGCCAGATGTGTTTGGGGTTTTCACAGTGCATCAGGATCCTTCCAGATGTGTATGCGGGATTCACAGTGTATCAGGATCCTGCATCGTGTGTGTGGGGTTTCACAGTTTATCAGGATCCTGCCAGGTGTGCATGTGGGTTTCACAGTTCATCAGGATCCTGCCAGGTGTGTATGTGGGTTTCACAGTTTATCAGGATCCTGCCAGGTGTGTATGTGGGTTTCACAGTTTATCAGGATCCTGCCAGGTGTGTATGGGGGTTTCACAGTTCATCAGGATCCTGCCAGGTGTGTAAGGGGTTTTCACAGTGTATCAGCATCCTGCCAGGTTGTATGGGGTTTTCACAGTGTATCAGGATCCTGCCGCATGTGAATGGGGTTTCACAGTGTATCAGGATCCTGCCAGATGTGTTTGGGGTTTTCACAGTGCATCAGGATCCTGCCAGATGTGTCTGGGGTTTCACAGTGTATCAGGATCCTGCCAGGTGTGTATGGGGTTTCACAGTGTATCAGGATCCTGAAAGATATGTATGGGGGTTTCACAGTGGATCAGGATCCTGCCAGTTGTTTATGGGGTTTTCACAGTGTATCAGGATACTGCCAGGTGTGCATGTGGTTTCACAGTGGATCAGGATACTGCCAGGTGTGTATGGGGTTTCACACTGGATCAGGATCCTGCCAGGAGTGTATGGGGTTTTCACAGTGTATCAGTGTCCTGCCAGGTGTGTATGGGGTTTTCACAGTGTATCAGGGTCCTGCCAGTTGTGTCTGGGATTTTCACAGTTTATGAGCGTCCTGCCAGGTGTGTATGGAGTTTTCACAGTGTATCAGGATTCTGCCAGGTGTGTATGGGGTTTCACAGTGTATCAGGATCCTGGCAGATGTGAACGGGGTTTCACTGTGCATCAGGATCCTTCCAGATGTGTATGGGTTTTCACAGTATATCAGGATCCTGCCAGGTGTGTATGGGGTTTTCAGAGTTTATCAGGATTCTGCCAGGTGTGTATGGGGGTTTCTCAGTTTATCAGCATCCTGCCAGGTGTGTATGGGGGTTTCACAGATTATCAGCATCTTGCCCGGTGTGCATAGGGTTTTCACAGTGGATCAGGATCCTGCCAGGTGTGTATGGCGTTTCACAGTGGATCAGGATCCTGCCAGGAGTGTATGGGGTTTTCACAGTGCATCAGGATCCTGCCAGGAGTGCATGGGGTTTTCACTGTGTATCAGGGTCCTGCCAGGTGTGTATGGGTTCTTCACAGTTTATCAGTGTCATGCCAGGTGTGTAAGGAGATTTCACAGTGGTTCAGGATCCTGCCAGGTGTGTATGGGGGTTTCACAGTTTATCAGGATCCTGTCAGATGTGTTTGGGGTTTCACAGTGTATCAGGATCCTGCCACGTGTGCATGGGGTTGCCACAGAGCATCAGGATCCTGCCAGATGTGTATGGGGTTTCACAGTGTATCAGGATCCTGCCACGTGTGTATGGGGTTTTCACAGTGCATCAGGATCCTGCCAGATGTGTATGGGGATTTCACATTGCATCTGGATCCTTCCAGATCTGAATGGGGGTTGCACAGTGTATCAGAATCCTGCCAGAAGTGTATGGGGTTTCAGAGTGTATTAGGATCCTGCCAGGTGTGCATTGGGTTTTCACAGTGTATCAGGATCCTTCCAGGTGTGTTTGAATTTTCACAGTGTATCAGGATCCTGCCAGATGTGTATGGGGTTTCACAGTGGAACAGGATCCTGCCAGGTGTGTATGGGGTTTTCAGAGTGTATCAGGATCCTGACAGGTGTGTATGGGGTTTCACAGTGTATCGGGATCCTGCCAGGTGTGTATGGGGTTTTCATAGTGTAACAGGATCCTGCCAGGTGTGTATGGGGTTTTCACAGTGTATCAGGGTCCTGCCAGGTGTGTATGGGTTTTCACAGTGGATCAGGATTCCGCCAGCTGTGCATGGGGTTTTCACAGTTGATTAGGGTGCTGCCAGGTGTGTATGTGCTTTTCACAGTGGTTCAGGATCCTGCCAGGTGTGTATGGGGGTTTCACAGTTTATCAGGATCCTGTCAGATGTGTTTGGGGTTTCACAGTGTATCAGGATCCTGCCTTGTGTGTATGGGGTTTTCACAGAGCATCAGGATACTGCCAGATGTGTTTGGGGTTTCACAGTGTATCAGGATCCTGCCACGTGTGTATGGGGTTTTCACAATGCATCAGGATCCTGCCAGATGTGTATGGGGATTTCATTTGCATCTGAATCCATCCAGATGTGTATGACGGTTGCACAGTGTATCAGAATCCTGCCAGAAGTGTATGGGGTTTCAGAGTGTATTAGGATCCTGCCAGGTGTGCATTGGGTTTTCACAGTGTATCATGATCCTTCCAGGTGTGTTTGAATTTTCACAGTATATCAGGATCCTGCCAGATGTGTATGGGGTTTCACAGTGGATCAGGATCCTGCCAGGTGTGTATGGGGTTTTCATAGTGTATCAGGATCCTGACAGGTGTGTATGGGGTTTTCACAGTGTATCGGGATCCTGCCAGGTGTGTATGGGGGTTTCATAGTGTAACAGGATCCTGCCAGGTGTGTATGGGGTTTTCACAGTGTATCAGGGTCCTGCCAGGTGTGTATTGGGATTTCACATTGCATCAGGGTCCCGACAGGTGTGTATGGGGTTTTCACAATGTATCAGGACCCTGCCAGCTGTGTATGGGGTTTTCACAGTGTCTCAGTGTCCTGCCAGGTGTGTATGGGGTTTTCACAAGTGTATCAGGATCCTGCCAGGTGTGTATGGGGTTTTCAGTGTATCAGGGTCCTGCCAGGTGTGTATGGGGTTTTCACAGTGCATCAGGATCCTGCCAGGTGTGTATGGGAATTCACAGTGTATCAGGGTCCTGCCAGGTGTGTATGGGGTTTCCACAGTGTATCAGGATCCTACCAGGTGTGTAAGGGGATTCACAGTGTATCAGGATCCTGCCAGGTGTGTCAGGGGATTCACAGTGTATCAGAAGCCTGCCAGTTGTGTACATGGGGTTTTCACAGTGTATCAGGATCCTGCCAGATGTGTATGGGGTTTCACAGTGTATCAGGATTCTGCCAGGTGTGGATGGGGTTTCGCAGTGTCTCAGGATCCTGCCAGATGTGAATGGGGTTTCACAGTGTATCAGGACCCTGCCAGATGTGAATGGGGTTTCACAGTGTATCAGAATACTGCCAGTTGTGTGTGGGGTTTTCACTGTGTATCAGGATCCTGACAGATGTGAATGGGGTTTCACTGTGCCTCAGGAACCTGCCAGGTGTGTACGGGGATTTCACAGTGTATCAGGAACCTGCCAGATGTGAATGGGGTTTCACAGTGCATCAGGATCCTGCCAGGTGTGTATGGGGTTTTCACAGTGTACAGGATCCTGCCAGATGTGAATGGGGTTTCACTGTGCATCAGGAACCTGCCAGATGTGTACGGGGTTTTCACAGTGTATCGGGATCCTGCCACATGTGAATGGGGTTTCACTGCACATCAGGAACCTGCCAGGTGTGTTTGGGGTTTCACAGTGTATCAGTATCCTGCCAGATGTGAATGGGGTTTCACAGTTGTTCTGAAGCCTGCCAGATGTGAATGGGGTATTCACAGTGGATCAGGATCCTGCCAGGTTTTTATGGGGTTTCACAGAAAATCAGGATCCTGCCAGGTCTGTATGGGCTTTTCACAGTGTATCATGATCCTGCCTGGTGTGTTTGGGGGTTTCACAGTGTATCATGTTCCTGCCAGGTGTGTATGGGGGTTTCACAGTGTATCAGATTCCTGCCAGGTGTGTATGTGGTTTCACAGTGTATCAGTATCCTGCCAGGTGTGTCTGGGGTTTTCAAAGTGTATCAGGATTCTGCCAGGTGTGTATGGGGGTTTCACAGTGTATCAGGATCCTGCCAGGTGTGTATGGGGTTTTCACAGTGTATCAGTTTCCTGCCAGGTGTGTATCGGGTTTTCACAGTGGATCAGGATCCTGCCTGGTTTTTATGGGGTTTCACATAAAATCTGGATCCTGCCAGGTCTGTATGGGGTTTTCACATTGGATCAGGATCCTGCTAGGTGTGTATGGGGTATTCACAGTGTATCAGGATCCTGCCAGGTGTGTATGGGGTTTTCACAGTGTAACAGATTCCTGCCATGTGCATATTGGTTTTTCACAGTGGATCCGGATCCTGCCAGGTTTGTATGGGGTTTCACAGTGTATCAGGATCCTGCCAGGTGTGTATGGGGTTTCGCAGTGTATCAGGATTCTGCCAGGTGTGGATGGGGTTTCGCAGTGTCTCAGGATCCTGCCAGATGTGAATGGGGTTTCACAGTGTATCAGGACCCTGCCAGATGTGAATGGGGTTTCACAGTGTATCAGGATACTGCCAGTTGTGTGTGGGGTTTGCACTGTGTATGAGGATCCTGCCAGATGTGAACGGGGTTTCACTGTGCCTCAGGAACCTGCCAGGTGTGTACGGGGATTTCTCAGTGTATCAGGAACCTGCCAGATGTGAATGGGGTTTCACAGTGCATCAGGATCCTGTCAGGTGTGTCTGGGGGTTTCACAGTGTATCAGGATCCTGCCAGGTGTGTATGGGGGTTTCACAGTATATCAGGATCCTGCCAGATGTGAATGGGGTTTCACAGTGCATCAGGATTTTGCCAGGTGTGTACGGGGATTTCTCAGTGTATCAGGAACCTGCCAGATGTGAATGGGGTTTCACAGTGCATCAGGATCCTGCCAGATGTGAATCGGGTTTCACTGTGCATCAGGAACCTGCCAGATGTGTACGGGGTTTTCACAGTGTATCAGGATCCTGCCAGATGTGAATGGGGTTTCACAGTGCATCAGGATTTTGCCAGGTGCGTCTTGAGGTTTCACAGTGTATCATGATCCTGCCAGGTGTGTATGGGAGTTTCACAGTGTACCAGGATCCTGCCAGGTGTGTATGGGGATTTCAAAGTTTACCAGGATCCTGCCAGATGTGCATGGGTTTTCACTGTGCATCAGGAACCTGCCAGGTGTGTTTGGGGTTTCACAGTGTATCAGTATCCTGCCAGATGTGAATGGGGTTTCACAGTTGTTCAGGATCCTGCCAGATGTGAATGGGGTTTCACAGTGTATCAGGATTCTTCCAGGTTAGTATGGGGTTTTACAGTGTATCAGGATCCTGCCAGGTGTGTATGGGGTTTCACAGTGTATCAGGATCCTGCCAGGTGTGTATGGGGGTTTCACATTGGATCAGGATCCTGCTAGGTATGTATGGGGTTTTCACAGTGTATCAGGACCCTGCCAGGTGTGTATGGGGTGTTCACAGTGTATCAGGTTCCTGCCAGGTGTATATGGGGTTTTCACAGTGGATCCGCATCCTGCCAGGTGTGTCTGGGGTTTCACAGTGTATCAGAATCCTGCCAGGTGTGTATGGGGTTTCACAGAGTATCAGGATTCTGCCAGGTGTGTATGGGGTTTCACAGTGTCTCAGGATTCTGCCAGATGTGAATGGGGTTTCACAGTGTATCAGGACCCTGCCAGATGTGAATCGGGTTTCACAGTGTATCAGGATCCTTCCAGTTGTGTGTGGGGTTTTCACATTGTATCAGGATCCTGCCAGATGTGAATGGGGTTTCACTGTGCATCAGGAACCTGCCAGGTGTGAATGGGGTTTCACAGTGCATCAGGATCCTGCCAGGTGTGTCTGGGGGTTTCACAGTGCATCAGGATCCTACCAGGTGTGTATGGGGTTTTCACAGTTTATCAGGATCCTGCCAGGTGTGTATGGGGGTTTCACAGCGTATCAGGATCCTGCCAGGTGTGAATGGGGCTTCACTGTGCATCAGGATCCTGCCAGGTGGGTATGGGGTTTTCACAGTGTATCAGTGTCCTGCCAAATGTGTATGGGGTTTCACAGTGTATCAGGGACCTGCCAGGTGTGTATGGGGTTTTCACAGTGTATCAGGATCCTGCCAGGTGTGTTTGGGGTTTTCACAGTGTATCAGGATCCTGCCAGGTGTGAATGGGGTTTTCACAGTGTATTAGGATTCTGCCAGGTGTGTATGGGGGTTTCACTGTGTATCAGTATCCTGCCAGGTGTGTATGGGGTTTTCACAGTGTATCAGGATCCTGCCAGGTGTTTATGGGGTTTCACAGATAATCAGGAACCTGCCAGGTCTGTATGGGGTTTTCACAGTGGATCAGGATCCTGCTAGGTCTGTATGGGGTTTTCACAGTGTATCAGGTTCCTGCCAGGTGTGTATGGGGTTTTCACAGAGTATCAGGTTCCTGCCAGGTGTGTATTGGGTTTTCACAGTGGATCCGGATCCTGCCAGGTGTGTATGGGGTTTCACAGTGTATCAGGATCCTGCCAGGTGTGTATGGGGTTTCACAGTGTATCAGGATTCTGCCAGGTGTGTATGTGGTTTCACAGTGTCTCAGGAGCCTGCCAGATTTAAATGGGGTTTCGCAGTGTATCAGGATCCTGCCAGATGTGACTGGGGTTTCACAGTGTATCAGGATCCTGCCAGTTGTGTATGGGGTTTTCACAGTGTACAGGATCCTGCCAGAGGTGAATGGGGTTTCACTGTGCATCAGGAACCTGCCAGATGTGGACGGGGTTTTCACAGTGGATCAGGAACCTGCCAGGATTTTATGGGGTTTCACAGAAAATCAGGATCCTGCCAGGTCTGTATGGGGTTTTCACAGTGTATCATGATCCTGCCTGGTGTGTTTGGGGGTTTCACAGTGTATCATGTTCCTGCCAGGTGCGTATAGGGGTTTCACAGTGTATCAGATTCCTGCCAGGTGTGTATGGGGTTTCACAGTGTATCAGGATTCTGCCAGGTGTGTATGGGGTTTCACAGTGTCTCAGGTTTCTGCCAGATGTGAATGGGGTTTCACAGTGTATCAGGACCCTGCCAGATGTAAATGGGGTTTCACAGTGTATCAGGATCCTTCCAGTTGTGTGTGGGGTTTTCACATTGTATCAGGATCCTGCCAGATGTGAATGGGGTTTCACTGTGCATCAGGAACCTGCCAGGTGTGAATGGGGTTTCACAGTGCTTCAGGATCCTGCCAGGTGTGTCTGGGGGATTCACAGTGTATCAGAATCCTGCCAGGTGTGTGTGGGGTTTCACAGTGTATCAGGATTCTGCCAGGTGTGTATGGGGTTTCACAGTGTCTCAGGATTCTGCCAGATGTGAATGGGGTTTCACAGTGTATCAGGACCCTGCCAGATGTGAATGGGGTTTCACAGTGTATCAGGATCCTTCCAGTTGTGTGTGGGGTTTTCACATTGTATCAGGATCCTGCCAGATGTGAATGGGGTTTCACTGTGCATCAGGAACCTGCCAGGTGTGAATGGGGTTTCACAGTGCATCAGGATCCTGCCAGGTGTGTCTGGGGGTTTCACAGTGCATCAGGATCCTGCCAGGTGTGTATGGGGGTTTCACAGTTTATCAGGATCCTGGCAGGTGTGTATGGGGGTTTCACAGCGTATCAGGATCCTGCCAGGTGTGAATGGGGCTTCACTGTGCATCAGGATCCTGCCAGGTGGGCATGGGGTTTTCACAGTGTATCAGTGTCCTGCCAAGTGTGTATGGGGTTTCACAGTGTATCAGGGACCTGCCAGGTGTGTATGGGGTTTTCACAGTGTATCAGGATCCTGCCAGGTGTGTTTGGGGTTTTCACAGTGTATCAGGATCCTGCCAGGTGTGTATGGGGTCTTCACAGTGTATTAGGATTCTGCCAGGTGTGTATGGGGGTTTCACTGTGTATCAGTATCCTGCCAGGTGTCTATGGGGTTTTCACAGTGTATCAGGATCCTGCCAGGTGTTTATGGGGTTTCACAGATAATCAGGAACCTGCCAGGTCTGCATGGGGTTTTCACAGTGGATCAGGATCCTGCTAGGTCTGTATGGGGTTTTCACAGTGTATCAGGATCCTGCCAGGTGTGTATGGGCTTTTCACAGAGTATCAGGTTCCTGCCAGGTGTGTATGGGGTTTTCACAGTGGATCCGGATCCTGCCAGGTGTGTATGGGGTTTCACAGTGTATCAGGATCCTGCCAGGTGTGTTTGGGGTTTCGCAGTGTATCAGGATTCTGCCAGGTGTGTATGTGGTTTCACAGTGTCTCAGGAGCCTGCCAGATTTAAATGGGGTTTCGCAGTGTATCAGGATCCTGCCAGATGTGACTGGGGTTTCACAGTGTATCAGGATCCTGCCAGTTGTGTATGGGGTTTTCACAGTGTATCAGGATCCTGCCAGGTGTGTATGTGGTTTTCACAGAGTATCAGGTTCCTGCCAGGTGTGTATGGGGTTTTCACAGTGGACCCGGATCCTGCCAGGTGTGTATGGGGTTTCACAGTGTATCAGGATCCTGCCAGGTGTGTATGGGGTTTCACAGTGTATCAGGATTCTGCCAGGTGTGTATGTGGTTTCACAGTGTCTCAGGAGCCTGCCAGATTTAAATGGGGTTTCGCAGTGTATCAGGATTCTGCCAGATGTGACTGGGGTTTCACAGTGTACAGGATCCTGCCAGATGTGAATGGGGTTTCACTGTGCATCAGGAACCTGCCAGATGTGTACGGGGTTTTCACAGTGTATCAGGACCCTGCCACATGTGAATGGGGTTTCACAGTGCATCAGGAACCTGCCAGGAGTGTATGGGGGTTTCACAGTTTATCAGGATCCTGCCAGATGTGAATGGGGTTTCACTGCGCATCAGGAACCTGCCAGGTGTGTTTGGGGTTTCACAGTGTATCAGTATCCTGCCAGATGTGAATGGGGTTTCACAGTTGTTCTGGAGCCTGCCAGATGTGAATGGGGTATTCACAGTGGATCAGGATCCTGCCAGGCTTTTATGGGGTTTCACAGAAAATCAGGATCCTGCCAGGTCTGTATGGCGTTTTCACATTGGATCAGGATCCTGCTAGGTATGTATGGGGTTTTCACAGTGTATCAGGACGCTGCCAGGTGTGTATGGGGTTTTCACAGTGTATCAGGTTCCTGCCAGGTGTGTATGGGGTTTTCACAGTGTATTAGGATTCTGCCAGGTGTGTATGGGGGTTTCACTGTGTATCAGTATCCTGCCAGGTGTGTATGGGGTTTTCATAGTGTATCAGGATCCTGCCAGGTGTTTATGGGGTTTCACAGATAATCAGCAACCTGCCAGGTCTGTATGGGGTTTTCACAGTGGATCAGGATCCTGCTAGGTCTGTATGGGGTTTTCACAGTGTATCAGGATCCTGCCAGGTGTGTATGGGGTTTTCACAGAGTATCAGGTTCCTGCCAGGTGTGTATGGGGTTTTCACAGTGGATCCGGATCCTGCCAGGTGTGTATGTGGTTTCACAGTGTATCCGTATCCTGCCAGGTGTGTATGGGGATTTCACAGTGTATCAGGATTCTGCCAGGTGTGTATGGGGGTTTCACAGTGTATCAGGATCCTGCCAGGTGTGTATGGGGTTTTCACAGTGCATCAGTTTCCTGCCAGGTGTGTATGGGGTTTCACAGTGTATCAGGATTCTGCCAGGTGTGTATGGGGGTTTCACAGTGTATCAGGATCCTGCCAGGTGTGTATGGGGTTTCACAGTGTATCAGGATCCTGCCAGGTGTGTATCGGGTTTTCACATTGGATCAGGATCCAGCCTGGTTTTTATGGGGTTTCACATAAAATCTGGATCCTGCCAGGTCTGTATGGGGTTTTCACATTGGATCAGGATCCTGCTCGGTGTGTATGGGGTTTTCACAGTGTATCAGGATCCTGCCAGGTGTGTATGGGGTTTTCACAGTGTATCAGGTTCCTGCCAGGTGCATATTGGTTTTTCACAGTGGATCCGGATCCTGCCAGGTTTGTATGGGGTTTCACAGTGTATCAGGATCCTGCCAGGTGTGTATGGGGTTTCACAGTGTATCAGGATTCTGCCAGGTGTGGATGGGGTTTCGCAGTGTATCAGGATCCTGCCAGTTGTGTATGGGTTTTCACTTTGTACAGGATCCTGCCAGATGTGAATCGGGTTTCACTGTGCATCAGGAACCTGCCAGATGTGTACTGGGTTTTCACAGTGTATCAGGATCCTGCCAGATGTGAATGGGGTTTCACAGTGCATCAGGATTTTGCCAGGTGCGTCTTGGGGTTTCACAGTGTATCATGATCCTGCCAGGTGTGTATGGGAGTTTCACAGTGTACCAGGATCCTGCCAGGTGTGTATGGGGATTTCAAAGTTTATCAGGATCCTGCCAGATGTGCATGGGGTTTCACTGTGCATCAGGAACCTGCCAGGTGTGTTTGGGGTTTCACAGTGTATCAGCATCATGCCAGATGTGAATGGGGTTTCACAGTTGTTCAGGATCCTGCCAGATGTGAATGGGGTTTCACAGTGTATCAGGATTCTTCCAGGCTTGTATGGGGTTTTACAGTGTATCAGGATCCTGCCAGGTGTGTATGGGGTTTCACAGTGTATCAGGATCCTGCCAGGTGTGTATGGGGGTTTCACAGTGTATCAGTTTCCTGCCAGGTGTGTATAGGGTTTTCACAGTGGATCAGGATCCTGCCAGGCTTTTATGGGGTTTCACAGAAAATCAGGATCCTGCCAGGTCTGTATGGCGTTTTCACATTGGATCAGGATCCTGCTAGGTATGTATGGGGTTTTCACAGTGTATCAGGACGCTGCCAGGTGTGTACGGGGTTTTCACAGTGTATCAGGATCCTGCCAGGTGTGTATGGGGTTTTCACAGTGTATTAGGATTCTGCCAGGTGTGTATGGGGGTTTCACTGTGTATCAGTATCCTGCCAGGTGTGTTTGGGGTTTCACAGTGTATCAGGATTCTGCCAGGTGTGTATGTGGTTTCACAGTGTCTCAGGAGCCTGCCAGATTTAAATGGGGTTTCACTGTGTATCAGGATCCTGCCAGATGTGACTGGGGTTTCACAGTGTATCAGGATCCTGCCAGTTGTGTATGGGGTTTTCACAGTGTATCAGGATCCTGCCAGGTGTGTATGTGGTTTTCACAGAGTATCAGGTTCCTGCCAGGTGTGTATGGGGTTTTCACAGTGGATCCGGATCCTGCCAGGTGTGTATGGGGTTTCACAGTGTATCAGGATCCTGCCAGGTGTGTATGGGGTTTCACAGTGTATCAGGATTCTGCCAGGTGTGTATGTGGTTTCACAGTGTCTCAGGAGCCTGCCAGATTTAAATGGGGTTTCGCAGTGTATCAGGATCCTGCCAGATGTGACTGGGGTTTCACAGTGTACAGGATCCTGCCAGATGTGAATGGGGTTTCACTGTGCATCAGGAACCTGCCAGATGTGTACGGGGTTTTCACAGTGTATCAGGATCCTGCCACATGTGAATGGGGTTTCACAGTGCATCAGGATCCTGCCAGGAGTGTATGGGGGTTTCACAGTTTATCAGGATCCTGCCAGATGTGAATGGGGTTTCACTGCGCATCAGGAACCTGCCAGGTGTGTTTGGGGTTTCACAGTGTATCAGTATCCTGCCAGATGTGAATGGGGTTTCACAGTTGTTCTGGAGCCTGCCAGATGTGAATGGGGTATTCACAGTGGATCAGGATCCTGCCAGGATTTTATGGGGTTTCACAGAAAATCAGGATCCTGCCAGGACTGTATGGGGTTTTCACAGTGTATCATGATCCTGCCTGGTGTGTTTGGGGGTTTCACAGTGTATCATGTTCCTGCCAGGTGTGTATGGGGGTTTCACAGTGTATCAGATTCCTGCCAGGTGTGTAAGTGGTTTCACAGTGTATCCGTATCCGGCCAGGTGTGTATGGGGATTTCACAGTGTATCAGGATTCTGCCAGGTGTGTATGGGGGTTTCACAGTGTATCAGGATCCTGCCAGGTGTGTATGGGGTTTTCACAGTGCATCAGTTTCCTGCCAGGTGTGTATGGGGTTTCACAGTGTATCAGTATTCTGCCAGGTGTGTATGGGGGTTTCACAGTGTATCAGGATCCTGCCAGGTGTGTATGGGTTTTCACAGTGTATCAGGATTCTGCCAGGTGTGTATCGGGTTTTCACAGTGGATCAGGATCCTGCCTGGTTTTTATGGGGTTTCACATAAAATCTGGATCCTGCCAGGTCTGTATGGGGTTTTCACATTGGATCAGGTTCCTGCTCGGTGTGTATGGGGTTTTCACAGTGTATCAGGATCCTGCCAGGTGTGTATGGGGTTTTCACAGTGTATCAGGTTCCTGCCAGGTGCATATTGGTTTTTCACAGTGGATCCGGATCCTGCCAGGTTTGTATGGGGTTTCACAGTGTATCAGGATCCTGCCAGGTGTGTATGGGGTTTCACAGTGTATCAGGATTCTGCCAGGTGTGGATGGGGTTTCGCAGTGTATCAGGATCCTGCCAGTTGTGTATGGGTTTTCACTTTGTACAGGATCCTGCCAGATGTGTATGGGGTTTTCACAGTGTACAGGATCCTGACAGATGTGAATGGGGTTTCACTGTGCATCAGGAACCTGCCAGGTGTGTATGGGGGTTTCACTGTGTATCAGTATCCTGCCAGGTGTGTATGGGGTTTTCACAGTGTATCAGGATCCTGCCAGGTGTTTATGGGGTTTCACAGATAATCAGCAACCTGCCAGGTCTGTATGGGGTTTTCACAGTGGATCAGGATCCTGCTAGGTCTGTATGGGGTTTTCACAGTGTATCAGGATCCTGCCAGGTGTGTATGGGGTTTTCACAGAGTATCAGTTTCCTGCCAGGTGTGTATGGGGTTTTCACAGTGGATCCGGATCCTGCCAGGTGTGTATGGGGTTTCACAGTGTATCAGGATCCTGCCAGGTGTGTATGGGGTTTCACAGTGTATCAGGATTCTGCCAGGTGTGTATGTGGTTTCACAGTGTCTCAGGAGCCTGCCAGATTTAAATGGGGTTTCGCAGTGTATCAGGATCCTGCCAGATGTGACTGTGGTTTCACAGTGTATCAGGATCCTGCCAGTTGTGTATGGGGTTTTCACAGTGTACAGGATCCTGACAGATGTGAATGGGGTTTCACTGTGCATCAGGAACCTGCCAGATGTGTACGGGGTTTTCACAGTGCATCAGGATCCTGCCACATGTGAATGGGGTTTCACAGTGCATCAGGATCCTGCCAGGAGTGTATGGGGGTTTCACAGTTTATCAGGATCCTGCCAGATGTGAATGGGGTTTCACTGCGCATTAGGAACCTGCCAGGTGTGTTTGGGGTTTCACAGTGTATCAGTATCCTGCCAGATGTGAATGGGGTTTCACAGTTGTTCTGGAGCCTGCCAGATGTGAATGGGGTATTCACAGTGGATCAGGATCCTGCCAGGATTTTATGGGGTTTCACAGTGTATCAGTATCCTGCCAGGTGTGTTTGGGGGTTTCGCAGTGTATCAGGATCCTACCAGGTGTGTATCGGGTTTTCACAGTGGATCAGGATCCTGCCTGGTTTTTATGGGGTTTCACATAAAATCTGGATCCTGCCAGGTCTGTATGGGGTTTTCACATTGAATCAGGATCCTGCTCGGTGTGTATGGGGTTTCACAGTGTATCAGGGACCTGCCAGGTGTGTATGGGGTTTTCACAGTGTATCAGGATCCTGCCAGGTGTGTTTGGGGTTTTCACAGTGTATCAGGATCCTGCCAGGTGTGTATGGGGTTTTCACAGTGTATTAGGATTCTGCCAGGTGTGTATGGGGGTTTCACTGTGTATCAGTATCCTGCCAGGTGTCTATGGGGTTTTCACAGTGTATCAGGATCCTGCCAGGTGTTTATGGGGTTTCACAGATAATCAGGAACCTGCCAGGTCTGCATCGGGTTTTCACAGTGGATCAGGATCCTGCTAGGTCTGTATGGGGTTTTCACAGTGTATCAGGATCCTGCCAGGTGTGTATGGGCTTTTCACAGAGTATCAGGTTCCTGCCAGGTTTGTATGTGGTTTTCAAAGTGGATCCGGATCCTGCCAGGTGTGTATGGGGTTTCACAGTGTATCAGGATCCTGCCAGGTGTGTTTGGGGTTTCACAGTGTATCAGGATTCTGCCAGGTGTGTATGTGGTTTCACAGTGTCTCAGGAGCCTGCCAGATTTAAATGGGGTTTCACTGTGTATCAGGATCCTGCCAGATGTGACTGGGGTTTCACAGTGTATCAGGATCCTGCCAGTTGTGTATGGGGTTTTCACAGTGTATCAGGATCCTGCCAGGTGTGTATGTGGTTTTCACAGAGTATCAGGTTCCTGCCAGGTGTGTATGGGGTTTTCACAGTGGATCCGGATCCTGCCAGGTGTGTATGGGGTTTCACAGTGTATCAGGATCCTGCCAGGTGTGTATGGGGTTTCACAGTGTATCAGGATTCTGCCAGGTGTGTATGTGGTTTCACAGTGTCTCAGGAGCCTGCCAGATTTAAATGGGGTTTCGCAGTGTATCAGGATCCTGCCAGATGTGACTGGGGTTTCACAGTGTACAGGATCCTGCCAGATGTGAATGGGGTTTCACTGTGCATCAGGAACCTGCCAGATGTGTACGGGGTTTTCACAGTGTATCAGGATCCTGCCACATGTGAATGGGGTTTCACAGTGCATCAGGATCCTGCCAGGAGTGTATGGGGGTTTCACAGTTTATCAGGATCCTGCCAGATGTGAATGGGGTTTCACTGCGCATCAGGAACCTGCCAGGTGTGTTTGGGGTTTCACAGTGTATCAGTATCCTGCCAGATGTGAATGGGGTTTCACAGTTGTTCTGGAGCCTGCCAGATGTGAATGGGGTATTCACAGTGGATCAGGATCCTGCCAGGATTTTATGGGGTTTCACAGAAAATCAGGATCCTGCCAGGACTGTATGGGGTTTTCACAGTGTATCATGATCCTGCCTGGTGTGTTTGGGGGTTTCACAGTGTATCATGTTCCTGCCAGGTGTGTATGGGGGTTTCACAGTGTATCAGATTCCTGCCAGGTGTGTAAGTGGTTTCACAGTGTATCCGTATCCGGCCAGGTGTGTATGGGGATTTCACAGTGTATCAGGATTCTGCCAGGTGTGTATGGGGGTTTCACAGTGTATCAGGATCCTGCCAGGTGTGTATGGGGTTTTCACAGTGCATCAGTTTCCTGCCAGGTGTGTATGGGGTTTCACAGTGTATCAGTATTCTGCCAGGTGTGTATGGGGGTTTCACAGTGTATCAGGATCCTGCCAGGTGTGTATGGGTTTTCACAGTGTATCAGGATTCTGCCAGGTGTGTATCGGGTTTTCACAGTGGATCAGGATCCTGCCTGGTTTTTATGGGGTTTTCACAGTGTATCAGGTTCCTGCCAGGTGCATATTGGTTTTTCACAGTGGATCCGGATCCTGCCAGGTTTGTATGGGGTTTCACAGTGTATCAGGATCCTGCCAGGTGTGTATGGGGTTTCACAGTGTATCAGGATTCTGCCAGGTGTGGATGGGGTTTCGCAGTGTATCAGGATCCTGCCAGTTGTGTATGGGTTTTCACTTTGTACAGGATCCTGCCAGATGTGAATCGGGTTTCACTGTGCATCAGGAACCTGCCAGATGTGTACGGGGTTTTCACAGTGTATCAGGATCCTGCCAGATGTGAATGGGGTTTCACAGTGCATCAGGATTTTGCCAGGTGCGTCTTGGGGTTTCACAGTGTATCATGATCCTGCCAGGTGTGTATGGGAGTTTCACAGTGCACCAGGATCCTGCCAGGTGTGTATGGGGATTTCAAAGTTTATCAGGATCCTGCCAGATGTGCATGGGGTTTCACTGTGCATCAGGAACCTGCCAGGTGTGTTTGGGGTTTCACAGTGTATCAGCATCATGCCAGATGTGAATGGGGTTTCACAGTTGTTCAGGATCCTGCCAGATGTGAATGGGGTTTCACAATGTATCAGGATTCTTCCAGGCTTGTATGGGGTTTTACAGTGTATCAGGATCCTCCCTGGTGTGTATGGGGTTTCACAGTGTATCAGGATCCTGCCAGGTGTGTATGGGGGTTTCACAGTGTATCAGTTTCCTGCCAGGTGTGTATAGGGTTTTCACAGTGGATCAGGATCCTGCCAGGCTTTTATGGGGTTTCACAGAAAATCAGGATCCTGCCAGGTCTGTATGGCGTTTTCACATTGGATCAGGATCCTGCTAGGTATGTATGGGGTTTTCACAGTGTATCAGGACGCTGCCAGGTGTGTATGGGGTTTTCACAGTGTATCAGGTTCCTGCCAGGTGTGTATGGGGTTTTCACAGTGTATTAGGATTCTGCCAGGTGTGCATGGGGGTTTCACTGTGTATCAGTATCCTGCCAGGTGTGTATGGGGTTTTCACAGTGTATCAGGATCCTGCCAGGTGTTTATGGGGTTTCACAGATAATCAGCAACCTGCCAGGTCTGTATGGGGTTTTCACAGTGGATCAGGATCCTGCCACGTCTTTATGGGGTTTTCACAGTGCATCAGTTTCCTGCCAGGTGTGTATGGGGTTTCACAGTGTATCAGGATTCTGCCAGGTGTGTATGGGGGTTTCACAGTGTAGCAGGATCCTGCCAGGTGTGTATGGGGTTTCACAGTGTATCAGGATCCTGCCAGGTGTGTATCGGGTTTTCACAGTGGATCAGGATCCTGCCTGGTTTTTATGGGGTTTCACATAAAATCTGGATCCTGCCAGGTCTGTATGGGGTTTTCACATTGGATCAGGATCCTGCTCGGTGTGTATGGGGTTTTCACAGTGTATCAGGATCCTGCCAGGTGTGTATGGGGTTTTCACAGTGTATCAGGTTCCTGCCAGGTGCATATTGGTTTTTCACAGTGGATCCGGATCCTGCCAGGTTTGTATGGGGTTTCACAGTGTATCAGGATCCTGCCAGGTGTGTATGGGGTTTCACAGTGTATCAGGATTCTGCCAGGTGTGGATGGGGTTTCGCAGTGTATCAGGATCCTGCCAGTTGTGTATGGGTTTTCACTTTGTACAGGATCCTGCCAGATGTGAATCGGGTTTCACTGTGCATCAGGAACCTGCCAGATGTGTACGGGGTTTTCACAGTGTATCAGGATCCTGCCAGATGTGAATGGGGTTTCACAGTGCATCAGGATTTTGCCAGGTGCGTCTTGGGGTTTCACAGTGTATCATGATCCTGCCAGGTGTGTATGGGAGTTTCACAGTGTACCAGGATCCTGCCAGGTGTGTATGGGGATTTCAAAGTTTATCAGGATCCTGCCAGATGTGCATGGGGTTTCACTGTGCATCAGGAACCTGCCAGGTGTGTTTGGGGTTTCACAGTGTATCAGCATCATGCCAGATGTGAATGGGGTTTCACAGTTGTTCAGGATCCTGCCAGATGTGAATGGGGTTTCACAGTGTATCAGGATTCTTCCAGGCTTGTATGGGGTTTTACAGTGTATCAGGATCCTGCCAGGTGTGTATGGGGTTTCACAGTGTATCAGGATCCTGCCAGGTGTGTATGGGGGTTTCACAGTGTATCAGTTTCCTGCCAGGTGTGTATAGGGTTTTCACAGTGGATCAGGATCCTGCCAGGCTTTTATGGGGTTTCACAGAAAATCAGGATCCTGCCAGGTCTGTATGGCGTTTTCACATTGGATCAGGATCCTGCTAGGTATGTATGGGGTTTTCACAGTGTATCAGGACGCTGCCAGGTGTGTATGGGGTTTTCACAGTGTATCAGGTTCCTGCCAGGTGTGTATGGGGTTTTCACAGTGTATTAGGATTCTGCCAGGTGTGTATGGGGGTTTCACTGTGTATCAGTATCCTGCCAGGTGTGTATGGGGTTTTCACAGTGTATCAGGATCCTGCCAGGTGTTTATGGGGTTTCACAGATAATCAGCAACCTGCCAGGTCTGTATGGGGTTTTCACAGTGGATCAGGATCCTGCTAGGTCTGTATGGGGTTTTCACAGTGTATCAGGATCCTGCCAGGTGTGTATGGGGTTTTCACAGAGTATCAGGTTCCTGCCAGGTGTGTATGGGGTTTTCACAGTGGATCCGGATCCTGCCAGGTGTGTATGGGGTTTCACAGTGTATCAGGATCCTGCCAGGTGTGTATGGGGTTTCACAGTGTATCAGGATTCTGCCAGGTGTGTATGTGGTTTCACAGTGTCTCAGGAGCCTGCCAGATTTAAATGGGGTTTCGCAGTGTATCAGGATCCTGCCAGATGTGACTGGGGTTTCACAGTGTATCAGGATCCTGCCAGTTGTGTATGGGGTTTTCACAGTGTACAGGATCCTGCCAGATGTGAATGGGGTTTCACTGTGCATCAGGAACCTGCCAGATGTGTACGGGGTTTTCACAGTGCATCAGGATCCTGCCAGGAGTGTATGGGGGTTTCACAGTGCATCAGGATCCTGCCAGATGTGAATGGGGTTTCACTGCGCATCAGGAACCTGCCAGGTGTGTTTGGGGTTTCACAGTGTATCAGTATCCTGCCAGATTTGAATGGGGTTTCACAGTTGTTCTGGAGCCTGCCAGATGTGAATGGGGTATTCACAGTGGATCAGGATCCTGCCAGGATTTTATGGGGTTTCACAGTGTATCAGTATCCTGCCAGGTGTGTATGGGGATTTCACAGTGTATCAGGATTCTGCCAGGTGTGTATGGGGGTTTCGCAGTGTATCAGGATCCTACCAGGTGTGTATCGGGTTTTCACAGTGGATCAGGATCCTGCCTGGTTTTTATGGGGTTTCACATAAAATCTGGATCCTGCCAGGTCTGTATGGGGTTTTCACATTGAATCAGGATCCTGCTCGGTGTGTATGGGGTTTTCACAGTGTATCAGGATCCTGCCAGGTGTGTATGGGGTTTTCACAGTGTATCAGGTTCCTGCCAGGTGCATATTGGTTTTTCACAGTGGATCCGGATCCTGCCAGGTTTGTATGGGGTTTCACAGTGTATCAGGATCCTGCCAGGTGTGTATGGGGTTTCACAGTGTATCAGGATTCTGCCAGGTGTGGATGGGGTTTCGCAGCGTCTCAGGATCCTGCCAGATGTGAATGGGGTTTCACAGTGTATCAGGACCCTGCCAGATGTGAATGGGGTTTCACAGTGTATCAGGATACTGCCAGTTGTGTGTGGGGTTTTCACTGTGTATCAGGATCCTGCCAGATGTGAATGGGGTTTCACTGTGTCTCAGGCACCTGCCAGGTGTGTACGGGGATTTCACAGTGTATCAGGAACCTGCCAGATGTGAATGGGGTTTCACAGTGCATCAGGATCCTGCCAGGTGCGTATGGGGTTTTCACAGTGTACAGGATCCTGCCAGATGTGAATGGGGTTTCACTGTGCATCAGGAACCTGCCAGATGTGTACGGGGTTTTCACAGTGTATCAGGATCCTGCCACATGTGAATGGGGTTTCACAGTGCATCAGGATCCTGCCAGGAGTGTATGGGGGTTTCACAGTTTATCAGGATCCTGCCAGATGTGAATGGGGTTTCACAGTTGTTCTGGAGCCTGCCATAAGTGAATGGGATATTCACAGTGGATCAGGATCCTGCCAGGTTTTTATGGGGTTTCACAGAAAATCAGGATCCTGCCAGGTCTGTATGGGGTTTTCACAGTGTATCAGATTCCTGCCAGGTGTGGATGTGGTTTCACAGTGTATCAGTATCCTGCCAGGTGTGTATGGGGTTTTCACAGTGTATCAGGATTCTGCCAGGTGTGTATGGGGGTTTCACAGTGTATCAGATTCCTGCCAGGTGTGTATGTGGATTCACAGTGCATCAGTATCCTGCCAGGTGTGTATGGGGTTTTCACAGTGTATCAGGATTCTGCCAGGTGTGTATGGGGGTTTCACAGTGTAGCAGGATCCTGCCAGGTGTGTATGGGGTGTTCACAGTGTATCAGTTTCCTGCCAGGTGTGTATCGGGTTTTCACAGTGTATCAGGATCCTGCCAGGTGTGTATGGGGTTTTCACAGTGTAACAGGTTCCTGCCAGGTGCATATTGGTTTTTCACAGTGGATCCGGATCCTGCCAGGTTTGTATGGGGTTTCACAGTGTATCCGGATCCTGCCAGGTGTGTATGGGGTTTCACTGTGCCTCAGGATCCTGCCAGGTGTGTCTTGGGGTTTCACAGTGTATCAGGATCCTGCCAGGTGTGCATGGGGGTTTCACAGTTTATCAGGATCCTGCCAGGTGTGTATGGGGTTTCACAGTGTATCAGGATCCAGCCAGTTGTGTATGGGTTTTCACTTTGTACAGGATCCTGCCAGATGTGAATCGGGTTTCACTGTGCATCAGGAACCTGCCAGATGTGTACGGGGTTTTCACAGTGCATCAGGATCCTGCCAGATGTGAATGGGGTTTCACAGTGCATCAGGATTTTGCCAGGTGCGTCTTGGGTTTCACAGTGTATCATGATCCTGCCAGGTGTGTATGGGAGTTTCACAGTGTACCAGGATCCTGCCAGGTGTGTATGGGGATTTCAAAGTTTATCAGTATCCTGCCAGATGTGCATGGGGTTTCACTGTGCATCAGGAACCTGCCAGGTGTGTTTGGGGTTTCATAGTGTATCAGCATCCTGCCAGATGTGAATGGGGTTTCACCGTTGTTCAGGATCCTGCCAGATGTGAATGGGGTTTCACAGTGTATCAGGATTCTTCCAGGTTTGTAATGGGTTTTACAGTGTATCAGGATCCTGCCAGGTGTGTATGGGGTTTCACAGTGTATCAGGATCCTGCCAGGTGTGTATGGGGGTTTCACAGTGTATCAGTTTCCTGCCAGGTGTGTATAGAGTTTTCACAGTGGATCAGGATCCTGACACGTGTGTATGGGGTTTCACAGAAAATCAGGATCCTGCCAGGTCTGCATGGCGTTTTCACATTGGATCAGGATCCTGCTAGGTATGTATGGGGTTTTCACAGTGTATCAGGACCCTGCCAGGTGTGTATGGGGTTTTCACAGTGTATCAGGTTCCTGCCAGGTGTATATGGGGTTTTCACAGTGAAACCGGATCCTGCCAGGTGTGTCTGGGGTTTCACAGTGTATCAGGATCCTGCCAGGTGTGTATGGGGTTTCACAGTGTATCAGGATTCTGCCAGGTGTCTATGGGGTTTCACAGTGTCTCAGGATTCTGCCAGATGTGAATGGGGTTTCACAGTGTATCAGGACCCTGCCAGATGTGAATGGGGTTTCACAGTGTATCAGGATCCTTCCAGTTGTGTGTGGGGTTTTCACATTGTATCAGGATCCTGCCAGATGTGAATGGGGTTTCACTGTGCATCAGGAACCTGCCAGGTGTGAATGGGGTTTCACAGTGCATCAGGATCCTGCCAGGTGTGTCTGGGGGTTTCACAGTGCATCAGGATCCTGCCAGGTGTGTATGGGCGTTTCACAGTTTATCAGGATCCTGCCAGGTGGGTATGGGGTTTCCACAGTGTTTCAGTGTCCTGCCAAGTGTATATGGGGTTTCACAGTGTATCAGGGACCTGCCAGGTGTGTATGGGGTTTTCACAGTGTATCAGGTACCTGCCAGGTGTGTTTGGGGTTTTCACAGTTGATCAGGAACCTGCCAGATGTGTCTGGGGTTTTCACAGTGTATCAGGATCCTGCCACGTGTGTATGGGGTTTTCACAGTGTATCAGGATCCTTCCAGGTGTGTTTGGGGTTTTCACAGTTGCTCAGGATCCTGACACGTGTGTATGGGGTTTTCACAGTGTATCAGGATTTTGCCAGGTGTGTATGGGTTTTTCAAAGTGTTTCAGGATCCTGCCAGATGTGTATGGGGTTTCACAGTGGATCAGGATCCTGCCAGGTGTGTACGGGTTTTCACAGTGTATCAGGATCCTTCCAGGTGTGTATGGGGTTTTCACAGATGATCAGGATCCTGCCAAATGTGCATGGGGTTTTCACAGTGCATCAGGATCCTGCCAGGTGTGTATGGGGTATTCACAGAGCATCAGGATCCTGCCAGGTGTATATGGGGTATTCACAGTGGATCAGGTGCCTCCCAGGTGTGTATGGGGTTTTCACTGTTGATCAGGATCCTTCCAGGTGTGTATGGGTTTTTCACAGTGGATCAGGATCCTTCCAGATGTGTATGGGGTTTTCACAGTGGATCAGGATCCTGCCAGGTGTGTCTGGGGTTTCACAGTGTATCAGGATCCTGCCAGGTGTGTATGGGGTTTTCACAGTGCATCAGGATCCTGCGACGTGTGTACGGGTTTTCAGAGTGTATCATGATCTTGCCAGGTGTGTATGGGGTTTTCACTGTGGATCAGGATCTTGCCAGGGGTGTATGGTGTTTTCACAGTGTATCAGGATCCTGCCAGTTGTGTATGGGGTTTTCTCAGTGGATCAGGATCCTGCCAGGTGTGTATGGGATTTTCACAGTGTATCAGGAACCTGCCAGATGTGTATGGGGTTTCCACATTGTAACAGTAACCTGCCAGGCGTGTATGGGGTTTTCACAGTGGATCAGGATCCTGCCAGGTGTGTATGGGGTTTTCACAGTGTATCAGTGACCTGCCAGGTGTGTAAGGGTTTTTCACAGTGTATCAGGATCCTGCCAGTTGTGTATTGGGTTTCACAGTGCATCAGGATCTGCCAGGTGTGGACAGGGTTTTCACAGTGCATCAGGGTCCTGCCAGGTGTGTATGGGGTTTTCACTGTGGATCAGGATCCTGCCATGTGTGTATGGGGTTTTCACAGTGTATCAGGACCCTGCCAGATGTGAATGGGGTTTCACAATGGATCCGGATCCTGCCACGTGTGTATGGGGTTTTCACAGTTTATCAGGATCCTTCCAGGTGTGTATGGGGTTTTCACAGATGATCATTATCCTGCCAGATGTGTATGGGGTTTTCACAGTGTATCAGGATCCTGCCAGGCGTGTATGGGGTATTCACATTGGATCAGGTGCCTTCCAGGTGTGTATGGGGTTTTCACAGTGCATCAGGATCCTGCGACGTGTGTACGGGTTTTCAGAGTGTATCATGATCTTGCCAGGTGTGTATAGGGTTTTCACTGTGTATCAGGATCCTGCCAGGGGTGTATGGTGTTTTCACAGTGTATCAGGATCCTGCCAGTTGTGTATTGGGTTTTCACAGTGGATCAGGATCCTGCCAGGTGTGTATGGGATTTTCACTGTGTATCAGGAACCTGCCAGATGTGTATGGGGTTTCCACATTGTAACAGTAACCTGCCAGGCGTGTATGGGGTTTTCACAGTGGATCAGGATCCTGCCAGGTGTGTATGGGGTTTTCACAGTGTATCAGTGACCAGCCAGGTGTGTAAGGGATTTTCACAGTGTATCAGGAATCTGCCAGTTGTGTATGGGGTTTCACAGTGCATCAGGATCTGCCAGGTGTGGACAGGGTTTTCACAGTGTATCAGGGACCTGCCAGGTGTGTATGGGGTTTTCACTGTGGATCAGGATCCTGCCAGGTGTGTATGGGGTTTTCACAGTGTATCAGGACCCTGCCAGATGTGAATGGGGTTTCACAGTGGATCCGGATCCTGCCACGTGTGTATGGGGTTTTCACAGTGTATCAGGATCCTTCCAGGTGTGTGTGGGGTTTCACAGATGATCAGGATCCTGCCAGATGTGTATGGGGTTTTCACAGTGTATCAGGATCCTGCCAGGTGTGTATGGGGAATTCACAGTGGATCAGGTGCCTTCCAGGTGTGTATGGGGTTTTCACTGTTGATCAGGATCCTTCCAGGTGTGTCTGGGTTTTTCGCAGTGGATCAGGATTCTTCCAGATGTGTATGGGGTTTTCACAGTGGATCAGGATCCTGCCAGGTGTGTATGGGGTTTTCGCAGTGCATTAGGATCCTGCCACGTGTGTATGGGGTTTTCACAGTGGATCAGGATCCTGCCAGGTGTGTATGGGGTTTTCACAGTGCATCCTGATCTTGCCAGGTGTGTATGGGTTTTCACAGTGAATCAGAATCCTGCCAGGTGTGTATGGGGTTTTCACAGTGCATCAGGATCCTGCGACGTGTGTACGGGTTTTCACAGTGTATCATGATCTTGCCAGGTGTGTATGGGGTTTTCACTGTGTATCAGGATCCTGCCAGGGTTGTCTGGTGTTTTCACAGTGTTTCAGGATCCTGCCAGTTGTGTATGGGGTTTTCACAGTGGAACAGGATCCTGCCAGATGTGTATGGGGTTTCCACATTGTAACAGTATCCTTCCAGGTGTGTATGGGTTTTTCACAGTGGATCAGGATCCTTGCAGATGTGTATGGGGTTTTCACAGTGGATCAGGATCCTGCCAGGTGTGTCTGGGGTTTCACAGTGTATCAGGATCCTGCCAGGTGTGTATGGGGTTTCACAGTGTATCAGGATTCTGCCAGGTGTCTATGGGGTTTCACAGTGTCTCAGGATTCTGCCAGATGTGAATGGGGTTTCACAGTGTATCAGGACCCTGCCAGATGTGAATGGGGTTTCACAGTGTATCAGGATCCTTCCAGTTGTGTGTGGGGTTTTCACATTGTATCAGGATCCTGCCAGGTGTATATGGGGTTTTCACAGTGGATCCGTATCCTGCCAGGTGTGTCTGGGGTTTCACAGTGTATCAGGATCCTGCCAGGTGTGTATGGGGTTTCACAGTGTATCAGGATTCTGCCAGGTGTCTATGGGGTTTCACAGTGTCTCAGGATTCTGCCAGATGTGAATGGGGTTTCACAGTGTATCAGGACCCTGCCAGATGTGAATGGGGTTTCACAGTGTATCAGGATCCTTCCAGTTGTGTGTGGGGTTTTCACATTGTATCAGGATCCTGCCAGATGTGAATGGGGTTTCACTGTGCATCAGGAACCTGCCAGGTGTGAATGGGGTTTCACAGTGCATCAGGATCCTGCCAGGTGTGTATGGGCGTTTCACAGTTTATCAGGATCCTGCCAGGTGTGTATGGGGGTTTCACAGCGTATCAGGATCCTGCCAGATGTGAATGGGGCTTCACTGTGCATCAGGATCCTGCCAGGTGGGTATGGGGTTTCCACAGTGTATCAGTGTCCTGCCAAGTGTGTATGGGGTTTCACAGTGTATCAGGGACCTGCCAGGTGTGTATGGGGTTTTCACAGTGTATCAGGATCCTGCCAGGTGTGTTTGGGGTTTTCACAGTTGATCAGGAACCTGCCAGATGTGTCTGGGGTTTTCACAGTGTATCAGGATCCTGCCACGAGTGTATGGGGTTTTCACAGTGTATCAGGATCCTTCCAGGTGTGTTTGGGGTTTTCACAGTTGCTCAGGATCCTGACACGTGTGTATGGGGTTTTCACAGTGTATCAGGATTTTGCCAGGTGTGTATGGGGTTTTCAAAGTGTTTCAGGATCCTGCCAGATGTGTATGGGGTTTCACAGTGGATCAGGATCCTGCCAGGTGTGTATGGGGTTTTCACAGTGTATCAGGATCCTTCCAGGTGTGTATGGGGTTTTCACAGATGATCAGGATCCTGCCAAATGTGCATGGGGTTTTCACAGTGCATCAGGATCCTGCCAGGTGTGTATGGGGTATTCACAGAGCATCAGGATCCTGCCAGGTGTATATGGGGTATTCACAGTGGATCAGGTGCCTCCCAGGAGTGTATGGGGTTTTCACTGTTGATCAGGATCCTTCCAGGTGTGTATGGGTTTTTCACAGTGGATCAGGATCCTTCCAGATGTGTATGGGGTTTTCACAGTGGATCAGGATCCTGCCAGGTGTGTATGGGGTTTTCACAGTGCATTAGGATCCTGCCACGTGTGTATGGGGTTTTCACAGTGGATCAGGATCCTGCCAGGTGTGTATGGGGTTTTCACAGTGCATCAGGATCCTGCGACGTGTGTACGGGTTTTCAGAGTGTATCATGATCTTGCCAGGTGTGTATGGGGTTTTCACTGTGGATCAGGATCTTGCCAGGGGTGTATGGTGTTTTCACAGTGTATCAGGATCCTGCCAGTTGTGTATGGGGTTTTCTCAGTGGATCAGGATCCTGCCAGGTGTGTATGGGATTTTCACAGTGTATCAGGAACCTGCCAGATGTGTATGGGGTTTCCACATTGTAACAGTAACCTGCCAGGCGTGTATGGGGTTTTCACAGTGGATCAGGATCCTGCCAGGTGTGTATGGGGTTTTCACAGTGTATCAGTGACCTGCCAGGTGTGTAAGGGTTTTTCACAGTGTATCAGGATCCTGCCAGTTGTGTATTGGGTTTCACAGTGCATCAGGATCTGCCAGGTGTGGACAGGGTTTTCACAGTGCATCAGGGTCCTGCCAGGTGTGTATGGGGTTTTCACTGTGGATCAGGATCCTGCCATGTGTGTATGGGGTTTTCACAGTGTATCAGGACCCTGCCAGATGTGAATGGGGTTTCACAATGGATCCGGATCCTGCCACGTGTGTATGGGGTTTTCACAGTTTATCAGGATCCTTCCAGGTGTGTATGGGGTTTTCACAGATGATCATTATCCTGCCAGATGTGTATGGGGTTTTCACAGTGTATCAGGATCCTGCCAGGCGTGTATGGGGTATTCACAGTGGATCAGGTGCCTTCCAGGTGTGTATGGGGTTTTCACAGTGCATCAGGATCCTGCGACGTGTGTACGGGTTTTCAGAGTGTATCATGATCTTGCCAGGTGTGTATAGGGTTTTCACTGTGTATCAGGATCCTGCCAGGGGTGTATGGTGTTTTCACAGTGTATCAGGATCCTGCCAGTTGTGTATTGGGTTTTCACAGTGGATCAGGATCCTGCCAGGTGTGTATGGGATTTTCACAGTGTATCAGGAACCTGCCAGATGTGTATGGGGTTTCCACATTGTAACAGTAACCTGCCAGGCGTGTATGGGGTTTTCACAGTGGATCAGGATCCTGCCAGGTGTGTATGGGGTTTTCACAGTGTATCAGTGACCTGCCAGGTGTGTAAGGGATTTTCACAGTGTATCAGGATCCTGCCAGTTGTGTATGGGGTTTCACAGTGCATCAGGATCTGCCAGGTGTGGACAGGGTTTTCACAGTGTATCAGGGACCTGCCAGGTGTGTATGGGGTTTTCACTGTGGAACAGGATCCTGCCAGGTGTGTATGGGGTTTTCACAGTGTATCAGGACCCTGCCAGATGTGAATGGGGTTTCGCAGTGGATCCGGATCCTGCCACGTGTGTATGGGGTTTTCACAGTGTATCAGGATCCTTCCAGGTGTGTGTGGGGTTTCACAGTGTATCAGGATCCTGCCAGGTGTGTATGGGGAATTCACAGTGGATCAGGTGCCTTCCAGGTGTGTATGGGGTTTTCACTGTTGATCAGGATCCTTCCAGGTGTGTCTGGGTTTTTCACAGTGGTTCAGGATTCTTCCAGATGTGTATGGGGTTTTCACAGTGGATCAGGATCCTGCCAGGTGTGTATGGGGTTTTCGCAGTGCATTAGGATCCTGCCACGTGTGTATGGGGTTTTCACAGTGGATCAGGATCCTGCCAGGTGTGTATGGGGTTTTCACAGTGCATCCTGATCTTGCCAGGTGTGTATGGGTTTTCACAGTGGATCAGAATCCTGCCAGGTGTGTATGGGGTTTTCACAGTGCATCAGGATCCTGCGACGTGTGTACGGGTTTTCACAGTGTATCATGATCTTGCCAGGTGTGTATGGGGTTTTCACTGTGTATCAGGATCCTGCCAGGGTTGTCTGGTGTTTTCACAGTGTTTCAGGATCCTGCCAGTTGTGTATGGGGTTTTCACAGTGGAACAGGATCCTGCCAGGTGTGTATGGGATTTTCACAGTGTATCAGGATCCTGCCAGATGTGTATGGGGTTTCCACATTGTAACAGTATCCTGCCAGGCGTGTATGGGGTTTTCACAGTGGATCAGGATCCTGCCAGGTGTGTATGGGGTTTTCACAGTGTATCAGGGACCTGCCAGGTGTGTAAGGGATTTTCACAGTGTATCAGGATCCTGCCAGGTGTGTATGGGGTTTCACAGTGCATCAGGATCTGCCTGGTGTGTACAGGGTTTTCGCAGTGTATCAGGGTCCTGCCAGGTGTTTATGGGGTTTTCACAGTGGATCATGATCCTGCCAGATGTGTATGGGGTTTTCACCGTGTATCAGGACCCTGCCAGATGTGAATGGGGTTTCACAGTGGATCAGGATCCTGCCACGTGTGTATGGGGTTTTCACAGTGTATCAGGATTTTTCCAGGTGTGTATGGGGTTTTCACAGTGTGTCAGTTTCCTGCCAGATGTGTATGGGGTTTCACAGTGGATCAGGATCCTGCCCCGTGTGTATGGGTTTTAACAGTGTATCAGGATCCTGCCAGGTTTGTTTCGGGTTTTCACAGTGCATCAGGATCCTGCCACGTGTGTATGGGTTTTCACAATGTATCAGGATCCTGCCAGATGTGAATGGTGTTTCACTGTGCATCAGGAAGCTGCCAGGTGTGCACGGGGTTTTCACGGTGTATCAGGGTCCTGCCAGGTGTGCATGGGGTTTCACTGTGTATCAGGATCCTGCCTGGTGGACATGGGGTTTTGACAGTGCATCATGGTCCTTCCAGGTGTGTATGGGGTTTTCACAGTGGATCGGGATCCTGCCAGTTGTGTATGGGGTTTTCACAGTGTATCAGTGACCTGCCAGGTGTGTAAGGGGTTTTCACAGTGGATCAGGATCCTGCCAGGTGTGTATGGGGTTTTCACAGTGTATCAGTGACCTGCCAGGTGTGTAAGGGATTTTCACAGTGTATCAGGATCCTGCCAGTTGTGTATGGGGTTTCACAGTGCATCAGGATCTGCCAGGTGTGGACAGGGTTTTCACAGTGTATCAGGGACCTGCCAGGTGTGTATGGGGTTTTCACTGTGGAACAGGATCCTGCCAGGTGTGTATGGGGTTTTCACAGTGTATCAGGACCCTGCCAGATGTGAATGGGGTTTCGCAGTGGATCCGGATCCTGCCACGTGTGTATGGGGTTTTCACAGTGTATCAGGATCCTTCCAGGTGTGTGTGGGGTTTCACAGTGGATCAGGATCCTGCCAGGTGTGTATGGGGTTTTCACAGTGCATCAGGTGCCTTCTAGGTGTGTATGGGGTTTCACAGTGGATCAGGATCCTGCCAGGTGTGTATGGGGTTTTCACAGTGTATCAGGATCCTTCCAGGGGTGTATGGTGTTTTCACAGTGTATCAGGATCCTGCCAGTTGTGTATGGGGTTTTCTCAGTGGATCAGGATCCTGCCAGGTGTGTATGGGATTTTCACAGTGTATCAGGAACCTGCCAGATGTGTATGGGGTTTCCACATTGTAACAGTAACCTGCCAGGCGTGTATGGGGTTTTCACAGTGGATCAGGATCCTGCCAGGTGTGTATGGGGTTTTCACAGTGTATCAGTGACCTGCCAGGTGTGTAAGGGTTTTTCACAGTGTATCAGGATCCTGCCAGTTGTGTATTGGGTTTCACAGTGCATCAGGATCTGCCAGGTGTGGACAGGGTTTTCACAGTGCATCAGGGTCCTGCCAGGTGTGTATGGGGTTTTCACTGTGGATCAGGATCCTGCCATGTGTGTATGGGGTTTTCACAGTGTATCAGGACCCTGCCAGATGTGAATGGGGTTTCACAATGGATCCGGATCCTGCCACGTGTGTATGGGGTTTTCACAGTTTATCAGGATCCTTCCAGGTGTGTATGGGGTTTTCACAGATGATCATTATCCTGCCAGATGTGTATGGGGTTTTCACAGTGTATCAGGATCCTGCCAGGCGTGTATGGGGTATTCACAGTGGATCAGGTGCCTTCCAGGTGTGTATGGGGTTTTCACAGTGCATCAGGATCCTGCGACGTGTGTACGGGTTTTCAGAGTGTATCATGATCTTGCCAGGTGTGTATAGGGTTTTCACTGTGTATCAGGATCCTGCCAGGGGTGTATGGTGTTTTCACAGTGTATCAGGATCCTGCCAGTTGTGTATTGGGTTTTCACAGTGGATCAGGATCCTGCCAGGTGTGTATGGGATTTTCACAGTGTATCAGGAACCTGCCAGATGTGTATGGGGTTTCCACATTGTAACAGTAACCTGCCAGGCGTGTATGGGGTTTTCACAGTGGATCAGGATCCTGCCAGGTGTGTATGGGGTTTTCACAGTG
The DNA here is from genome assembly GCF_036365525.1 of Heterodontus francisci. NCBI lineage: Eukaryota > Metazoa > Chordata > Chondrichthyes > Heterodontiformes > Heterodontidae > Heterodontus > Heterodontus francisci. The sequence goes on along the minus strand of NW_027140601.1, from coordinate 649,821 downwards.
TATCAGTGACCTGCCAGGTGTGTAAGGGATTTTCACAGTGTATCAGGATCCTGCCAGTTGTGTATGGGGTTTCACAGTGCATCAGGATCTGCCAGGTGTGGACAGGGTTTTCACAGTGTATCAGGGACCTGCCAGGTGTGTATGGGGTTTTCACTGTGGAACAGGATCCTGCCAGGTGTGTATGGGGTTTTCACAGTGTATCAGGACCCTGCCAGATGTGAATGGGGTTTCGCAGTGGATCCGGATCCTGCCACGTGTGTATGGGGTTTTCACAGTGTATCAGGATCCTTCCAGGTGTGTGTGGGGTTTCACAGTGTATCAGGATCCTGCCAGGTGTGTATGGGGAATTCACAGTGGATCAGGTGCCTTCCAGGTGTGTATGGGGTTTTCACTGTTGATCAGGATCCTTCCAGGTGTGTCTGGGTTTTTCACAGTGGATCAGAATTCTTCCAGATGTGTATGGGGTTTTCACAGTGGATCAGGATCCTGCCAGGTGTGTATGAGGTTTTCGCAGTGCATTAGGATCCTGCCACGTGTGTATGGGGTTTTCACAGTGGATCAGGATCCTGCCAGGTGTGTATGGGGTTTTCACAGTGCATCCTGATCTTGCCATGTGTGTATGGGTTTTCACAGTGGATCAGAATCCTGCCAGGTGTGTATGGGGTTTTCACAGTGCATCAGGATCCTGCGACGTGTGTACGGGTTTTCACAGTGTATCATGATCTTGCCAGGTGTGTATGGGGTTTTCACTGTGTATCAGGATCCTGCCAGGGTTGTCTGGTGTTTTCACAGTGTTTCAGGATCCTGCCAGTTGTGTATGGGGTTTTCACAGTGGAACAGGATCCTGCCAGGTGTGTATGGGATTTTCACAGTGTATCAGGATCCTGCCAGATGTGAATGGGGTTTCCACATTGTAACAGTATCCTGCCAGGCGTGTATGGGGTTTTCACAGTGGATCAGGATCCTGCCAGGTGTGTATGGGGTTTTCACAGTGTATCAGGGACCTGCCAGGTGTGTAAGGGATTTTCACAGTGTATCAGGATCCTGCCAGGTGTGTATGGGGTTTCACAGTGCATCAGGATCTGCCTGGTGTGTACAGGGTTTTCGCAGTGTATCAGGGTCCTGCCAGGTGTTTATGGGGTTTGCACAGTGGATCATGATCCTGCCAGATGTGTATGGGGTTTTCACCGTGTATCAGGACCCTGCCAGATGTGAATGGGGTTTCACAGTGGATCAGGATCCTGCCACGTGTGTATGGTGTTTTCACAGTGTATCAGGATTTTTCCAGGTGTGTATGGGGTTTTCACAGTGTGTCAGTTTCCTGCCAGATGTGTATGGGGTTTCACAGTGGATCAGGATCCTGCCCCGTGTGTATGGGTTTTAACAGTGTATCAGGATCCTGCCAGGTTTGTTTCGGGTTTTCACAGTGCATCAGGATCCTGCCACGTGTGTATGGGTTTTCACAATGTATCAGGATCCTGCCAGATGTGAATGGTGTTTCACTGTGCATCAGGAAGCTGCCAGGTGTGCACGGGGTTTTCACGGTGTATCAGGGTCCTGCCAGGTGTGCATGGGGTTTCACTGTGTATCAGGATCCTGCCTGGTGGACATGGGGTTTTGACAGTGCATCATGGTCCTTCCAGGTGTGTATGGGGTTTTCACAGTGGATCGGGATCCTGCCAGTTGTGTATGGGGTTTTCACAGTGTATCAGTGACCTGCCAGGTGTGTAAGGGGTTTTCACAGTGGATCAGGATCCTGCCAGGTGTGTATGGGGTTTTCACAGTGTATCAGTGACCTGCCAGGTGTGTAAGGGATTTTCACAGTGTATCAGGATCCTGCCAGTTGTGTATGGGGTTTCACAGTGCATCAGGATCTGCCAGGTGTGGACAGGGTTTTCACAGTGTATCAGGGACCTGCCAGGTGTGTATGGGGTTTTCACTGTGGAACAGGATCCTGCCAGGTGTGTATGGGGTTTTCACAGTGTATCAGGACCCTGCCAGATGTGAATGGGGTTTCGCAGTGGATCCGGATCCTGCCACGTGTGTATGGGGTTTTCACAGTGTATCAGGATCCTTCCAGGTGTGTGTGGGGTTTCACAGTGTATCAGGATCCTGCCAGGTGTGTATGGGGAATTCACAGTGGATCAGGTGCCTTCCAGGTGTGTATGGGGTTTTCACTGTTGATCAGGATCCTTCCAGGTGTGTCTGGGTTTTTCACAGTGGATCAGGATTCTTCCAGATGTGTATGGGGTTTTCACAGTGGATCAGGATCCTGCCAGGTGTGTATGGGGTTTTCGCAGTGCATTAGGATCCTGCCACGTGTGTATGGGGTTTTCACAGTGGATCAGGATCCTGCCAGGTGTGTATGGGGTTTTCACAGTGCATCCTGATCTTGCCAGGTGTGTATGGGTTTTCACAGTGGATCAGAATCCTGCCAGGTGTGTATGGGGTTTTCACAGTGCATCAGGATCCTGCGACGTGTGTACGGGTTTTCACAGTGTATCATGATCTTGCCAGGTGTGTATGGGGTTTTCACTGTGTATCAGGATCCTGCCAGGGTTGTCTGGTGTTTTCACAGTGTTTCAGGATCCTGCCAGTTGTGTATGGGGTTTTCACAGTGGAACAGGATCCTGCCAGGTGTGTATGGGATTTTCACAGTGTATCAGGATCCTGCCAGATGTGTATGGGGTTTCCACATTGTAACAGTATCCTGCCAGGCGTGTATGGGGTTTTCACAGTGGATCAGGATCCTGCCAGGTGTGTATGGGGTTTTCACAGTGTATCAGGGACCTGCCAGGTGTGTAAGGGATTTTCACAGTGTATCAGGATCCTGCCAGGTGTGTATGGGGTTTCACAGTGCATCAGGATCTGCCTGGTGTGTACAGGGTTTTCGCAGTGTATCAGGGTCCTGCCAGGTGTTTATGGGGTTTACACAGTGGATCATGATCCTGCCAGATGTGTATGGGGTTTTCACCGTGTATCAGGACCCTGCCAGATGTGAATGGGGTTTCACAGTGGATCAGGATCCTGCCACGTGTGTATGGGGTTTTCACAGTGTATCAGGATTTTTCCAGGTGTGTATGGGGTTTTCACAGTGTGTCAGTTTCCTGCCAGATGTGTATGGGGTTTCACAGTGGATCAGGATCCTGTCCCGTGTGTATGGGTTTTAACAGTGTATCAGGATCCTGCCAGGTTTGTTTCGGGTTTTCACAGTGCATCAGGATCCTGCCACGTGTTATGGGTTTTCACAATGTATCAGGATCCTGCCAGATGTGAATGGTGTTTCACTGTGCATCAGGAAGCTGCCAGGTGTGCACGGGGTTTTCACGGTGTATCAGGGTCCTGCCAGGTGTGCATGGGGTTTCACTGTGTATCAGGATCCTGCCTGGTGGACATGGGGTTTTGACAGTGCATCATGGTCCTTCCAGGTGTGTATGGGGTTTTCACAGTGGATCGGGATCCTGCCAGTTGTGTATGGGATTTTCACAGTGGATCAGGGTCCTGCCAGGTGTGTCTGGTGTTTTCACAGTGTATCAGTGTACTGCCAGGTGTGTATGGGGTTTCTCAGTGTATCATAATCCTGCCAGGTGTGTTCGGGCTTTTCACAGTGTATTAGGAACCTGCCAGATGTGAATGTGGTTTCACAGTGGATCAGGATCCTGCCAGGTGTGTATGGGGTTTTAACAGTGTATCAGGATTTTTCCAGGTGTGTATGGGGTTTTCACAGTGTGTCAGGATCGTGCCAGTTCTGTATGGGGTTTTCACAGTGTATCAAAATCCGTCCAGGTGTGTATGGGGTTTTCACAGTGGATCAGGATCCTGCCAGATGTGTATGGGGTTTTCACAGTGTATCAGGATCCTGCCGTGTGTGTGGGGTTTTCACAGTGGATCAGGATCCTGCCAGGTTTGTATGGGGTTTTCACAGTGGATCAGGATCCTTCCAGGTGTGTTTGGGGTTTTCACAGTGGATCAGGCTCCTTCCAGATGTGTATGGGGTTTTCACAGTGGATCAGGATCCAGCCAGGTGTGTATGGGGATTTCACAGTGCATCAGGATCCTGCCATGTGTGTATGGGGTTTTCACAGTGGATCAGGATCCTGCCAGGTGTGAATGGGGTTTTCACAGTGTGTCATGATCTTGCCAGGTTTGTATGGGTTTTCACAGTGGATCAGCATCCTGCCAGGTGTGTATGGGGTTTTCACAGTGCATAAGGAACCTGCCAGATGTGAATGTGGTTTCACAGTGGATCAGGATCCTGCCAGGTGTGTCTGGGGGTTTCACAGTGTATCAGGATCCTGCCAGGTGTGTATGCAGGTTTAAGAGTTTATCAGGATCCTGCCAGGTGTGTATGGCGGTTTCACGGCATATCAGGATCCTGCCAGGTGTGTATGGGGGTTTCAAAGTTTATCAGGATCCAGCCAGATGTGAATGGTATTTCACTGTGCATCAGCAACCTGCCAGGTGTGTATGGGGTTTCACAGTGTATCAGCATCCTGCCCGATGTGAATGGGGCTTCACTGTGCATCAGGATCCTGCCAGGTGTGTATGGGGTTTTCACAGTGTATCAGTGTCCTGCCAGGTGTGCATGGGGTTTCACAGTGTATCAGGGTCCTGCCAGGTGTGTATGGGGTTTTCACTGTGTATCAGGATCCTGCCAGGTGTGTTTGGGGTTTGCACAGTGTATCAGGAACCTGCCAGGTGTGTATGGGGATTTCACAGTGTATCAGGATCCTGCCAGGTGTGTATGGGGTTTTCACAGTGGATCAGGATCCTGCCAGGTGTGTATGGCGTTTCACAGTGGATCAGGATCCTGCAAGGTGTGCATGGGGGTTTCATAGTGTATCAGGATCCTGCCAGGTGTGTATGGGGTTTTCACACTGGATCAGGATCCTGCCAGGTGTGTATGGGGTTTTCCAAGTGTATCAGGGTCCTGTCTGGTGTGTGTGGGGTTTTCACAGTGTATCAGGATCCTGCCAGGTGAGTATGGGCTTTTCACAGTGTATCAGGATCCTGCCAGGTGTGTATGGGGTTTTCACAGTGTATCAGGGTCCTGCCAGGTGCGTATGGGGTTTTCACAGTGGATCAGTATCCTGCCAGATGTGAATGGGGTCTCACAGTGGATCAGGATCCTGGCAGATGTGAATGGAGTTTCACAGTGGATCAGGATCCTGCCACGTGTGTATGGGGTTTTCACAGTGTATCAGGATTTTTCCAGGTGTGATTGGGGTTTTCACAGTGTGTCAGGATCCTGCCAGATGTGTATGGGGTTTCACAGTGGATCGGATCCTGCCAGGTGTGTATGGGGTTTTCACAGTGTATCAGGATCCTTCCAGGTGTGTTTGGAGTTTTCACAGTTGATCAGGATCCTGCCAGAAGTTTAGGGGGTTTTCACAGTGTATCAGGATCCTACCAGGTGTGTATGTGTTTTTTACAGTGGATCAGGATCCTGCCAGGTGTGTATGGGGTTTTCAATGTTGTTCAGGATCCTTCCAGGTGTGTATGGGGATTTCACAGTGGATCAGGAACCTTCCAGATGTGTATGGGGTATTCACAGTGGATCAGGATCCTGCCAGGTGTGCATGGGATTTTCACAGTGCATCAGCATCCTGCCACATGTGTATGGGGTTTTCACAGAGGACCAGGATCCTGCCAGGTGTGTATGGGGTTTTCACAGTGTATCATGATCTTGCCAGGTGTGTATGGGTTTTCACAGTGGTACAGTATCCTGCGACGTGTGCATGGGTTTTCACAGTGTATCATGATCTTGCCAGGTCTCTATGGGGTTTCACAGTGGATCAGGATCCTGCCACGTGTGTATGGGTTTTCACAGTGTATCAGGATCCTGCCAGGTGTGTTTCGGGTTTTCACAGTGCATCAGGATCCTGCCACGTGTGTATGGGTTTTCACAGTGTATCAGGGTCCTGCCAGATGTGAATGGGGTTTCACTGTGCAGCAGGAACCTGCCAGGTGTGTACGGGGTTTTCACAGTGGATCAGGGTCCTGCCAGGTGTGTATGGGGTTTCACTGTGCATCAGGATCCTGCCTGGTGTACATGGGGTTTTCACAGTGCATCATGGTCCTGCCAGGTGTGTATGGGGTTTTCACAGTGTCTCAGAATCCTGCCAGGAGTGTATGGGGTTTTCACAGTGTATCAGGGTCCTGCCAGGTGTGTATGGGGTTTTCACAGTGGATCAGGATCCTGCCAGGTGTGTATGGGGTTTTCACGGTGGATCAGGACCCTGCCAGATGTGAATGGGGTTTCTCAGTGGATCAGGATCCTTCCAGGTGTGTATTGGGTTTTCACAGTGGATCAGGATCCTGCCAGATATGTATGGGGTTTTCACAGTGGATCAGGATCCTTCCAGGTGTGTATGGGGTTTTCACAGTGGATCAGGATCCTGCCAGGTGTGTATGGACGTTAAAGAGTTTATCAGGATCCTGCCAGGTGTGTATGTCGGTTCCACGGCGTATCAGGATCCTGCCAGGTGTGTATGGGGGTTTCACAGTCTATCTGGATCCTGCCAGATGTGAATGGTGTTTCACTGTGCATCAGCAACCTGCCAGGTGTGTATGGGGTTTCACAGTGTATAATGATCCTGCCAGATGTTAATGGGGTTTCACAGTATATCAGGATCCTGCCAGTTGTGTATGGTGTTGTCACAGTGTGTCAGGATCCTGCCAGATGTGAATGGGGCTTCACTGTGCATCAGGATCCTGCCAGGTGTGTATGGGGTTTTCACAGCGTATCAGTGTCCTGCCAGGTGTGTATGGGGTTTCACAGTGTATCAGGGTCCTGCCAGGTGTGTATGGGGTTTTCACAGTGTTTCAGGATCCTGCCAGGTGTGTTTGGGGTTACACAGTGTATCAGGAATCTGCCAGGTGTGTATGGGGTTTTCACAGTGTATCAGGATCCTGCCAGGTGTGTATGGGGTTTTCACAGTGTATCAGGATCCTTCCAGGTGTGTATGGTGTTTTCACAGTGTATCAGGATCCTGCCAGTTGTGTATGGGTTTTTCACAGTGGATCAGGATCCTGCCAGATGTGTATGGGGATTCCACAGTGTAACATGATCTTGCCAGGTATGTATGGGGTTTTCACAGTGGATCAGGATCCTGCCAGGTGTGTATGGCGTTTCACAGTGGATCAGGATCCTGCAAGGTGTGTATGGGGGTTTCATAGTGTATTAGGATCCTGCCAGGTGTGTATGGGGTTTTCACAGTGGATCAGGATCCTGCCAGGTGTGTATGGGGTTATCCCAGTGTATCAGGGTCCTGTCTGGTGTCTGTGGGGTTTTCACAGAGTATCACGATCCTGCCAGGTGTGTATGGGGTTTTAACAGTGTATCAGTGTCCTGCCTGGTGCGTATGGGGTTTTCACAGTGGATCAGTATCCTGCCAGATGTGAATGGGGTCTCACAGTGGATCAGGATCCTGCCAGGTGTGTATGGGGTTTTCACAGTGTATCAGGACCCTGCCAGATGTGAATGGAGTTTCACAGTCGATCAGGATCCTGCCACGTGTGTATGGGGTTTTCACAGTGTATCAGGATCTTTCCAGGTGTGTATGGGGTTTTCACAGTGTGTCAGGATCCTGCCAGATGTGTATGGGGTTTCACAGTGGATATGGATCCTGTAGGTGTGTTTGGAGTTTTCACAGTTGATCAGGATCCTGCCAGATGTTTATGGGGTTTTCACAGTGTATCAGGATCCTACCAGGTGTGTATGGGTTTTTGACAGTGGATCAGGATCCTGCCAGGTGTGTATGGGGTTTTCAATGTGGATCAGGATCCTTCCAGGTGTGTATGGGGATTTCACAGTGGATCAGGATCCTTCCAGATGTGTATGGGGTATTCACAGTGGATCAGGATCCTGCCAGGTGTGTATGGGATTTTCACAGTGCATCAGTATCCTGCCACGTGTGTATGGGGTTTTCACAGAGGATCAGGATCCTGCCAGGTGTGTATGGGGTTTTCACAGTGTATCATGATCTTGCCAGGTGTGTATGGGTTTTCACAGTGGTGCAGTATCCTGCCAGGTGTGTTTCGGGTTTTCACAGTGCATCAGGATCCTGCCACGTGTGTATGGGTATTCACAGTGTATCAGGATCCTGCCAGATGTGAATGGGGTTTCACTGTGCAGCAGGAACCTGCCAGGTGTGTACGGGATTTTCACAGTGGTTCAGGGTCCTGCCAGGTGTGTATGGGGTTTCACTGTGCATCAGGATCCTGCCTGGTGTACATGGGGTTTTCACAGTGCATCATGGTCCTGCCATGTGTGTATGGGGTTTTCACAGTGTATCAGGATCCTGCCAGGTGTGTATGGGGTTTTCACCGTGTATCAGGGTCCTGCCAGTTGTGAATGGGGTTTCTCAGTGGATCAGGATCCTTCCAGGTGTGTATGGGGTTTTCACAGTGGATCAGGATCCTGCCAGATGTGTATGGGGTTTTCACAGTCTATCAGAATCCTTCCAGGTGTGTATGGGGATTTCACAGTGGATCAGGATCCTGCCAGGTGTGTACTGGTTTTTCACAGTGGATCAGGAACCTGCCAGGTGTGTGGGGTTTTCACAGTGGATCAGGATCCTGCCAGGTGTGTACGGGTTTTTCACAGTGGATCAGGAACCTGTCAGGTGTGTGGGGTTTTCACAGTGCATCAGGAACCTGCCAGATGTGAATGGGGTTTTACAGTGCAACAGGATCCTGCCAGGTGCGTCTGGGGGTTTCACAGTGTATCAGGATCCTGCCAGGTGTGTATGGGGGTTTCACAGATTATCAGGATCCTGTCAGGTGTGTATGGGCGTTTCACAGTGCATCAGGAAGCTGCCAGATGTGACTGGGGTTTCACAGTGCATCAGGATCCTGCCAGATGTGAATGGGGTTTCACTGTGCATCAGGATCCTGCCAGTTGTGAATGGTGTTTCGCAGTGTATCAGGATCCTGCCAGTTGTGTATGGGGATTTCACAGTGTATCAGGATCCTGCCCGATGTGAATGGGGTTTCACTGTGTATCAGGATCCCGCCTGGTGTGTATGGTGTTTTCACAGTGTATCAGGATCCTGCCAGTTGTGTATGGGTTTTTCACAGTGGTTCAGGATCCTGCCAGTTGTGTATGGGGTTTTCACAGTGGATCAGGATCCTGCCACAAGTGTATGGGGTTTCCACAGTGTAACAGGATCCTGCCAGGTTTGTATGGGGTTTTCACAGTGGATCAGGATCCTGCCAGGTGTGTATGGGGTCTCACAGTGGATGAGGATCCTGCCAGGTGTTTATGGGGTTTACACAGTGTATCAGGATCCTGCCAGGTGTGTATGGGGTTTTCACAGTGTATCAGGATCCTGCCAGGTGTGTATGGGGTTTTCACAGTGTATCAGGGTCCTGCCAGGTGTGTATGGGGTTTTCACAGTGGATCAGGATCCTGCCAGGTGTGTACGGGTTTTTCACAGTGGATCAGGATCCTGCCAGGTGTGTATGGAGGTTTAAGAGTTTATCAGGATCCTGCCACTTGTGTATGGCGGTTTCACGGCGTATCAGGATCCTGCCAGGTGTGTATGGGGGTTTCACGGTTTATCAGGATCCTGCCAGATGTGAATGGTGTTTCACTGCGCATCAGCAACCTGCCAGGTGTGTATGGGGTTTCACAGTGTATCAGGATCCTGCCAGATGTGAATGGGGTTTCACAGTGTATCAGGATCCGGCCAGTTGTGTATGGTGTTTTCACAGTGTATCAGGATCCTGCCGGATGTGAATGGGGCTTCACTGTGCATCAGGATCCTGCCAGGTGTGTATGGGGTTTTCACAGTGTATCAGTGTCCTGCCAGGTGTGTATGGGGTTTCACAGTGTATCAGGGTCCTGCCAGGTGTGTATGGGGTTTTCACAGTGTATCAGGATCCTGCCAGGTGTGTTTGGGGTTTGCACAGTGTATCAGGAACCTGCCAGGTGTGTATGGGGTTTCACAGTGTATCAGGATCCTGCCAGGTGTGTATGGGGTTTTCACAGTGTATCAGGATCCTTCCAGGTGTGTATGGTGTTTTCACAGTGTATCAGGATCCTGCCAGTTGTGTGTGGGTTTTTCACAGTGGATCAGGATCCTGCCAGGTGTGTATGGGGTTTTCACAGTGTATCAGGATCCTGCCAGATGTGTATGGGGATTCCACAGTGTAACAGGATCCTGCCAGGTGTGTATGGGGTTTTCACAGTGGATCAGGATCCTGCCAGGTGTGCATGGCGTTTCACAGTGGATCAGGATCCTGCAAGGTGTGTATGGGGGTTTCACAGTGTATCATGATCTTGCCAGGTGTGTATGGGTTTTCACAGTGGTACAGTATCCTGCGACGTGTGCATGGGTTTTCACAGTGTATCATGATCTTGCCAGGTGTGTATGGGGTTTCACAGTGGATCAGGATCCTGCCAGGTGTGTATGGGATTTTCACAGTGCATCAGTATCCTGCCACGTGTGTATGGGGTTTTCACAGAGGATCAGGATCCTGCCAGGTGTGTATGGGATTTTCACAGTGTATCAGGAACCTGCCAGATGTGTATGGGGTTTCCACATTGTAACAGTAACCTGCCAGGTGTGTATGGGGTTTTCACAGTGGATCAGGATCCTGCCAGGTGTGTATGGGGTTTTCACAGTGTATCAGTGACCTGCCAGGTGTGTAAGGGATTTTCACAGTGTATCAGGATCCTGCCAGTTGTGTATGGGGTTTCACAGTGCATCAGGATCTGCCAGGTGTGGACAGGGTTTTCACAGTGTATCAGGGACCTGCCAGGTGTGTATGGGGTTTTCACTGTGTATCAGGACCCTGCCAGATGTGAATGGGGTTTCACAGTGGATCCGGATCCTGCCACGTGTGTATGGGGTTTTCACAGTGTATCAGGATCCTTCCAGGTGTGTGTGGGGATTCACAGATGATCAGGATCCTGCCAGATGTGTATGGGGTTTTCACAGTGTATCAGGATCCTGCCAGGTGTGTATGGGGAATTCACAGTGGATCAGGTGCCTTCCAGGTGTGTATGGGGTTTTCACTGTTGATCAGGATCCTTCCAGGTGTGTCTGGGTTTTTCACAGTGGATCAGGATTCTTCCAGATGTGTATGGGGTTTTCACAGTGGATCAGGATCCTGCCAGGTGTGTATGGGGTTTTCGCAGTGCATTAGGATCCTGCCACGTGTGTATGGGGTTTTCACAGTGGATCAGGATCCTGCCAGGTGTGTATGGGGTTTTCACAGTGCATCCTGATCTTGCCAGGTGTGTATGGGTTTTCACAGTGGATCAGAATCCTGCCAGGTGTGTATGGGGTTTTCACAGTGCATCAGGATCCTGCGACGTGTGTACGGGTTTTCACAGTGTATCATGATCTTGCCAGGTGTGTATGGGGTTTTCACTGTGTATCAGGATCCTGCCAGGGTTGTCTGGTGTTTTCACAGTGTTTCAGGATCCTGCCAGTTGTGTATGGGGTTTTGACAGTGGAACAGGATCCTGCCAGGTGTGTATGGGATTTTCACAGTGTATCAGGATCCTGCCAGATGTGTATGGGGTTTCCACATTGTAACAGTATCCTGCCAGGCGTGTATGGGGTTTTCACAGTGGATCAGGATCCTGCCAGGTGTGTATGGGGTTTTCACAGTGTATCAGGGACCTGCCAGGTGTGTAAGGGATTTTCACAGTGCATCAGGATCCTGCCAGGTGTGTATGGGGTTTCACAGTGCATCAGGATCTGCCTGGTGTGTACAGGGTTTTCGCAGTGTATCAGGGTCCTGCCAGGTGTTTATGGGGTTTTCACAGTGGATCATGATCCTGCCAGATGTGTATGGGGTTTTCACCGTGTATCAGGACCCTGCCAGATGTGAATGGGGTTTCACAGTGGATCAGGATCCTGCCACGTGTGTATGGGGTTTTCACAGTGTATCAGGATTTTTCCAGGTGTGTATGGGGTTTCACAGTGTGTCAGTTTCCTGCCAGATGTGTATGGGGTTTCACAGTGGATCAGGATCCTGCCAGGTGTGTATGGGGTTTTCACAGTGCATCAGGATCCTTCCAGGTGTGTGTGGGGTTTTCACAGTTGATCATGATCTTGCCAGGTGTGTATGGGGTTTCACAGTGGATCAGGATCCTGCCCCGTGTGTATGGGTTTTAACAGTGTATCAGGATCCTGCCAGGTGTGTTTCGGGTTTTCACAGTGCATCAGGATCCTGCCACGTGTGTATGGGTTTTCACAGTGTATCAGGATCCTGCCAGATGTGAATGGTGTTTCACTGTGCATCAGGAAGCTGCCAGGTGTGCACGGGGTTTTCACGGTGTATCAGGGTCCTGCCAGGTGTGCATGGGGTTTCACTGTGTATCAGGATCCTGCCTGGTGGACATGGGGTTTTGACAGTGCATCATGGTCCTTCCAGGTGTGTATGGGGTTTTCACAGTGGATCGGGATCCTGCCAGTTGTGTATGGGATTTTCACAGTGGATCAGGGTCCTGCCAGGTGTGTCTGGGGTTTTCACAGTGTATCAGTGTACTGCCAGGTGTGTATGGGGTTTCTCAGTGTATCATAATCCTGCCAGGTGTGTTCGGGCTTTTCACAGTGTATTAGGAACCTGCCAGATGTGAATGTGGTTTCACAGTGGATCAGGATCCTGCCAGGTGTGTATGGGGTTTTAACAGTGTATCAGGATTTTTCCAGGTGTGTATGGGGTTTTCACAGTGTGTCAGGATCGTGCCAGTTGTGTATGGGGTTTTCACAGTGTATCAAAATCCGTCCAGGTGCGTATGGGGTTTTCACAGTGGATCAGGATCCTGCCAGATGTGTATGGGGTTTTCACAGTGTATCAGGATCCAGCCGTGTGTGTGGGGTTTTCACAGTGGATCAGGATCCTGCCAGGTTTGTATGGGGTTTTCACAGTGGATCAGGATCCTTCCAGGTGTGTTTGGGGTCTTCACAGTGGATCAGGCTCCTTCCAGATGTGTATGGGGTTTTCACAGTGGATCAGGATCCAGCCAGGTGTGTATGGGGATTTCACAGTGCATCAGGATCCTGCCATGTGTGTATGGGGTTTTCACAGTGGATCAGGATCCTGCCAGGTGTGAATGGGGTTTTCACAGTGTGTCATGATCATGCCAGGTTTGTATGGGTTTTCACAGTGGATCAGCATCCTGCCAGGTGTGTATGGGGTTTTCACAGTGCATAAGGAACCTGCCAGATGTGAATGTGGTTTCACAGTGGATCAGGATCCTGCCAGGTGTGTCTGGGGGTTTCACAGTGTATCAGGATCCTGCCAGGTGTGTATGGAGGTTTAAGAGTTTATCAGGATCCTGCCAGGTGTGTATGGCGGTTTCACGGCGTATCAGGATCCTGCCAGGTGTGTATGGGGGTTTCACAGTTTATCAGGATCCTGCCAGATGTGAATGGTGTTTCACTGTGCATCAGCAACCTGCCAGGTGTGTATGGGGTTTCACAGTGTATCAGCATCCTGCCCGATGTGAATGGGGCTTCACTGTGCATCAGGATCCTGCCAGGTGTGTATGGGGTTTTCACAGTGTATCAGTGTCCTGCCAGGTGTGCATGGGGTTTCACAGTGTATCAGGATCCTGCCAGGTGTGTATGGGGTTTTCACTGTGTATCAGGATCCTGCCAGGTGTGTTTGGGGTTTGCACAGTGTATCAGGAACCTGCCAGGTGTGTATGGGGTTTTCACAGTGTATCAGGATCCTGCCAGCTGTGTATGGGGTTTTCACAGTGGATCAGAATCCTGCCAGGTGTGTATGGCGTTTCACAGTGGATCAGGATCCTGCAAGGTGTGCATGGGGGTTTCATAGTGTATCAGGATCCTGCCAGGTGTGTATGGGGTTTTCACACTGGATCAGGATCCTGCCAGGTGTGTATGGGGTTTTCCCAGTGTATCAGGGTCCTGTCTGGTGTGTGTGGGGTTTTCACAGTGTATCAGGATCCTGCCAGGTGAGTATGGGCTTTTCACAGTGTATCAGGATCCTGCCAGGTGTGTATGGGGTTTTCACAGTGTATCAGGGTCCTGCCAGGTGCGTATGGGGTTTTCACAGTGGATCAGTATCCTGCCAGATGTGAATGGGGTCTCACAGTGGATCAGGATCCTGGCAGATGTGAATGGAGTTTCACAGTGGATCAGGATCCTGCCACGTGTGTATGGGGTTTTCACAGTGTATCAGGATTTTTCCAGGTGTGATTGGGGTTTTCACAGTGTGTCAGGATCCTGCCAGATGTGTATGGGGTTTCATAGTGGATCGGATCCTGCCAGGTGTGTATGGGGTTTTCACAGTGTATCAGGATCCTTCCAGGTGTGTTTGGAGTTTTCACAGTTGATCAGGATCCTGCCAGAAGTTTAGGGGGTTTTCACAGTGTATCAGGATCCTACCAGGTGTGTATGTGTTTTTCACAGTGGATCAGGATCCTGCCAGGTGTGTATGGGGTTTTCAATGTGGATCAGGATCCTTCCAGGTGTGTATGGGGATTTCACAGTGGATCAGGATCCTTCCAGATGTGTATGGGGTATTCACAGTGGATCAGGATCCTGCCAGGTGTGCATGGGATTTTCACAGTGCATCAGCATCCTGCCACATGTGTATGGGGTTTTCACAGAGGACCAGGATCCTGCCAGGTGTGTATGGGGTTTTCACAGTGTATCATGATCTTGCCAGGTGTGTATGGGTTTTCACAGTGGTACAGTATCCTGCGACGTGTGCATGGGTTTTCACAGTGTATCATGATCTTGCCAGGTGTGTATGGGGTTTCACAGTGGATCAGGATCCTGCCACGTGTGTATGTGTTTTCACAGTGTATCAGGATCCTGCCAGATGTGAATGGGGTTTCACTGTGCAGCAGGAACCTGCCAGGTGTGTACGGGGTTTTCACAGTGGATCAGGATCCTGCCAGGTGTGTTTCGGGTTTTCACAGTGCATCAGGATCCTGCCACGTGTGTATGGGTTTTCACAGTGTATCAGGATCCTGCCAGATGTGAATGGGGTTTCACTGTGCAGCAGGAACCTGCCAGGTGTGTACGGGGTTTTCACAGTGGATCAGGGTCCTGCCAGGTGTGTATGGGGTTTCACTGTGCATCAGGATCCTGCCTGGTGTACATGGGGTTTTCACAGTGCATCATGGTCCTGCCAGGTGTGTATGGGGTTTTCACAGTGTCTCAGGATCCTGCCAGGTGTGTATGGGGTTTTCACAGTGTATCAGGGTCCTGCCAGGTGTGTATGGGGTTTTCACAGTGGATCAGGATCCTGCCAGGTGTGTATGGGGTTTTCACGGTGGATCAGGACCCTGCCAGATGTGAATGGGGTTTCTCAGTGGATCAGGATCCTTCCAGGTGTGTATTGGGTTTTCACAGTGGATCAGGATCCTGCCAGATATGTATGGGGTTTTCACAGTGGATCAGGATCCTTCCAGGTGTGTATGGGGTTTTCACAGTGGATCAGGATCCTGCCAGGTGTGTATGGAGGTTAAAGAGTTTATCAGGATCCTGCCAGGTGTGTATGGCGGTTTCACGGCGTATCAGGATCCTGCCAGGTGTGTATGGGGGTTTCACAGTCTATCAGGATCCTGCCAGATGTGAATGGTGTTTCACTGTGCATCAGCAACCTGCCAGGTGTGTATGGGGTTTCACAGTGTATAAGGATCCTGCCAGATGTTAATGGGGTTTCACAGTGTATCAGGATCCTGCCAGTTGTGTATGGTGTTTTCACAGTGTGTCAGGATCCTGCCAGATGTGAATGGGGCTTCACTGTGCATCAGGATCCTGCCAGGTGTGTATGGGGTTTTCACAGTGTATCAGTGTCCTGCCAGGTGTGTATGGGGTTTCACAGTGTATCAGGGTCCTGCCAGGTGTGTATGGGGTTTTCACAGTGTTTCAGGATCCTGCCAGGTGTGTTTGGGGTTTGCACAGTGTATCAGGAATCTGCCAGGTGTGTATGGGGTTTTCACAGTGTATCAGGATCCTGCCAGGTGTGTATGGGGTTTTCACAGTGTATCAGGATCCTTCCAGGTGTGTATGGTGTTTTCACAGTGTGTCAGGATCCTGCCAGTTGTGTATGGGTTTTTCACAGTGGATCAGGATCCTGCCAGATGTGTATGGGGATTCCACAGTGTAACAGGATCTTGTCAGGTATGTATGGGGTTTTCACAGTGGATCAGGATCCTGCCAGGTGTGTATGGCGTTTCACAGTGGATCAGGATCCTGCAAGGTGTGTATGGGGGTTTCATAGTGTATTAGGATCCTGCCAGGTGTGTATGGGGTTTTCACAGTGGATCAGGATCCTGCCAGGTGTGTATGGGGTTATCCCAGTGTATCTGGGTCCTGTCTGGTGTGTGTGGGGTTTTCACAGAGTATCACGATCCTGCCAGGTGTGTATGGGGTTTTAACAGTGTATCAGTGTCCTGCCTGGTGCGTATGGGGTTTTCACAGTGGATCAGTATCCTGCCAGATGTGAATGGGGTCTCACAGTGGATCAGGATCCTGCCAGGTGTGTATGGGGTTTTCACAGTGTATCAGGACCCTGCCAGATGTGAATGGAGTTTCACAGTCGATCAGGATCCTGCCACGTGTGTATGGGGTTTTCACAGTGTATCAGGATCTTTCCAGGTGTGTATGGGGTTTTCACAGTGTGTCAGGATCCTGCCAGATGTGTATGGGGTTTCACAGTGGATATGGATCCTGTAGGTGTGTTTGGAGTTTTCACAGTTGATCAGGATCCTGCCAGATGTTTATGGGGTTTTCACAGTGTATCAGGATCCTACCAGGTGTGTATGGGGATTTCACAGTGGATCAGGATCCTTCCAGATGTGTATGGGGTATTCACAGTGGATCAGGATCCTGCCAGGTGAGTATGGGATTTTCACAGTGCATCAGTATCCTGCCACGTGTGTATGGGGTTTTCACAGAGGATCAGGATCCTGCCAGGTGTGTATGGGGTTTTCACAGTGTATCATGATCTTGCCAGTTGTGTATGGGTTTTCACAGTGGTACAGTATCCTGCGACGTGTGCATGGGTTTTCACAGTGTATCATGATCTTGCCAGGAGTGTATGGGGTTTCACAGTGGATCAGGATCCTGCCACGTGTGTATGGGTTTTCACAGTGTATCAGGATCCTGCCAGGTGTGTTTCGGGTTTTCACAGTGCATCAGGATCCTGCCACGTGTGTATGGGTATTCACAGTGTATCAGGATCCTGCCAGATGTGAATGGGGTTTCACTGTGCAGCAGGAACCTGCCAGGTGTGTACGGGATTTTCACAGTGGTTCAGGGTCCTGCCAGGTGTGTATGGGGTTTCACTGTGCATCAGGATCCTGCCTGGTGTACATGGGGTTTTCACAGTGCATCATGGTCCTGCCATGTGTGTTTGGGGTTTTCACAGTGTATCAGGATCCTGCCAGGTGTGTATGGGGTTTTCACCGTGTATCAGGATCCTGCCAGATGTGAATGGGGTTTCACTGTGCAGCAGGAACCTGCCAGGTGTGTACGGGGTTTTCACAGTGGATCAGGGTCCTGCCAGGTGTGTATGGGGTTTCACTGTGCATCAGGATCCTGCCTGGTGTACATGGGGTTTTCACAGTGCATCATGGTCCTGCCAGGTGTGTATGGGGTTTTCACAGTGTCTCAGGATCCTGCCAGGTGTGTATGGGGTTTTCACAGTGTATCAGGGTCCTGCCAGGTGTGTATGGGGTTTTCACAGTGGATCAGGATCCTGCCAGGTGTGTATGGGGTTTTCACGGTGGATCAGGACCCTGCCAGATGTGAATGGGGTTTCTCAGTGGATCAGGATCCTTCCAGGTGTGTATTGGGTTTTCACAGTGGATCAGGATCCTGCCAGATATGTATGGGGTTTTCACAGTGGATCAGGATCCTTCCAGGTGTGTATGGGGTTTTCACAGTGGATCAGGATCCTGCCAGGTGTGTATGGAGGTTAAAGAGTTTATCAGGATCCTGCCAGGTGTGTATGGCGGTTTCACGGCGTATCAGGATCCTGCCAGGTGTGTATGGGGGTTTCACAGTCTATCAGGATCCTGCCAGATGTGAATGGTGTTTCACTGTGCATCAGCAACCTGCCAGGTGTGTATGGGGTTTCACAGTGTATAAGGATCCTGCCAGATGTTAATGGGGTTTCACAGTGTATCAGGATCCTGCCAATTGTGTATGGTGTTTTCACAGTGTGTCAGGATCCTGCCAGATGTGAATGGGGCTTCACTGTGCATCAGGATCCTGCCAGGTGTGTATGGGGTTTTCACAGTGTATCAGTGTCCTGCCAGGTGTGTATGGGGTTTCACAGTGTATCAGGGTCCTGCCAGGTGTGTATGGGGTTTTCACAGTGTTTCAGGATCCTGCCAGGTGTGTTTGGGGTTTGCACAGTGTATCAGGAATCTGCCAGGTGTGTATGGGGTTTTCACAGTGTATCAGGATCCTGCCAGGTGTGTATGGGGTTTTCACAGTGTATCAGGATCCTTCCAGGTGTGTATGGTGTTTTCACAGTGTGTCAGGATCCTGCCAGTTGTGTATGGGTTTTTCACAGTGGATCAGGATCCTGCCAGATGTGTATGGGGATTCCACAGTGTAACAGGATCTTGTCAGGTATGTATGGGGTTTTCACAGTGGATCAGGATCCTGCCAGGTGTGTATGGCGTTTCACAGTGGATCAGGATCCTGCAAGGTGTGTATGGGGGTTTCATAGTGTATTAGGATCCTGCCAGGTGTGTATGGGGTTTTCACAGTGGATCAGGATCCTGCCAGGTGTGTATGGGGTTATCCCAGTGTATCAGGGTCCTGTCTGGTGTGTGTGGGGTTTTCACAGAGTATCACGATCCTGCCAGGTGTGTATGGGGTTTTAACAGTGTATCAGTGTCCTGCCTGGTGCGTATGGGGTTTTCACAGTGGATCAGTATCCTGCCAGATGTGAATGGGGTCTCACAGTGGATCAGGATCCTGCCAGGTGTGTATGGGGTTTTCACAGTGTATCAGGACCCTGCCAGATGTGAATGGAGTTTCACAGTCGATCAGGATCCTGCCACGTGTGTATGGGGTTTTCACAGTGTATCAGGATCTTTCCAGGTGTGTATGGGGTTTTCACAGTGTGTCAGGATCCTGCCAGATGTGTATGGGGTTTCACAGTGAATATGGATCCTGTAGGTGTGTTTGGAGTTTTCACAGTTGATCAGGATCCTGCCAGATGTTTATGGGGTTTTCACAGTGTATCAGGATCCTACCAGGTGTGTATGGGGATTTCACAGTGGATCAGGATCCTTCCAGATGTGTATGGGGTATTCACAGTGGATCAGGATCCTGCCAGGTGAGTATGGGATTTTCACAGTGCATCAGTATCCTGCCACGTGTGTATGGGGTTTTCACAGAGGATCAGGATCCTGCCAGGTGTGTATGGGGTTTTCACAGTGTATCATGATCTTGCCAGGTGTGTATGGGTTTTCACAGTGGTACAGTATCCTGCGACGTGTGCATGGGTTTTCACAGTGTATCATGATCTTGCCAGGAGTGTATGGGGTTTCACAGTGGATCAGGATCCTGCCACGTGTGTATGGGTTTTCACAGTGTATCAGGATCCTGCCAGGTGTGTTTCGGGTTTTCACAGTGCATCAGGATCCTGCCACGTGTGTATGGGTATTCACAGTGTATCAGGATCCTGCCAGATGTGAATGGGGTTTCACTGTGCAGCAGGAACCTGCCAGGTGTGTACGGGATTTTCACAGTGGTTCAGGGTCCTGCCAGGTGTGTATGGGGTTTCACTGTGCATCAGGATCCTGCCTGGTGTACATGGGGTTTTCACAGTGCATCATGGTCCTGCCATGTGTGTTTGGGGTTTTCACAGTGTATCAGGATCCTGCCAGGTGTGTATGGGGTTTTCACCGTGTATCAGGGTCCTGCCAGTTGTGAATGGGGTTTCTCAGTGGATCAGGATCCTTCCAGGTGTGTATGGGGTTTTCACAGTGGATCAGGATCCTGCCAGATGTGTATGGGGTTTTCACAGTAGATCAGGATCCTTCCAGGTGTGTATGGGGTTTTCACAGTGGATCAGGATCCTGCCAGGTGTGTACGGGTTTTTCACAGTGGATCAGGAACCTGCCAGGTGTGTGGGGTTTTCACAGTGCATCAGGAACCTGCCAGATGTGAATGGGGTTTTACTGTGCAACAGGATCCTGCCAGGTGCGTCTGGGGGTTTCACAGTGCATCAGGAAGCTGCCAGATGTGAATGGGGTTTCACAGTGCATCAGGATCCTGCCAGATGTGAATGGGGTTTCACTGTGCATCAGGATCCTGCCAGTTGTGAATGGTGTTTCGCAGTGTATCAGGATCCTGCCAGTTGTGTATGGGGTTTTCACAGTGTATCAGGATCCTGCCCGATGTGAATGGGGTTTCACTGTGTATCAGGATCCGGCCTGGTGTGTATGGTGTTTTCACAGTGTATCAGGATCCTGCCAGTTGTGTATGGGTTTTTCACAGTGGTTCAGGATCCTGCCAGTTGTGTATGGGGTTTTCACAGTGGATCAGGATCCTGCCACAAGTGTATGGGGTTTCCACAGTGTAACAGGATCCTGCCAGGATTGTATGGGGTTTTCACAGTGGATCAGGATCCTGCCAGGTGTGTATGGGGTCTCACAGTGGATGAGGATCCTGCCAGGTGTTTATGGGGTTTACACAGTGTATCAGGATCCTGCCAGGTGTGTATGGGGTTTTCACAGTGTATCAGGATCCTGCCAGGTGTGTATGGGGTTTTCACAGTGTATCAGGGTCCTGCCAGGTGTGTATGGGGTTTTCACAGTGGATCAGGATCCTGCCAGGTGTGTATGGGTTTTTCACAGTGGATCAGGATCCTGCCAGGTGTGTATGGAGGTTTAAGAGTTTATCAGGATCCTGCCACTTGTGTATGGCGGTTTCACGGCGTATCAGGATCCTGCCAGGTGTGTATGGGGGTTTCACGGTTTATCAGGATCCTGCCAGATGTGAATGGTGTTTCACTGCGCATCAGCAACCTGCCAGGTGTGTATGGGGTTTCACAGTGTATCAGGATCCTGCCAGATGTGAATGGGGTTTCACAGTGTATCAGGGTCCTGCCAGGTGTGTATGGGGTTTTCACAGTGGATCAGGATCCTGCCAGGTGTGTATGGGTTTTTCACAGTGGATCAGGATCCTGCCAGGTGTGTATGGAGGTTTAAGAGTTTATCAGGATCCTGCCACCTGTGTATGGCGGTTTCACGGCGTATCAGGATCCTGCCAGGTGTGTATGGGGGTTTCACGGTTTATCAGGATCCTGCCAGATGTGAATGGTGTTTCACTGCGCATCAGCAACCTGCCAGGTGTGTATGGGGTTTCACAGTGTATCAGGATCCTGCCAGATGTGAATGGGGTTTCACAGTGTATCAGGATCCGGCCAGTTGTGTATGGTGTTTTCACAGTGTATCAGGATCCTGCCGGATGTGAATGGAGCTTCACTGTGCATCAGGATCCTGCCAGGTGTGTATGGGGTTTTCACAGTGTATCAGTGTCCTGCCAGGTGTGTATGGGGTTTCACAGTGTATCAGGGTCCTGCCAGGTGTGTATGGGGTTTTCACAGTGTATCAGGATCCTGCCAGGTGTGTTTGGGGTTTGCACAGTGTATCAGGAACCTGCCAGGTGTGTATGGGGTTTCACAGTGTATCAGGATCCTGCCAGGTGTGTATGGGGTTTTCACAGTGTATCAGGATCCTTCCAGGTGTGTATGGTGTTTTCACAGTGTATCAGGATCCTGCCAGTTGTGTGTGGGTTTTTCACAGTGGATCAGGATCCTGCCAGGTGTGTATGGGGTTTTCACAGTGTATCAGGATCCTGCCAGATGTGTATGGGGATTCCACATTGTAACAGGATCCTGCCAGGTGTGTATGGGGTTTTCACAGTGGATCAGGATCCTGCCAGGTGTGCATGGCGTTTCACAGTGGATCAGGATCCTGCAAGGTGTGTATGGGGGTTTCACAGTGTATCATGATCTTGCCAGGTGTGTATGGGTTTTCACAGTGGTACAGTATCCTGCGACGTGTGCATGGGTTTTCACAGTGTATCATGATCTTGCCAGGTGTGTATGGGGTTTCACAGTGGATCAGGATCCTGCCAGGTGTGTATGGGATTTTCACAGTGCATCAGTATCCTGCCACGTGTGTATGGGGTTTTCACAGAGGATCAGGATCCTGTCAGGTGTGTATGGGGTTTTCACAGTGTATCATGATCTTGCCAGGTGTGTATGGGTTTTCACAGTGGTACAGTATCCTGCCAGGTGTGTATGGGGTTTTCACAGTGGATCAGGATCCTGCCAGGTGTGTATGGCGTTTCACAGTGGATCAGGATCCTTCAAAGTGTGTATGGGGGTTTCATAGTGTATCAGGATCCTGCCAGGTGTGTATGGGGTTTTCACAGTGGATCAGGATCCTGCCAGGTGTGTATGGGTTTTTCACAGTGGATCAGGATCCTGCCAGGTGTGTATGGAGGTTTAAGAGTTTATCAGGATTCTGCCACTTGTGTATGGCGGTTTCACGGCGTATCAGGATCCTGCCAGGTGTGTATGGGGGTTTCACAGTTTATCAGGATCCTGCCAGATGTGAATGGTGTTTCACTGCGCATCAGCAACCTGCCAGGTGTGTATGGGGTTTCACAGTGTATCAGGATCCTGCCAGATGTGAATGGGGTTTCACAGTGTATCAGGATCCGGCCAGTTGTGTATGGTGTTTTCACAGTGTATCAGGATCCTGCCGGATGTGAATGGGGCTTCACTGTGCATCAGGATCCTGCCAGGTGTGTATGGGGTTTTCACAGTGTATCAGTGTCCTGCCAGGTGTGTATGGGGTTTCACAGTGTATCAGGGTCCTGCCAGGTGTGTATGGGGTTTTCACAGTGTATCAGGATCCTGCCAGGTGTGTTTGGGGTTTGCACAGTGTATCAGGAACCTGCCAGGTGTGTATGGGGTTTCACAGTGTATCAGGATCCTGCCAGGTGTGTATGGGGTTTTCACAGTGTATCAGGATCCTTCCAGGTGTGTATGGTGTTTTCACAGTGTATCAGGATCCTGCCAGTTGTGTGTGGGTTTTTCACAGTGGATCAGGATCCTGCCAGGTGTGTATGGGGTTTTCACAGTGTATCAGGATCCTGCCAGATGTGTATGGGGATTCCACAGTGTAACAGGATCCTGCCAGGTGTGCATGGGGTTTTCACAGTGGATCAGAATCCTGCCAGGTGTGTATGGCGTTTCACAGTTGATCAGGATCCTGCAAGGTGTGTATGGGGGTTTCACAGTGTATCATGATCTTGCCAGGTGTGTATGGGTTTTCACAGTGGTACAGTATCCTGCGACGTGTGCATGGGTTTTCACAGTGTATCATGATATTGCCAGGTGTGTATGGGGTTTCACAGTGGATCAGGATCCTGCCAGGTGTGTATGGGATTTTCACAGTGCATCAGTATCCTGCCACGTGTGTATGGGGTTTTCACAGAGGATCAGGATCCTGACAGGTGTGTATGGGGTTTTCACAGTGTGTCATGATCTTGCCAGGTGTGTATGGGTTTTCACAGTCGTACTGTATCCTGCCAGGTGTGTATGGGGTTTTCACAGTGGATCAGGATCCTGCCAGGTGTGTATGGCGTTTCACAGTGGATCAGGATCCTTCAAAGTATGTATGGGGGTTTCATAGTGTATCAGGATCCTGCCAGGTGTGTATGGGGTTTTCACAGTGGATCAGGATCCTGCCAGGTGTGTATGGGGTTATCCCAGTGTATCAGGGTCCTGTCTGGTGTGTGTGGGGTTTTCACAGTGCATCAGGATTCTGCCAGGTGAGTATGGGGTTTTCACAGTGTATCAGGATTCTGCCAGGTGTGTATGGGGTTTTAACAGTGTATCAGGGTCCTGCCAGGTGCGCGTGGGGTTTTCACAGTGGATCAGTATCCTGCCAGATGTGAATGGGGTCTCACAGTGGATCAGCATCCTGCCAGGTGTGTATGGGGTTTTCACAGTGTATCAGGACCCTGCCAGATGTGAATGGAGTTTCACAGTGGATCAGGATCCTGCCACGTGTGTATGGGGTTTTCACAGTGTATCAGGATTTTTCCAGGTGTGTATGGGGTTTTCAGCGTGTGTCAGGATCCTGCCAGATGTGTATGGGGTTTGACAGTGGATCAGGATCCTGCCAGGTGTGTTTGGAGTTTTCACAGTTGATCAGGATCCTGCCAGATGTTTATGGGGTTTTCACAGTGGATCAGGATCCTACCAGGTGTGTATGGGTTTTTGACAGTGGATCAGTATCCTTCCAGGTGTGTATGGGGTTTTCAATGTGGATCTGGATCCTTCCAGGTGTGTATGGGGTTTTCACAGTGTATCAGGATCCTGCCAGATGTGTATGGGGATTCCACAGTGTAACAGGATCCTGCCAGGTGTGTATGGGGTTTTCACAGTGGATCAGGATCCTGCCAGGTGTGTATGGCGTTTCACAGTTGATCAGGATCCTGCAAGGTGTGTATGGGGGTTTCACAGTGTATCATGATCTTGCCAGGTGTGTATGGGTTTTCACAGTGGTACAGTATCCTGCGACGTGTGCATGGGTTTTCACAGTGTATCATGATCTTGCCAGGTGTGTATGGGGTTTCACAGTGGATCAGGATCCTGCCAGGTGTGTATGGGATTTTCACAGTGCATCAGTATCCTGCCACGTGTGTATGGGGTTTTCACAGAGGATCAGGTTCCTGCCAGGTGTGTATGGGGTTTTCACAGTGTATCATGATCTTGCCAGGTGTGTATGGGTTTTCACAGTCGTACAGTATCCTGCCAGGTGTGTATGGGGTTTTCACAGTGGATCAGGATCCTGCCAGGTGTGTATGGCGTTTCACAGTGGATCAGGATCCTTCAAAGTGTGTATGGGGGTTTCATAGTGTATCAGGATCCTGCCAGGTGTGTATGGGGTTTTCACAGTGGATCAGGATCCTGCCAGGTGTGTATGGGGTTATCCCAGTGTATCAGGGTCCTGTCTGGTGTGTGTGGGGTTTTCACAGTGCATCAGGATTCTGCCAGGTGAGTATGGGGTTTTCACAGTGTATCAGGATTCTGCCAGGTGTGTATGGGGTTTTAACAGTGTATCAGGGTCCTGCCAGGTGCGCGTGGGGTTTCCACAGTGGATCAGTATCCTGCCAGATGTGAATGGGGTCTCACAGTGGATCAGCATCCTGCCAGGTGTGTATGGGGTTTTCACAGTGTATCAGGACCCTGCCAGATGTGAATGGAGTTTCACAGTGGATCAGGATCCTGCCACGTGTGTATGGGGTTTTCACAGTGTATCAGGATTTTTCCAGGTGTGTATGGGATTTTCATAGTGTGTCAGGATCCTGCCAGATGTGTATGGGGTTTGACAGTGGATCAGGATCCTGCCAGGTGTGTTTGGAGTTTTCACAGTTGATCAGGATCCTGCCAGATGTTTATGGGGTTTTCACAGTGGATCAGGATCCTACCAGGTGTGTATGGGATTTTGACAGTGGATCAGTATCCTTCCAGGTGTGTATGGGGTTTTCAATGTGGATCTGGATCCTTCCAGGTGTGTATGGGGATTTCACAGTGGATCAGGATCCTTCCGGATGTGTATGGGGTATTCACAGTGGATCAGGATCCTGCCAGGTGTGTATGGGATTTTCACAGTGCATCAGTATCCTGCCACGTGTGTATGGGGTTTTCACAGAGGATCAGGATCCTGCCAGGTGTGTATGGGGTTTTCACAGTGTATCAGGACCCTGCCAGATGTGAATGGAGTTTCACAGTGGATCAGGATCCTGCCAGGTGTGTATGGGGTTTTCACAGTGTATCATGATCTTGCCAGGTGTGTATGGGGTTTCACAGTGGATCAGGATCCTGCCACGTGTGTATGGGTTTTCACAGTGTATCAGGATCCTGCCAGGTGTGTTTCGGGTTTTCACAGTGCATCAGGATCCTGCCACGTGTGTATGGGTTTTCACAGTTGATCAGGATCCTGCCAGATGTTTATGGGGTTTTCTCAGTGGATCAGGATCCTACCAGGTGTGTATGGGTTTTTGACAGTGGATCAGTATCCTTCCAGGTGTGTATGGGGTTTTCAATGTGGATCTGGATCCTTCCAGGTGTGTATGGGGTTTTCACAGTGTATCAGGATCCTGCCAGATGTGTATGGGGATTCCACAGTGTAACAGGATCCTGCCAGGTGTGTATGGGGTTTTCACAGTGGATCAGGATCCTGCCAGGTGTGTATGGCGTTTCACAGTTGATCAGGATCCTGCAAGGTGTGTATGGGGGTTTCACAGTGTATCATGATCTTGCCAGGTGTGTATGGGTTTTCACAGTGGTACAGTATCCTGCGACGTGTGCATGGGTTTTCACAGTGTATCATGATCTTGCCAGGTGTGTATGGGGTTTCACAGTGGATCAGGATCCTGCCAGGTGTGTATGGGATTTTCACAGTGCATCAGTATCCTGCCACGTGTGTATGGGGTTTTCACAGAGGATCAGGTTCCTGCCAGGTGTGTATGGGGTTTTCACAGTGTATCATGATCTTGCCAGGTGTGTATGGGTTTTCACAGTCGTACAGTATCCTGCCAGGTGTGTATGGGGTTTTCACAGTGGATCAGGATCCTGCCAGGTGTGTATGGCGTTTCACAGTGGATCAGGATCCTTCAAAGTGTGTATGGGGGTTTCATAGTGTATCAGGATCCTGCCAGGTGTGTATGGGGTTTTCACAGTGGATCAGGATCCTGCCAGGTGTGTATGGGGTTATCCCAGTGTATCAGGGTCCTGTCTGGTGTGTGTGGGGTTTTCACAGTGCATCAGGATTCTGCCAGGTTAGTATGGGGTTTTCACAGTGTATCAGGATTCTGCCAGGTGTGTATGGGGTTTTAACAGTGTATCAGGGTCCTGCCAGGTGCGCGTGGGGTTTTCACATTGGATCAGTATCCTGCCAGATGTGAATGGGGTCTCACAGTGGATCAGCATCCTGCCAGGTGTGTATGGGGTTTTCACAGTGTATCAGGACCCTGCCAGATGTGAATGGAGTTTCACAGTGGATCAGGATCCTGCCACGTGTGTATGGGGTTTTCACAGTGTATCAGGATTTTTCCAGGTGTGTATGGGATTTTCATAGTGTGTCAGGATCCTGCCAGATGTGTATGGGGTTTGACAGTGGATCAGGATCCTGCCAGGTGTGTTTGGAGTTTTCACAGTTGATCAGGATCCTGCCAGATGTTTATGGGGTTTTCACAGTGGATCAGGATCCTACCAGGTGTGTATGGGATTTTGACAGTGGATCAGTATCCTTCCAGGTGTGTATGGGGTTTTCAATGTGGATCTGGATCCTTCCAGGTGTGTATGGGGATTTCACAGTGGATCAGGATCCTTCCGGATGTGTATGGGGTATTCACAGTGGATCAGGATCCTGCCAGGTGTGTATGGGATTTTCACAGTGCATCAGTATCCTGCCACGTGTGTATGGGGTTTTCACAGAGGATCAGGATCCTGCCAGGTGTGTATGGGGTTTTCACAGTGTATCAGGACCCTGCCAGATGTGAATGGAGTTTCACAGTGGATCAGGATCCTGCCAGGTGTGTATGGGGTTTTCACAGTGTATCATGATCTTGCCAGGTGTGTATGGGGTTTCACAGTGGATCAGGATCCTGCCACGTGTGTATGGGTTTTCACAGTGTATCAGGATCCTGCCAGGTGTGTTTCGGGTTTTCACAGTGCATCAGGATCCTGCCACGTGTGTATGGGTTTTCACAGTGTATCAGGATCCTGCCAGATGTGAATGGGGTTTCACTGTGCAGCAGGAACCTGCCAGGTGTGTACGGGATTTTCAAAGTGGATCAGGGTCCTGCCAGGTGTGTATGGGGTTTCACTGTGCATCAGGATCCTGCCTGGTGTGCATGGGGTTTTCACAGTGCATCATGGTCCTGCCAGGTGTGTATGGGGTTTTCACAGTGTATCAGGATCCTGCCAGGTGTGTATGGGGTTTTCACAGTGTATCAGTGTCCTGCCAGGTGTGTATGGGATTTTCACAGTGGATCAGGATCCTGCCAGGTGTGTATGGGGTTTTCACAGTGGATCAGGACGCTGCCAGATGTGAATGGGGTTTCTCAGTGGATCAGGATCCTTCCAGGTTTGTACGGGGTTTTCACAGTGGATCAGGATCCTGCCAGGTGTGTATGGGTTTTTCACAGTGGATCAGGATCCTGCCAGATGTGAATGGGGTTTCACAGTGCATCAGGATCCTGCCAGGTGCGTCTGGGGTTTTCACAGTGTATCAGGATCCTGTCAGGTGTGTATGGGGGTTTCACAGTGCATCAGGAACCTGCCAGATGTGAATGGGGTTTTCACAGTGTATCAGGGCCCTGCATGGTGTGTTTGGGGTTTTCACAGTGGATCAGGATCCTGCCAGATGTGTCTGGGGTTTCACAGTGTATCAGGACCCTGCTAGGTGTGTATGGGGTTTCACAGTGTATCAGGATCCTGCCAGATATGTATGGGGGTTTCACAGTGGATCAGGATCCTGCCAGTTGTGTATGGGGTTTTCACAGTGTATCAGGATGCTGCCAGGTGTGTATGTGGTTTCACAGTGGATCAGGATACTGCCAGGTGTGTATGGGGTTTCACACTGGATCAGGATCCTGCCAGGAGTGTATGGGGTTTTCACAGTGTATCAGGGTCCTGCAAGGTGTGTATGGGGTTTTCACAGTGTATCAGGGTCCTGCCAGGTGTGTATGGGATTTTCACAGTTTATCAGCGTCTTGCCAGGTGTGTATGGAGTTTTCACAGTGTATCAGGATTCTGCCAGGTGTGTATGGGGTTTCACAGTGTATCAGGATCCTGCCAGATGTGAATGGGGTTTCACTGTGCATCAGGATCCTTCCAGATGTGATTGGGGTTTCACTGTGCATCAGGAATCTGCCAGGTTTGTAAGGGGTTTTCACCGTGTATCAGGCTCCTGCCGGGTGTGTATGGGGGTTTCACAGTGTATCAGTATCCTGCCAGTTGTATATGGGTTTTCACAGTATATCGGGATCCTGCCAGGTGTGTATGGGGTTTTCAGAGTTTATCAGGATTCTGCCAGGTGTGTATGGGGGTTTCACAGTTTATCAGCATCCTGACAGGTGTGTATGTGGGTTTCACAGATTATCAGCATCCTGCCAGGTGTGCATAGGGCTTTCACAGTGGATCAGGATCCTGCCAGGTGTGTATGGCGTTTCACAGTGGATCAGGATCCTGCCAGGAGTGTATGGGGTTTTCACAGTGTATCAGGATCCGCCAGGAGTGCATGGGGTTTTCACTGTGTATCAGTGTCCTGCCAGGTGTGTAAGGAGATTTCACAGTGGTTCAGGATCCTGCCAGGTGTGTATGGGGTTTTCACAGTGTATCAGGGTCCTGCCAGGTGTGTATGGGATTTTCACAGTTTATCAGCGTCTTGCCAGGTGTGTATGGAGTTTTCACAGTGTATCAGGATTCTGCCAGGTGTGTATGGGGTTTCACAGTGTATCAGGATCCTGCCAGATGTGAATGGGGTTTCACTGTGCATCAGGATCCTTCCAGATGTGATTGGGGTTTCACTGTGCATCAGGAATCTGCCAGGTTTGTAAGGGGTTTTCACCGTGTATCAGGCTCCTGCCGGGTGTGTATGGGGGTTTCACAGTGTATCAGTATCCTGCCAGTTGTATATGGGTTTTCACAGTATATCAGGATCCTGCCAGGTGTGTATGGGGTTTTCAGAGTTTATCAGGATTCTGCCAGGTGTGTATGGGGGTTTCACAGTTTATCAGCATCCTGACAGGTGTGTATGTGGGTTTCACAGATTATCAGCATCCTGCCAGGTGTGCATAGGGTTTTCACAGTGGATCAGGATCCTGCCAGGTGTGTATGGCGTTTCACAGTGGATCAGGATCCTGCCAGGAGTGTATGGGGTTTTCACAGTGTATCAGGATCCGCCAGGAGTGCATGGGGTTTTCACTGTGTATCAGTGTCCTGCCAGGTGTGTAAGGAGATTTCACAGTGGTTCAGGATCCTGCCAGGTGTGTATGGGGGTTTCACAGTTTATCAGGATCCTGTCAGATGTGTTTGGGGTTTCACAGTGTATCAGGATCCTGCCACGTGTGTATGGGGTTTTCACAGAGCATCAGGATCCTGCCAGATGTGTATGGGGATTTCACATTGCATCTGGATCCTTCCAGATGTGTATGGGGGGTGCACAGTGTATCAGAATCCTGCCAGAAGTGTATGGGGATTCAGAGTGTATTAGGATCCTGCCAGGTGTGCATTGGGTTTTCACAGTGTATCAGGATCCTTCCAGTTGTGTTTGAATTTTCACAGTGTATCAGGATCCCGCCAGATGTGTATGGGGTTTCACAGTGGATCAGGATCCTGCCAGGTGTGAATGGGGTTTTCATAGTGTATCAGGATCCTGCCAGGTGTGTATGGGGCATTGACAGTGCATCAGGTTCCTGCCAGGTGTTTATGGGGTTTCACAGTGGATCATGATCCAGCCAGGAGTGCAGGTGGTTTTTACAGTGTATCAGGATCCTGCCAGATGTGTAAGGCGTTTCACAGTGGATCAGGATCCTGCCTGGAGTGCATGGGGTTTTCACAGTGTATCAGGGTCCTGCCAGGTGTGTGTGGGGTTTTCACAGTGTATCAGGATCCTGCCAGGTGTGTATGGGGTTTCACAGTGTATCAGGACCAGACAGGTGTGTACGGGGTTTTCACGGTGTATCAGGATCCTGCCAGGTGTGTATGGGGTTTCACAGTGTAACAGGATCCTGCCAGGTGTGTATGGGGTTTTCACAGTGCATCAGGGTCCTGCCAGGTGTGTCTGGGGTTTTCACAGTTTAACAGCTTCCTACAAGGTGTGTATGAGGGTTTCACAGAGCATCAGGATCCTGCCAGGTGTGTATGGGGTTTTCACAGTGTATCAGGGTCCTGCCAGGTGTGTATGGGTTTTTCACAGTGTAACAAGATCCTGCCAGGTGTGTATGGGGTTTTCACAGTGTATCAGGGTCCTGCCAGGTGTGTATGGGGTTTTCACAGTGTATCAGGATCCTGCCAGTTGTGTATGGGGATTTCACAGTGTATCAGGGTCCTGCCAGGTGTGTATGAGGTTTTCACAGTGTATCAGGATCCTGCCAGGTGTGAATGGGGTTTTCAGAGTGTATCAGGATCCTCCCAGGTGTGTATGAGGTTTACACAGTGTACCAGTGTCCCGCCAGCTGTGCATGGGGTTTTCACAGTGTATCAGGACCCTGCCAGGTGTGCATGGGGTTTTCACAGAGTCTCAGGGTCCGGCCAGGTGTGTGTGGGGTTTTCACAAATGTATCAGGATCCTGCCAGGTGTGTATGGGTTTTTCACAGTGTATCAGGGTCCTGCCAGGTGTGTATGGTATTTTCACAGTGTATCTGGATCCTGCCTGGAGTGTATGCGGTTTCTCAGTGTATCAGGGTCCTTACAGGTGTGTATGGGGTTTTCACAGTGTATCAGTATCATGCCAGGTGTGTACGGGGATTCACAGTGTATCAGGGTCCTGCCAGGTGTCTATGGGGTTTTCACAGTGTTTCAGGATCCTGCCAGGTGTGCAAGGGGATTCACAGTGTATCAGAGTCCTGCCAGGTGTGTATGGGGTTTTCACAGTGTATCAGAATCCTGCCAGGTGCATATGGGGATTTCACAGAGCATCAGGATCTAGCCAGGTGTGTATGGGGCATTGACAGTGCATCAGGTTCCTGCCAGGTGTTTATGGGGTTTCACAGTGGATCATGATCCAGCCAGGAGTGCAGGTGGTTTTCACAGTGTATCAGGATCCTGCCAGATATGTATGGGGTTTTCACAGTGGATCAGGATCCTTCCAGGTGTGTATGGGGTTTTCACAGAGGATCAGGATCCTTCCAGGTGTGTATGGGGTTTTCACAGTGGATCAGGATCCTGCCAGATATGTATGGGGTTTTCACAGTTTATCAGCTTCCTACCAGGTGTGTATGAGGGTTTCACAGAGCATCAGGATCCTGCCAGGAGTGTATGGGGTTTTCACAGTGTATCAGGGTCCTGCCAGGTGTGTATGGGTTTTTCACAGTGTAACAAGATCCTGCCAGGTGTGTATGGGGTTTTCACAGTGTATCAGGGTCCTGCCAGGTGTGTATGGGGTTTTCACAGTGTATCAGGATCCTGCCAGTTGTGTATGGGGATTTCACAGTGTATCAGGGTCCTTCCAGGTGTGTATGGGGTTTTCACAGTGTATCAGGATCCTGCCAGGTGTGAATGGGGTTTTCAGAGTGTATCAGGATCCTGCCAGGTGTGTATGGGGTTTTCACAGTGTATCAGTGTCCTGCCAGGTGTGTATGGGGTTTTCACAAGTGTATCAGGATCCTGCCAGGTGTATATGGGGTTTTCACAGTGTATCGGGATTCTGCCAGGTGTGTATGGGGTTTTCACAGTGTATCAGGGTCCTGCCAGCTGTGCAGGGGGTTTTCACAGTGTATCAGGACCCTGCCAGGTGTGCATGGGGTTTTCACAGAGTCTCAGGGTCCGGCCAGGTGTGTGTGGGGTTTTCACAAATGTATCAGGGTCCTGCCAGGTGTGTATGGGTTTTGCACAGTGTAACAGGATCCTACCAGGTGTGTATGAGGGTTTCACAGAGCATCAGGATCCTGCCAGGTGTGTATGGGGTTTTCACAGTGTATCAGGGTCCTGCCAGGTGTGTATGGGTTTTTCACAGTGTAACAAGATCCTGCCAGGTGTGTATGGGGTTTTCACAGTGTATCAGGGTCCTGCCAGGTGTGTATGGGGATTTCACAGTGTATCAGGGTCCTGCCAGGTGTGTGTGGGGTTTTCACAGTGTATCAGGATCCTGCCAGGTGTGAATGGGGTTTTCAGAGTGTATCAGGATCCTCCCAGGTGTGTATGAGGTTTACACAGTGTACCAGTGTCCCGCCAGCTGTGCATGGGGTTTTCACAGTGTATCAGGACCCTGCCAGGTGTGCATGGGGTTTTCACAGAGTCTCAGGGTCCGGCCAGGTGTGTGTGGGGTTTTCACAAATGTATCAGGATCCTGCCAGGTGTGTATGGGTTTTTCACAGTGTATCAGGGTCCTGCCAGGTGTGTATAGTATTTTCACAGTTTATCTGGATCCTGCCTGGAGTGTATGCGGTTTCTCAGTGTATCAGGGTCCTTACAGGTGTGTATGGGGTTTTCACAGTGTATCAGTATCATGCCAGGTGTGTACGGGGATTCACAGTGTATCAGGGTCCTGCCAGGTGTCTATGGGGTTTTCACAGTGTTTCAGGATCCTGCCAGGTGTGCAAGGGGATTCACAGTGTATCAGAGTCCTGCCAGGTGTGTATGGGGTTTTCACAGTGTATCAGAATCCTGCCAGGTGCATATGGGGATTTCACAGAGTATCAGGATCCAGCCAGGTGTGTATGGGGCATTGACAGTGCATCAGGTTCCTGCCAGGTGTTTATGGGGTTTCACAGTGGATCATGATCCAGCCAGGAGTGCAGGTTGTTTTCACAGTGTATCAGGATCCTGCCAGATATGTATGGGGTTTTCACAGTGGATCAGGATCCTTCCAGGTGTGTATGGGGTTTTCACAGAGGATCAGGATCCTTCCAGGTGTGTATGGGGTTTTCACAGTGGATCAGGATCCTGCCAGATATGTATGGGGTTTTCACGATTTATCAGCTTCCTACCAGGTGTGTATGAGGGTTTCACAGAGCATCAGGATCCTGCCAGGAGTGTATGGTGTTTTCACAGTGTATCAGGGTCCTGCCAGGTGTGTATGGGTTTTTTACAGTGTAACAAGATCCTGCCAGGTGTGTATGGGGTTTTCACAGTGTATCAGGGTCCTGCCAGGTGTGTATGGGGTTTTCACAGTGTATCAGGATCCTGCCAGTTGTGTATGGGGATTTCACAGTGTATCAGGGTCCTGCCAGGTGTGTATTGGGTTTTCACAGTGTATCAGGATCCTGCCAGGTGTGAATGGGGTTTTCAGAGTGTATCAGGATCCTCCCAGGTGTGTATGAGGTTTACACAGTGTACCAGTGTCCCGCCAGGTGTGTATGGGGTTTTCCCAGTGTATCAGGATCCTGCCAGGTGTGTATGGGGTTTTCACAGTGTATCAGTGTCCTGCCAGGTGTGTATGGAGTTTTCACAAGTGTATCAGGATCCTGCCAGGTGTATATGGGGTTTTCACAGTGTATCGGGATCCTGCCAGGTGTGTATGGGGTTTTACAGTGTATCAGGGTCCTGCCAGCTGTGCATGGGGTTTTCACAGTGTATCAGGACCCTGCCAGGTGTGCATGGGGTTTTCACAGAGTCTCAGGGTCCGGCCAGGTGTGTGTGGGGTTTTCACAAATGTATCAGGATCCTGCCAGGTGTGTATGGGTTTTTCGCAGTGTATCAGGGTCCTGCCAGGTGTGTATGGTATTTTCACAGTGTATCTGGATCCTGCCTGGAGTGTATGCGGTTTCTCAGTGTATCAGGGTCCTTACAGGTGTGTATGGGGTTTTCACAGTGTATCAGTATCATGCCAGATGTGTACGGGGATTCACAGTGTTTCAGGGTCCTGCCAGGTGTCTATGGGGTTTTCACAGTGTTTCAGGATCCTGCAAGGTGTGCAAGGGGATTCACAGTGTATCAGAGTCCTGCCAGGTGTGTATGGGGTTTTCACAGTGTATCAGGATCCTGCCAGGTGTGTATGGGGTTTCACAGTGTATCAAGGTCCTGCCAGGTGTGTATGGGGGTTTCACAGTGGATCATAATCCTGCCAGGTGCATATGGGGATTTCACAGTGCATCAGGATCCTGCCAGGTGTGTATGGGGCTTTTACAGTGAATCAGGATCCTGCCAGATGTTTCTGGGGTTTCACAGTGTATCAGGATCCTGCCAGATGTGTATGGGGTTTCACAGTGTATCAGGATCCTGCCAGATGTGTATGGAGGTTTCACAGTGGATCAGGATCCTGCCAGTTGTGTATGGGGTTTTCACAGTGTATCAGGATCTGCCAGGTGAATATGTGGTTTCACAGTGGATCAGGATACTGCCAGGTGTGTATGGGGTTTCACACTGGATCAGGATCCTGCCAGGAGTGTATGGGGTATTCACAGTGTATCAGGGTGCTGCCAGGTGTGTATGGGGTTTTCACAGTGCATCAGGTTCCTGCCAGATGTGTATAGGGTTTCACAGTAGATCAGGATCCTGCCAGGTGTGTATGGGGTTTTCACAGTGTATCAGGATCCTGACAGATGTGTATGGGGTTTTCACAGTTAATCGGAATCCTGCCAGGTGTGTAAGGGGTTTTCACAGTGTATCTGGGTCCTGCCAGTTGTGTATGGGGATTTCACAGTGCATCAGGATCCTGCCAGATGTGTATGGGGATTTCACATTGCATCTGGATCCTTCCAGATGTGTATGAGGGTTGCACAGTGTATCAGAATCCTGCCAGATGTGTATGGGGTTTCAGAGTGCAATAGGATCCTGCCAGGTGTGCATTGGGTTTTCACAGTGTATCAGGATCCTTCCAGGTGTGTTTGAATTTTCACAGTATATCAGGATCCAGCCAGATGTGTATGGGGTTTCACAGTGGATCAGGATCCTGCCAGGTGTGTATGGGGTTTTCATAGTGTATCAGGATCTTGACAGGTGTGTATGGGTTTTCACAGTGTATCGGGATCCTGCCAGGTGTGTATGGGGGTTTCATAGTGTAACAGGATCCTGCCAGGTGTGTATGGGGTTTCCACAGAGTATCAGGGTCCTGCCAGGTGTGTATGGGGATTTCCCAGTGCATCAGGATCCTGCCAGGTGTGTATGGGGCATTGACAGGGCATCAGGGTCCTGCCAGGTGTGTGTGGGGTTTCACAGTGGATCATGATCCTGCCAGGAGTGCATGTGGTTTTCACAGTGTATCAGGATCCTGCCAGGTGTGTACGGGGATTCACAGTGTATCAGGGTCCTGCCAGGTGTCTATGGGGTTTTCACAGTGTTTCAGGATCCTGCCAGGTGTGTTTGGGCATTCACAGTGTATCAGGGTCCTGCCAGGTGTATATGGGGTTTTCACAGTGTATCAGGATCCTGCCAGGTGTGTTTGGGGGATTCACAGTGTATCAGAGTCCTGCCAGGTGTGCATGGGGTTTTCACAGTGTATCAGGATCCTGCCAGGTGTGTATGGGGTTTCACAGTGTATCAAGGTCCTGCCAGGTGTGTACGGGGCTTTCACAGTGCATCAGGATCCTGCCAGATGTGTCTGGGTTTTCACAGTGTATCAGGATCCTGCCAGATGTGAGTGGGGTTTCACAGCGTATCAGGATCCTGCCAGATGTGTATGGGGGTTTCACAGTGGATCAGGATCCTGCCAGTTGTGTATATGGTTTTCACAGTGCATCAGGATCTGCCAGGTGAATATGTGGTTTCACAGTGGATCAGGATACTGCCAGGTGTGTATGGGGTTTCACACTGGATCAGGATCCTGCCAGGAGTGTATGGGCTTTTCACAGTGTATCAGGGTGCTGCCAGGTGGGTATGGGGTTTTCACAGTGTATCAGGTTCCTGCCAGATGTGTATAGGGTTTCACAGTGGATCAGGATCCTGCCAGGTGTGTATGGGGTTTCCATAGTGTATCAGGATCCTGACAGATGTGTATGTGGTTTTCACAGTGTATCCGAATCCTGCCAGGTGTGTATGGGGGTTTCGTTGTGTAACAGGATCCTCCCAGGTGTGTATGGGATTTCACAGTGTATCAGGTTCCTGCCAGGTGTGTATGGGGATCTCACAGTGCATCAGGATCCTGCCAGATGTGTATGGGGATTTCACATTGCATCTGGATCCTTCCAGATCTGTATGGGGGTTGCAAAGTGTATCAGAATCCTGCCGGAAGTGTATGGGGTTTCAGAGTGCATTAGGATCCTGCCAGGTGTGCATTGAATTTTCACAGTGTATCAGGATCCAGCCAGATGTGTATGGCGTTTCACAGTGTATCAGGATCCTGACAGGTGTGTATGGGGTTTTCACAGTGTACCGGGATCCTGCCAGGTGTGTACGGGGGTTTCATAGTGTAACAGGATCCTGCCAGGTGTGCATGGGGTTTTCACAGAGTATCAGGGTCCTGCCAGGTGTGTATGGGGATTTCCCAGTGCATCAGGATCCTGCCAGGTGTGTATGGGACACTGACAGTGTATCAGGGTCCTGCCAGGTGTGTATGGGGTTTCACAGTGGATCATGATCCTGCCAGGAGTGCATGTGGTTTTCGCAGTGTATCAGGATCCTGCCAGGTGTGTATGGCGTTTCACAGTGGATCAGGATCCTGCCTGGAGT
Source organism: Heterodontus francisci (assembly GCF_036365525.1). Lineage (NCBI taxonomy): Eukaryota > Metazoa > Chordata > Chondrichthyes > Heterodontiformes > Heterodontidae > Heterodontus > Heterodontus francisci. Next base: position 612,491 of record NW_027140601.1, on the reverse strand, counting down.
GCATGGGGTTTTCAAAGTGTATCAGGATCCTGCCAGGTATGTATGGGGTTTCACAGTGTATCAGGACCAGACAGTTGTGTACGGGGTATTCACAGTGTATCAGGGTCCTATGAGGTGTGTATGGGGTTTCACAGTGCATCAGGTTCCTGCCAGGTGTGTATGGGGTTTTCACAGTGTATCAGGGTCCTGCCAGGTGTTTATGGGGTTTTCACAGTGTATCAGGATCCGACCAGGTGTGTATGAGGGTTTCACAGAGCATCAGGATCCTGCCAGGTGTGTATGGGGTTTTCACAGTGTATCAGGGTCCTGCCAGGTGTGTTTGGGGTTTCACAGTGTAACAGGATCCTGCCAGGTGTGAATGGGGTTTTCACAGTGTATCATGGTCCTGCCTGGTGTGAATGCGGTTTCACCGTGTATCAGGTTCCTAACAGGTGTGTATGGGGATTTCACAGTGTTCCAGGGTCCTGCCAGGTGTGTATGGGTTTTTCACAGTGTATCAGGATCCTGCCAGGTGTGTATGGGCATTCACAGTGTATCAGGGTCCTGCCAGGTGTGTATGGGGTTTTCACAGTGCATCAGGATCCTGCCAGGTGTGTAAGGGGATTCACAGTGTATCAGAGTCCTGCCAGGTGTGTATGGGCTTTTCACAGTGTATCAGGATCCTGCCAGGTGTGTATGGGGGTTTCACAGTGCATCAGGATCCTGCCGGGTGCATATGGGGATTTCACAGTTTTTCAGGGCCCTGCAAGGTGTGTATGGGGTTTTCACAGTGCATCAGGATCCTGCCAAATGTGTCTGGGGTTTCACAGTGTATCAGGATCCTGCCAGATGTGTATGGGGTTTCACAGTGTATCAGGATCCTGCCAGATGTTTTTGGGGGTTTCACAGTGGATCAGGATCCTGCCAGTTGTGTATGGGTGTTTCACAGTGTATCAGGATCTGCCAGGTGAATATGTGGTTTCACAGTGGATCAGGATACTGCCAGGTGTGTATGGGGTTTCACACTGGATCAGGATCCTGCCAGGAGTGTATGGGGTTTTCACAGTGTATCAGGGTCCTGCCAGGTGTGTATGGGGTTTTCACAGTATATCAGGTTCCTGCCAGGAGGGTAGGGGTTTTCACAGTGGATCAGGATCCTGCCAGGTGTGTATGGGGTTTTCACAGTGTATCAGGATCCTGACAGATGTGTATGGGGTTTTCACAGTGTATCGGGATCCTGCCAGGTGTGTATGGGTGTTTCATAGTGTAACAGGATACTGCCAGGTGTGTATGGGGTTTTCACAGTGTATTAGGGTCCTGCCAGGTGTGTATGGGGATTTCACAGTGCATCAGGATCCTGCCAGATCTGTATGGGGATTTCACATTGCATCTGGATCCTTCCAGATGTGTATGGGGGTTGCACAGTGTATCAGAATCCTGCCAGAAGTGTATGGGGTTTCAGAGTGCAATAGGATCCTGCCAGGTGTGCATTGGGTTTTCACAGTGTATCAGGATCCTTCCAGGTGTGTTTAAATTTTCACAGTGTATCAGGATCCAGCCAGATGTGTATGGGGTTTCAATGTGTATCAGGATCCTGACAGGTGTGTATGGGGTTTTCACAGTGTATCGGGATCCTGCCAGGTGTGTATGGGGGTTTCATAGTGTAACAGGATCCTGCCAGGTGTGTATGGGGTTTCCACAGAGTATCAGGGTCCTGCCAGGTTTGTATGGGGATTTCCCAGTGCATCAGGATCCTGCCAGGTGTGTATGGGGCATTGACAGTGTATCAGGGTCCTGCCAGGTGTGTATGGGGTTTCACAGTGGATCATGATCCTGCCAGGAGTGCATGTGGTTTTCACAGTGTATCAGGATCCTGCCAGGTGTGTATGGCGGTTCACAGTGGATCAGGATCCTGCCTGGAGTGCATGGGGTTTTCACAGTGTATCAGGATCCTGCCAGGTGTGTATGGGGTTTCACAGTGTATCAGGACCAGACAGTTGTGTAAGGGGCTTCACATTGTATCAGGGTCCTGTGAGGTGTGTATGGGGTTTCACAGTGCATCAGGTTCCTGCCAGGTGTGTATGGGGTTTTCACAGTGTATCAGTGTCCTGCCAGGTGTGTATGCGGTTTCTCAGTGTATCAGTTTCCTTACAGGTGTGTATGGGGTTTTCACAGTGTATCAGGATCATTCCAGGTGTGTACGGGGATTCACAGTGTATCAGGGTCCTGCCAGGTGTCTATGGGGTTTTCACAGTGTTTCAGGATCCTGCCAGGTGTGTATGGGCATTCACAGTGTATCAGGGTTCTGCCAGGTGTGTATGGGGTTTTCACAGTGTATCAGGATCCTGCCAGGTGTGTAAGGGGATTCACAGTGTATCAGAGTCCTGCCAGGTGTGTATGGGGTTTTCACAGTGTATCAGGATCCTGCCAGGTGTGTATGGGGTTTCACAGTGTATCAAGGTCCTGCCTGGAGTGTATGGGGGTTTCACAGTGGATCAGGATCCTGCCAGGTGCATATGGGGATTTCACAGTGTATCAGGGCCCTCAAGGTGTGTATGGGGCTTTCACAGTGCATCAGGATCCTGCCAGATGTGTCTGGGGTTTCACAGTGTATCAGGATCCTGCCAGATGTGTATGGGGGTTTCACAGTGGATCAGGATCCTGCCAGTTGTGTATGGGGTTTTCACAGTGTATCAGGATCTGCCAGGTGAAAATGTGGTTTCACAGTGGATCAGGATACTGCCAGGTGTGTATGGGGTTTCACACTGGATCAGGATCCTGCCAGGAGTGTATGGGCTTTTCACAGTGTATCAGGTTCCTGCCAGATGTGTAAAGGGATTCACAGTGGATCAGGATCCTGCCAGGTGTGTATGGGGTTTTCATAGTGTATCAGGATCCTGACAGATGTGTATGGGGTTTTCACAGTATATCGGGATCCTGCCAGGTGTGGATGTGGGTTTCATAGTGTAACAGGATCCTGCCAGGTGTGTATGGGGTTTTCACAGTGTATCAGGGTCCTGTCAGGTGTGTATGGGGATTTCACAGTGCATCAGGATCCTGCCAGATGTGTATGAGGATTTCACATTGCATCTGGATCCTTCCAGATCTGTATGGGGTTTGCACAGTGTATCAGAATCCTGCCAGAAGTGTATGGGTTTTCAGAGTGCATTAGGATCCTGCCAGATGTGCATTGGGTTTTCACAGTGTATCAGGATCCTTCCAGGTGTGTTTGAATTTTCACAGTGTATCAGGATCCAGCCAGATGTGTATGGGGTTTCACAGTGGATCAGGGTCCTGCAAGGTGTGTATGGGGTTTTCACAGTGTATCGGGATCCTGCCAGGTGTGTACGGGGATTCATAGTGTAACAGGATCCTGCCAGGTGAGTATGGGGTTTTCACAGAGTATCAGGGTCCTGCCAGGTGTGTATGGGGTTTTCACAGTGTATCAGGGTCCTGCCAGGTGTGTATGGGGTTTTCACAGTGTATCAGGATCCTACCAGGTGCGTATGAGGGTTTCACAGAGCATCAAGATCCTGCCAGGTGTGTATGGGGTTTTCACAGTGTATCAGGGTCCTGCCAGGTGTGTTTGGGGTTTCACAGTGTAACAGGATCCTGCCAGGTGTGTATGGGGTTTTCACAGTGTATCATGGTCCTGCCTGGTGTGAATGCGGTTTCACCGTGTATCAGGGTCCTTACAGGTTTGTATGGGGATTTCACAGTGTATCAGGGTCCTGCCAGGTGTGTATGGGTTTTTCACAGTGTATCAGGATCCTGCCAGGTGTGTATGGGCATGCACAGTGTATCAGGGTCCTGCCAGGTGTGTATGGGGTTTTCACAGAGCATCAGGATCCTGCCAGGTGTGCAAGGGGATTCACAGTGTATCAGAGTCCTGCCAGGTGTGTATGGGCTTTTCACAGTGTATCAGGATCCTGCCAGGTGCATACGGGGATTTCACAGTTTATCAGGGACCTGCAAGGTGTGTATGGGGTTTTCACAGTGCATCAGGATCCTGCCAGATGTGTCTGGGGTTTCACAGTGTATCAGGATCCTGCCAGATATGTATGGGGTTTCACAGTGTAACAGGATCCTGCCAGATGTGTTTGGGAGTTTCACAGTGGATCAGGATCCTGCCAGTTGCGTATGGGGGTTTCAAAGTGTATCAGGATCTGCCAGGTGAATATGTGGCTTCACAGTGGATCAGGATACTGCCAGGTGTGTATGGGTTTTCACACTGGATCAGGATCCTGCCAGGAGTGTATGGGGTTTTCACAGTGTGTCAGGGTCCTGCCAGGTGTGTATGGGGTTTTCACATGTATCAGGTTCCTGCCAGGAGGGTATGGGGTTTTCACAGTGTATCAGTGTCCTGCCCGGTATGGATGGGATTTTCACTGTTTATCAGCGTCCTGCCAGGTGTGTATGGAGTTTTCACAGTGGATCAGGATCCTGCCAGGTGTGTATGGGGGTTTCACTGTGTATCAGTATCCTGCCAAATGTGAATGGCGTTTCACTGTGCATCAGGATCCTGCCAGATGTGATTGGGGTTTCACTGTGCATCAGCAATCTGCCAGGTTTGTACGGGGTTTTCACAGTGTATCGGGATCCTGCCAGGTGTGCATGGGGGTTTCATAGTGTAACAGGATCCTGCCAGGTGTATATGGGGGTTTCCCAGAGTATCAGGGTCCTGCCAGGTGTGTATGGGGCATTGACAGTGTATCAGGGTCCTGCCAGGTGTGTATGGGGTTTCACAGTGGATCATGATCCTGCCAGGAGTGCATGTGGTTTTCACAGTGTATCAGGATCCTGCCAGGTGCGTATGGCGTTTCACAGTGGATCAGGATCCTGCCTGGAGTACATGGGGTTTTCACAGTGTATCAGGATCCTGCCAGGTGTGTATGAGGGTTTCACAGTGTATCAGGACCAGACAGTTGTGTACGGGGTTTTCACAGTGTATCAGGGTCCTGTGAGGTGTGTATGGGGTTTCACAGTGTATCAGGTTCCTGCCAGGTGTATATGGGGTTTTCACAGTGTATCAGTGTCCTGCCAGGTGTGTATGGGGTTTTCACAGTGTATCAGGATCCTACCAGGTGTGTATGAGGGTTTCACAGAGCATCAGGATCCAGCCAGGTGTGTATGGGGTTTTCACAGTGTATCAGGGTCCTGCCAGGTGTGTTTGGGTTTTTCACAGTGGAACAGGATCCTGGCAGGTGTGAATGGGGTTTTCACAGTGTATCAGGGTCCTGCCAGGTGTGTATGGGGTTTTCACAGTGTATCAGGATCCTGCCAGTTGTGTATGGGGTTTTCACAGTGTATCAGGGTCCTGCCAGGTGTGCATGGGGTTTTCACAGTGTATCAGGATCCTGCCAGGTGTGAATGGGGTTTTCTGAGTGTATCAGCATCCTCCCAGGTGTGTATGAGGTTTACACAGTGTATCAGTGTCCCGCCAGGTGTGTATGAGTTTTCCCAGTGTATCAGTAACCTGCCAGGTTTGTATGGGGTTTTCACAGTATATCAGGGTCCTTCCAGGTGTATATGGGGTTGTCACAAGTGTATCAGAATCCTGCCAGGTGTGTATGGGGTTTTCACAGCGGATCGGGGTCCTGCCAGGTGTGTATCGGTGTTTTCACAGTGTATCGGGATCCTGCCTGGTGTGTATGCGGTTTCACCGTGTATCAGGGTCCTTACAGGTGTGTATGGGGTTTTCACAGTGGATTAGGGTCCTGCCAGGTGTGTATGGGTTTTTCACAGTGTATCCGTATCCTGCCAGGTGTGTGGGCATTCACAGTGTATCAGGGTCCTGCCAGGTGTGTAAGGGGATTCACAGTGTATCAGAGTCCTGCCAAGTGTGTATGGGCTTTTCACAGTGTATCAGGATCCTGCCTGGTGTGTATGGGGTGTCACAGTTTATCAAGAGCCTTCCAGGTGTGTATGGGGGTTTCACAGTGGATCAGGATCCTGCCAGGTGTGTATGGGGTTTTCACAGTGCATCAGGATCTTGCCAGATGTGTCTGGGGTTTCACAGTGTATCAGGATCCTGCCAGATGTGTATGGGGTTTCACAGTGTATCAGGATCCTGCCAGATGTGTTTGGGGGTTTCACAGTGGATCAGGATCCTGCCAGTTGTGCATGGGGGTTTCACAGTGTATCAGGATTGGCCAGGTGAATATGTGGTTTCACAGTGGATCAGGATCCTGCCAGGAGTGTATGGGGTTTTCACAGTGTATCAGGGTCCTGCCATGTGTGTATGGGATTTTCACAGTTTATCAGCGTCCTGCCAGGTGTGTATGGAGTTTTCACAGTGGATCAGGACCCTGCCAGGTGTGTATGGGGGTTTCACAGTGTATCAGTATCCTGCCAGATGTGAATGGGGTTTCACTGTGCATCAGGATCCTGCCAGATGTGATTGGGGTTTCACTGTGCATCAGGAATCTGCCAGGTTTGTACGGGGTTTTCACAGTGTATCAGGCTCCTGCCGGGTGTGTATGGGGGTTTCACAGTGTGTCAGTATCCTGCCAGGTTTGTATGGGGTTTTCAGAGTTTATCAGCATCCTGCCTGGTGTGTATGGGGGTTTCACAGTTTATCAGCATCCTGCCAGGTGTGTATGGGGTTTTCACAGTGGATCAGGATCCTGCCAGGTGTGTGTGGGGTTTTCACAGTAGATCAGGATCCTGATAAGTGTGTATGGGGTTTTCAGAGTGTATCAGCATCCTGCCTGGTCTGTATGGGGTTTCACAGTGGATCACGATCCTGCCACGTGTGTGTGGGGTTTTCAAAGTGTATCAGGATCCTTCCTGGTGTGTATGGGGGTTTCACAGTTCATCAGGATCCTGCCACGTTTGTATGGGGTTTTCACAGTGAATCAGGATTCGGCATGGTGTGTATGGTGGTTTCACCGTTTATCAGGATCCTGCCAGGTGTGTATGGGGGATTCACAGTTTATCAGCATCCTGCCAGGTGTGTATGGGGTTTTCACAGTGTATCAGTGTCCTTCCAGGTGTGAATGGGGTTTTCACAGTGTATCAGGATCCTGCCAGGTGTGTATGGGGTTTTCACAGTGCATCAGTATCCTGCCAAGTGTGTATGGTGTTTGCACAGTGGATCAGGATACTGCCAGGTGTGTATGGGGTTTTCACAGTGGATCAGGATCCTGCCAGGTGTGTATGGGTTTTTCACAGTGTATCAGGATCCTGCCACGTGTGTATGGGGTTTCACAGTGTATCAGGATCCTGCCAGGTGTGTATGGGGGTTTCACACTGTATCAGGATCCTGCCAGGTGTGTATGTGGGTTTCACAGTTTATCAGGATCCTGCCAGATGTGATTGGGGTTTCACTGTGCATCAGGAATCTGCCAGGTTTGTACGGGGTTTTCACAGTGTATCAGGCTCCTGCCGGGTGTGTATGGGGGTTTCACAGTGTGTCAGTATCCTGCCAGGTTTGTATGGGGTTTTCAGACTTTATCAGCATCCTGCCTGGTGTGTATGGGGGTTTCACAGTTTATCCGCATCCTGCCAGGTGTGTATGGGGTTTTCACAGTGGATCAGGATCCTGCCAGGTGTGTGTGGGGTTTTCACAGTAGATCAGGATCCTGCCAGGTGTGTATGGGGTTTTCAGAGTGGATCAGGTTCCTGCCAGGTGTGCATGGTGTTTTCACAGTGTATCAGCATCCTGCCTGGTCTGTATTGGGTTTCACAGTGGATCACGATCCTGCCACGTGTGTGGGGGGTTTTCACAGTGTATCAGGATCCTTCCTGGTGTGTATGGGGGTTTCACAGTTCATCAGGATCCTGCCCCGTTTGTATGGGGTTTTCACAGTGAATCAGGATTCGGCATGGTGTGTATGGTGGTTTCACCGTTTATCAGGATCCTGCCAGGTGTGTATGGGGGATTCACAGTTTATCAGCATCCTGCCAGGTGTGTATGGGGTTTTCACAGTGGATCAGTATCCTTCCAGGTGTGAATGGGGTTTTCACAGTGTATCAGGATCCTGCCAGGTGTGTATGGGGATTTCACAGTGCATCAGTATCCTGCCAAGTGTGTATGGTGTTTGCACAGTGGATCAGGATCCTGCCAGGTGTGTATGGGGTTTTCACAGTGGATCAGGATCCTGCCAGGTGTGTATGGGTTTTTCACAGTGTATCAGGATCCTGCCACGTGTGTATGGGGTTTCACAGTTTATCAGGATCCTGCCTGGTGTGTTTGGGGTTTTCACAGTGTATCAGGATCCTGCCAGGTGTGTATGTGGGTTTCACAGTTTAACAGGATCCTGCCTGGTGTGCATGGGGTTTTCACAGTGTATCAGTATCCTGCCAGGTGTGTATGTGGGTTTCTCAGTTTATCAGGATTCTGCCTGGTCTGTATGGGGTTTCACAGTGGATCAGGATCCTGCCACATGTGTGGGGGGGTTTCACAGTGTATCAGGATTCTGCCTGGTGTGTATGGGGGTTTCACAGTTCATCAGGATCCTGCCACGTCTGTTTGGGTTTTCACAGTGTATCAGGATCCTTCTAGGTGTGTTTGGATTTTCACAGAGTATCAGGATGCTCCCACTTCTGTATGGGGTTTCACAGTTTATTAGTATCCTGCCACGTGTGTATGGGGTTTTCACAGTGTATCAGGATCCTGCCAGGTGTGTATGTTGGTTTCACAGTGTATCAGGATCCTGCCAGGTGTGTATGTGGGTTTCACAGTTTATCAGGATCCTGCCTGGTCTGTATGGGGTTTCACAGTGGATCAGGATCCTGCCACGTGTGCGTGGGGTTTTCACAGTGTATCAGGATCCTGCCACGTCTGTTTGGGGTTTTCACAGTGTATCAGGATCCTTCCAGGTGTGTTTGGATTTTCACAGAGTATCAGGATCCTGCCAGGTGTGTATGGGGTTTTCACAGTCTATCAGTATCCTGCCAGGTTTGTATGGGGTTTTCAGACTTTATCAGCATCCTGCCTGGTGTGTATGGGGGTTTCATAGTTTATCATCATCCTGCCAGGTGTGTATGGGGTTTTCACAGTGGATCAGGATCCTGCCAGGTGTGTGGGTTTTTCACAGTAGATCAGGATCCTGCCAGGTGTGTATGGGGTTTTCAGAGTGGATCAGGTTCCTGCCAGGTGTGCATGGTGTTTTCACAGTGTATCAGCATCGTGCCTGGTCTGTATTGGGTTTCACAGTGGATCAGGATCCTGCCACGTGTGTGTGGGGTTTTCACAGTGTATCAGGATCCTTCCTGGTGTGTATGGGGGTTTCACAGTTCATCAGGATCCTGCCACGTTTGTATGGGGTTTTCACAGTGAATCAGGATTCGGCCTGGTGTGTATGGTGGTTTCACCGTTTATCAGGATCCTGCCAGGTGTGTATGGGGGATTCACAGTTTATCAGCATTCTGCCAGGTGTGTATGGGGTTTTCACAGTGGATCAGTGCCCTTCCAGGTGTGAATGGTGTTTTCACAGTGTATCAGGATCTTGCCAGGTGTGTATGGGTTTTCACAGTGCATCAGGATCCTGCCAAGTGTGTATGGTGTTTGCACAGTGGATCAGGATCCTGCCAGGTGTTTATGGGGTTTTCACATTGTATCAGGATCCTGCCAGGTGTGTATGGGTTTTTCACAGTGTATCAGGATCCTGCCACGTGTGTATGGGGTTTCACAGTTTATCAGGATCCTGCCTGGTGTGTATGGGGTTTTCACAGTGTATCAGGATCCTGCCAGGTGTGTATGTGGGTTTCACAGTTTATCAGGATCCTGCCTGGTGTGCATGGGGTTTTCACAGTGTATCAGTATCCTGCCAGGTGTGTATGTGGGTTTCACAGTTTATCAGGATTCTGCCTGGTCTGTATGGGGTTTCACAGTGGATCAGGATCCTGCCACGTGTGTGTGGGGTTTTCACAGTGTATCAGGATCCTGCCTGGTGTGTATGGGGGTTTCACAGTTCATCAGGATCCTGCCACGTCTGTTTGGGTTTTCACAGTGTATCAGGATCCTTCCAGGTGTGTTTGGATTTTCACAGAGTATCAGGATCCTGCCAGGTGTGTTTGGGGTTTTCACAGTGGATCAGGATCCTGCCAGTTGTGTATGGGGTTTTCACAGTGTATCAGGATGCTCCCACTTCTGTATGGGGTTTCACAGTTTATTAGTATCCTGCCACGTGTGTGTGGGGTTTTCACAGTGTATCAGGATCCTGCCAGGTGTGAATGTTGGTTTCACAGTGTATCAGGATCCTGCCAGGTGTGTATGTGGGTTTCACAGTTTATCAGGATCCTGCCTGGTCTGTATGGGGTTTCACAGTGGATCAGGATCCTGCCACGTGTGCGTGGGGTTTTCACAGTGTATCAGGATCCTGCCACGTCTGTTTGGGGTTTTCACAGTGTATCAGGATCCTTCCAGGTGTGTTTGGATTTTCACAGAGTGTCAGGATCCTGCCAGGTGTGTATGGGGTTTTCACAGTGGATCAGGATCCTGCCAGTTGTGTATGGGGTTTTCACAGTGTATCAGGATGCTCCCACTTTTGTATGGGGTTTCACAGTTTATTAGTATCCTGCCACGTGTGTATGGGGTTTTCACAGTGTATCAGGATCCTGCCAGGTGTGTATGTTGGTTTCACAGTGTATCAGGATCCTGCCAGGTGTGTATGTGGGTTTCACAGTTTATCAGGATCCTGCCTGGTGTGTATGGGGGTTTCACAGTTCATCAGTATCCTGCCACCTGTGTGTGGGGTTTTCACAGTGTATAAGGATACGGCCTGGTGTGTATGGGGATTTTACCGTTTATCAGGAGCCTGCCAGGTGTGTATGGGGGATTCACAGTTTATCAGCATCCTGCAAGGTGTGTATGGGGTTTTCACAGTGTATCAGGATCCTGCCAGGTGTGTATGGGGTTTTCACAGTGCATCAGAATCCTGCCAAGTGTGTATGGGGTTTGCACACTGGATCAGGATCCTGCCAGGTGTGTATAGGGATTTCACAGAGGATCAGGATCCTGCCAGGTGTGTATGGGGTTTTCACAGTGTATCAGGATCCTGCCACGTGTGTCTGGGGTATCACAGTTTATCAGGATCCTGCCAGGTGTGTATGGGGTTTTCACTGTTTATCGGGATCCTGCCAGATGTGTATGTGGGTGTCACAGTTTATCAGGATCCTGCCTGGTGTGCATGGGGATTTCGCAGTGTATCAGGATCCTGCCATGTGTGTATGTGGGTTTCACAGTGTATCTGGATCCTGCCAGGTGTGTATGTGGGTTTTCACAGTGTATCAGGATCCTGCCAGGTGTGTGTGGGGTTATCACAGTGCATCCGAATCCTGCCAAGTGTGTATGGGTTTTGCACAGTGGATCAGGATCCTGCCAGGTGTGTATGGGGTTTTCACAGTGGATCAGGATCCTGCCAGGTGTGTATGGGGTTTTCACAGTGTATCAGGATCCTGCCACGTGTGCCTGGGGTTTCACTGTTTATCAGGATCCTGCCTGGTGTGTATGGTGTTTTCACAGTGTATCAGGATCCTGACAGGTGTGCATGTGGGTGTCACTGTTTATCAGGATCCTGCCTGGTGTGCTTGGGGTTTTCACAGTGTATCAGGATCCTGCCAGGTGAGTATGTGGGTTTCACAGTGTATCAGGATCCTGCCAGGTGTGTATGTGGGTTTCGCAGTTTATCAGGATCCTGCCTGGTCTGTATGGGGTTTCACAGTGGATCAGGATCCTACCACGTGTGTGTGGGGATTTCACAGTGTATCAGGATCCTGCCTGGTGTGTATGGGGGTTTCACAGTTCATCAGGATCCTGCCACGTGTGTATGGGGTTTTCACAGTGTATCAGGATCCGGCCTGGTGTGCATGGGGGTTTCACGTTTATCAGGATCCTGCCACGTGTGTTTGGGGTTTTCACAGTGCATCAGGATCCTGTCAGATGTGTATGGGGTTTCAGAGTGTATCAGGATACTTCCAGGTGTGCATGGGGTTTTCACAGTGCATCAGCATCCGGCCAGATGTGTATGGGGTTTTCACAGTGTAGCAGGATCCTGCCAGGTGTGTATGGGGTTTTCACCGTGTATCAGGATCCTTCCAGGTGTGTATGGGGTTTTCACAGCGTATCAGGGTCCTGCCAGGTGTGTATAGGGTTTTCACAGTGTATCAGAATCCTACCAGGTGTGTATGAGTGTTTCATCAGTGCATCAGGATCCTGCCAGGTGTGGATGGGGATTTCACAGTGTATCAGGGTCCTGCCAGGTGTGTATGGGTTTTTCACACTGTAACATGATCCTGCCAGGTGTGAATGGTGTTTTCACAGTGCATCAGTGTCCTGCCAGGTGTGCATGGGGTTTTCACAGTGTATCAGGATCCTGCCAGGGGTGTATGGGGTTTTCACAGTGTAACAGAGTCCTGCCAGTATTGTGTGGGGTTTTCACAGTGTATCAGTTTCCTGCCAGGTGTGAATTGGGTTTTCAGAGTGTATCAGGATCCTGCTGTGTGTGTGGGCTTTACACAGTGTATCAAGGTCCCGCCAGGTGTGTATGGGGTTTTCCCAGTGTATCAGGATCCTGCCAGGTGGGTATGGGGTTTTCACAGTGTATCAGGGTCCTGCCAGGTGTGTATGGGGTTTTCACAAGTGTATCAGGATCCTGCCAGGTGTGTATGGGGTTTTCACAGTGTATCAGTGTCCTGCCAGGTGTGTATGGAGTTTTCACAGTGTATCGGGATCCTGCCAGGTGTGTATGGGGTTTCACAGTGTGTCAGTATCCTGCCAGGTGTGTATGGGGTTTTCACAGTGTATCAGGATCCTGCCAGTTGTGTATGGGGTATTCACAGTGTATCAGGGTCCTGCCAGGTGTGTATGGTGTTTTCACAGTGTATCGGGATCCTGCCTGTTTTGTTTGCGGTTTCACATTGTATCAGGATCCTTACAGGTGTGGATGGGGTTTTCACAGTGTATCAGGATCATGCCAGTTGTGTACGGGGATTTACAGTATATCAGTGTCCTGCCAGGAGGGTATGGGGTTTTCACAGTGTATCAGGATCCTGCATGGTGTGTATGGCGTTTTCACAGTGCATCAGGATCCTGCCAGTTGTGCATGGGGATTTCACAGTGTATCAGGGTCCTGGCAGGTGTGTATGGTGTTTTAACAGTGTATCGGCATCCTGCCAGGTGTGTATGCGGTTTCACAGTGTCTCAGGGTCCTGCCAGGTGATTATTGTGTTTGCACAGTGTATCAGGCTCCTGCCAGGTGTGGACGGGGATTCACAGTGTATCAAGGTCCTGCCAGGTGTGTGTGGGGTTTTCACAGTGTATCAGGATCCTGCCAGGTGTGTATGGGTTTTCACAGTATATCAGGATCCTGCCAGGTGTGTATGGGGTTTTCAGAGTTTATCAGGATCCTGCCAGGTGTTTATGGGGGTTTCACAGTTTATCAGCATCCTGCCAGGTGTGTATGGGGTTTTAACATTGCATCAGGATCCTCCCAGATGTGTATGGGGGTTGCACAGTGTATCAGAATCCTCCAAGGTGTGTATGGGGTTTTCACAGTGGATCAGGATCCTGCCAGGTATGTATGGGGTTTTCACAGTGTATCAGGAACCTGCCAGGTGTGTATGGGGATTTCACATTGCATCAGGATCCTTCCAGATGTGTATGGGGGTTGCACAGTGTATCAGAATCCGGCCAGGAGTGTATGGGGTTTCAGAGTGCATCAGGATCCTGCCAGGTGTGTATGGGGTTTTCACAGTGGATCAGGATCCTGCCAGATGTGTATGGGGTTTCACAGTGGATCAGGATCTTGCCAGGTGTGTATGGGGTTTTCACAGTGGATCAGGATCCTTCCAGGTGTGTATGGGGTTTTCACAGTGTATCTGGATCCTGCCAGGTATGTATGGGAATTTCTCATTGCATCAGGATTCTTCCAGATGTGCTTGAGGGTTGCACAGTGTATCAGAATCCTGGCAGGAGTGTATGGGGTTTCAGAGTGTATCAGGATCCTGCTAGGTGTGTATGGGGTTTTCACAGTGTATCAGGATCCTGCCAGGTGTGTATGGGGATTTCACATTGCATCAGGATCCTTCCAGATGTGTATGGGGGTTGCGCAGTGTATCAGAATCCGGCCAGGAGTGTATGGAGTTTCAGAGTGTATCAGGATCCTGCCAGACGTGTATGGGGTTTTCACAGTGGATCAGGATCCTTCCAGGTGTGTTTCGGTTTTCACAGTGCATCAGGATCCTGCCAGATGTGTATGGGGTTTCACAGTGGATCAGGATCCGGCCAGGTGTGTATGGGGTTTTCACAGTGTAGCAGGATCCTGCCAGGTGTTTATGGGGTTTCACAGTGTATCAGTATCCTGCCAGGTGTGTATGGGGTTTCACAGTGGATCATGATCCTGCCAGGATTGCATGTGGTTTTCACAGTGCATCAGGATCCTGCCAGGTGTGTATGGGGTTATAACAGTGTAACAGGTTCTTGCCAGGTGTGTATGGGGTTTTCACAGTGTATCAGGGCCCTGCCAGGAGTGTATGGTGATTTCACAGTGTATCAGGGTCCTGCCAGGTGTGTATGGGGTTTCACAGTGGATCATGATCCTGCCAGGAGTGCATGTGGTTTTTACAGTGTATCAGGATCCTGCCAGGTGTGTATGGCGTTTCACAGTGGATCAGAATCCTGCCTGGAGTGCATGGGGTTTTCACGGTGTATCAGTATCCTGCCAGGTGTGTTTGGGGTTTCACAGTTTATCAGGACACAGACAGGTGTGTACGGGGTTTGCACAGTGTATCAGGGTCCTGCCAGGTGTGTATGGGGTTCCACAGTGTATCAGGATCCTGCCAGATGTGTATGGGGTTTTCACAGCGTATCAGGGTCCTGCCAGGTGTGTATGGGGTTTTCACAGTGTATCAGGATTCTACCAGGTGTGTATGAGGGTTTCACAGTGCATCAGGATCCTGCCAGGTGTGTATGGGGATTTCGCAGTGTATCAGGGTCCTGCCAGGTGTGTATGGGCTTTTCACACTGTAACAGGATCCTGCCAGGTGTGAATGGGGTTTTCACAGTATATCAGGGTCCTGCCAGGTGTGCATGGGGTTTTCACATTGTATCAGGATCCTGCCAGGTGTGTATGGGGTTTTCACAGTGCATCAGGGTCCTGCCAGTATTGTATGGGGTTTTCACAGTGTATCAGGATCCTGCCAGGTGTGAATTGGGTTTTTAGGGTGTATCAGTATCCTGCCAGGTGTGTATAGGCTTTCCACAGTCTATCAGGGTCCCGCCAGGTGTGTCTGGGGTTTTCACAGTGTATCAGGATCCTGCAAGGTGTGTATGGGGTTTCACAGTGTATCAGGATCCTGCCAGGTGTGCATGGGGGTTTCACAGTGTATCAGGATCCTGCCTGGTGTGTATGGGGTTATAACAGTGTAACAGTATCCTGCCAGGTGTGTATGGGGTTTTCACAGTGTATCCGGGACCTGCCAGATGTGTATGGTGATTTCACAGTGCATCAGGATCCTGCCAGGTGTGTATAGGGTTTCACAGTGGATCATGATCCTGCCAGGAGTGCATGTGGTTTTCACAGTGTATCAGGATCCTGCCAGGTGTGTATGGGGTTTTCACAGTGCATCAGGATCCTGCCGGATGTGTATGGGTTTTCACAGTGTATCAGGAACCTGCCACGTGTGTATGGGATTTTCACAGTGCATCTGGATCCTGCCAGTTGTGTATGGGGTTTCACAATGGATCAGCATTCTGCCACGTGAGTATGGGATTTTCACAGTGCATCAGGATCCTGCCAAATGTGTTTGGGGATTTCACATTGCATCAGGATCCTTCCAGATGTGTATGGGTTTTGCACAGTGTATCAGGATCCT
Source organism: Heterodontus francisci (assembly GCF_036365525.1). Lineage (NCBI taxonomy): Eukaryota > Metazoa > Chordata > Chondrichthyes > Heterodontiformes > Heterodontidae > Heterodontus > Heterodontus francisci. Next base: position 596,693 of record NW_027140601.1, on the reverse strand, counting down.
GCCAGGGGTGCATGGGGTTTCAGAGTGTATCAGGATCCTGCCAGGAGCGCATGGGGTTTTAACAGTGCATCAGTAATCTGCCAGGTGTGTATGGGGTTTTCACAGTGTATCAGGATCCTGCCAGGTGTGTATGGGGGTTTCACACTTTATCAGCATCCTGCCAGGTGTGTATGGGGTTTTCACAGTGGATCAGGATCCTGCCAGGTGTGTGTGGGGTTTTCACAGTAGATCAGGATCCTGCCAGGTGTGTATGGGGTTTTCAGAGTGGATCAGGTTCCTGCCAGGTGTGCATGGTGTTTTCACAGTGTATCAGCATCCTGCCTGATCTGTATGGGGTTTCACAGCGGATCACGATCCTGCCACGTGTGTGTGGGGTTTTCACAGTGTATCAGGATCCTTCCTGGTGTGTATGGGGGTTTCACAGTTCATCAGGATCCTGCCCCGTTTGTATGGGGTTTTCACAGTGAATCAGGATTCGGCATGGTGTGTATGGTGGTTTCACCGTTTATCAGGATCCTGCCAGGTGTGTATGGGGGATTCACAGTTTATCAGCATCCTGCCAGGTGTGTATGGGGTTTTCACAGTGGATCAGTATCCTTCCAGGTGTGAATGGGGTTTTCACAGTGTATCAGGATCCTGCCAGGTGTGTATGGGGATTTCACAGTGCATCAGTATCCTGCCAAGTGTGTATGGTGTTTGCACAGTGGATCAGGATCCTGCCAGGTGTGTATGGGGTTTTCACAGTGGATCAGGATCCTGCCAGGTGTGTATGGGTTTTTCACAGTGTATCAGGATCCTGCCACGTGTGTATGGGGATTCACAGTTCATCAGGATCCTGCCTGGTGTGTTTGGGGTTTTCACAGTGTATCAGGATCCTGCCAGGTGTGTATGTGGGTTTCACAGTTTAACAGGATCCTGCCTGGTGTGCATGGAGTTTTCACAGTGTATCAGTATCCTGCCAGGTGTGTATGTGGGTTTCACAGTTTATCAGGATTCTGCCTGGTCTGTATGGGGTTTCACAGTGGATCAGGATACTGCCACATGTGTGGGGGGTTTTCACAGTGTATCAGGATTCTGCCTGGTGTGTATGGGGGTTTCACAGTTCATCAGCATCCTGCCACGTCTGTTTGGGTTTTCACAGTGTATCAGGATCCTTCTAGGTGTGTTTGGATTTTCACAGAGTATCAGGATCCTGCCAGGTGTGTATGGGGTTTTCACAGTGGATCAGGATCCTGCCAGTTGTGTATGGGGTTTTCACAGTGTATCAGGATGCTCCCACTTCTGTATGGGGTTTCACAGTTTATTAGTATCCTGCCACGTGTGTATGGGGTTTTCACAGTGTATCAGGATCCTGCCAGGTGTGTATGTTGGTTTCACAGTGCATCAGGATCCTGCCAGATGTGAATGGGGTTCCACTGTGCATCAGGAACCTGCCAGATGTGTATGGGGTTTCACAGTTTTTCAGGATCCTGCCAGGTGTGTATGTGGGTTTCACAGTTTATCAGGATCCTGCCTGGTCTGTATGGGGTTTCACAGTGTATCAGGATCCTGCCACGTCTGTTTGGGGTTTTCACAGTGTATCAGGATCCTTCCAGGTGTGTTTGGATTTTCACAGAGTATCAGGATCCTGCCAGGTGTGTATGGGGTTTTCACAGTCTATCAGTATCCTGCCAGGTTTGTCTGGGGTTTTCAGACTTTATCAGCATCCTGCCTGGTGTGTATGGGGGTTTCATAGTTTATCAGCATCCTGCCAGGTGTGTATGGGGTTTTCACAGTGGATCAGGATCCTGCCTGGTTTGTGGGTTTTTCACAGTAGATCAGGATCCTGCCAGGTGTGTATGGGGTTTTCAGAGTGGATCAGGTTCCTGCCAGGTGTGCATGGTGTTTTCACAGTGTATCAGCATCGTGCCTGGTCTGTATGGGGTTTCACAGTGGATCAGGATCCTGCCACGTGTGTGTGGGGTTTTCACAGTGTATCAGGATCCTTCCTGGTGTGTATGGGGGTTTCACAGTTCATCAGGATCCTGCCACGTTTGTATGGGGTTTTCACAGTGAATCAGGATTCGGCCTGGTGTGTATGGTGGTTTCACCGTTTATCAGGATCCTGCCAGGTGTGTATGGGGGATTCACAGTTTATCAGCATCCTGCCAGGTGTGTATGGGGTTTTCACAGTGGATCAGTGCCCTTCCAGGTGTGAATGGGGTTTTCACAGTGTATCAGGATCCTGCCAGGTGTGTATGGGTTTTCACAGTGCATCAGGATCCTGCCAAGTGTGTATGGTGTTTGCACAGTGGATCAGGATCCTGCCAGGTGTTTATGGGGTTTTCACATTGTATCAGGATCCTGCCAGGTGTGTATGGGTTTTTCACAGTGTATCAGGATCCTGCCACGTGTGTATGGGGTTTCACAGTTTATCAGGATCCTGCCAGGTGTGTATGGGGTTTTCACAGTGTATCGGGATCCTGCCAGGTGTGTATGTGGGTTTCACAGTTTATCAGGATCCTGCCTGGTGTGCATGGGGTTTTCACAGTGTATCAGTATCCTGCCAGGTCTGTATGGGGTTTCACAGTGGATCAGGATCCTGCCACGTGTGTGTGGGGTTTTCACAGTGTATCAGGATCCTGCCTGGTGTGTATGGGGGTTTCACAGTTCATCAGGATCCTGCCACGTCTGTTTGGGTTTTCACAGTGTATCAGGATCCTTCCAGGTGTGTTTGGATTTTCACAGAGTATCAGGATCCTGCCAGGTGTGTTTGGGGTTTTCACAGTGGATCAGGATCCTGCCAGTTGTGTATGGGGTTTTCACAGTGTATCAGGATGCTCCCACTTCTGTATGGGGTTTCACAGTTTATTAGTATCCTGCCACGTGTGTATGGGGTTTTCACAGTGTATCAGGATCCTGCCAGGTGTGTATGTTGGTTTCACAGTGTATCAGGATCCTGCCAGGTGTGTATGTGGGTTTCACAGTTTATCAGGATCCTGCCTGGTCTGTATGGGGTTTCACAGTGGATCAGGATCCTGCCACGTGTGCGTGGGGTTTTCACAGTGTATCAGGATCCTGCCACGTCTGTTTGGGGTTTTCACAGTGTATCAGGATCCTTCCAGGTGTGTTTGGATTTTCACAGAGTGTCAGGATCCTGCCAGGTGTGTATGGGGTTTTCACAGTGGATCAGGATCCTGCCAGTTGTGTATGGGGTTTTCACAGTGTATCAGGATGCTCCCACTTTTGTATGGGGTTTCACAGTTTATTAGTATCCTGCCACGTGTGTATGGGGTTTTCACAGTGTATCAGGATCCTGCCAGGTGTGTATGTTGGTTTCACAGTGTATCAGGATCCTGCCAGGTGTGTATGTGGGTTTCACAGTTTATCAGGATCCTGCCTGGTGTGTATGGGGGTTTCACAGTTCATCAGGATCCTGCCAGCTGTGTGTGGGGTTTTCACAGTTTATCAGGATCCTGCCTGGTGTGCATGGGGATTTCACAGTGTATCAGGATCCTGCCATGTGTGTATGTGGGTTTCACAGTGTATCTGGATCCTGCCAGGTGTGTATGTGGGTTTTGACAGTGTATCAGGAACCTGCCAGGTGTGTATGGGGTTATCACAGTGCATCCGAATCCTGCCAAGTGTGTATGGGTTTTGCACAGTGGATCAGGATCATGCCAGGTGTGTATGGGGTTTTCACAGTGGATCAGGATCCTGCCAGGTGTGTATGGGGTTTTCACAGTTTATCAGGATCCTGCCACGTGTGCCTGGGGTTTCACTGTTTATCAGGATCCTGCCTGGTGTGTATGGTGTTTTCACAGTGTATCAGGATCCTGACAGGTGTGCATGTGGGTGTCACTGTTTATCAGGATCCTGCCTGGTGTGCTTGGGGTTTTCACAGTGTATCAGGATCCTGCCAGGTGTGTATGTGGGTTTCACAGTGTATCAGGATCCTGCCAGGTGTGTATGTGGGTTTCGCAGTTTATCAGGATCCTGCCTGGTCTGTATGGGGTTTCACAGTGGATCAGGATCCTGCCACGTGTGTGTGGGGATTTCACAGTGTATCAGGATCCTGCCTGGTGTGTATGGGGGTTTCACAGTTCATCAGGATCCTGCCACGTGTGTATGGGGTTTTCACAGTGTATCAGGATCCGGCCTGGTGTGCATGGGGTTTTCACCGTTTATCAGGATCCTGCCACGTGTGTTTGGGGTTTTCACAGTGCATCAGGATCCTGTCAGATGTGTATGGGGTTTCAGAGTGTATCAGGATACTGCCAGGTGTGCATGGGGTTTTCACAGTGCATCAGCATCCGGCCAGATGTGTATGGGGTTTTCACAGTGTAGCAGGATCCTGCCAGGTGTGTATGGGGTTTTCACCGTGTATCAGGATCCTTCCAGGTGTGTATGGGGTTTTCACAGCGTATCAGGTTCCTGCCAGGTGTGTATAGGGTTTTCACAGTGTATCAGGATCCTACCAGGTGTGTATGAGTGTTTCATCAGTGCATCAGGATCCTGCCAGGTGTGGATGGGGATTTCACAGTGTATCAGGATCCTGCCAGGTGTGAATGGTGTTTTCACAGTGTATCAGTGTCCTGCCAGGTGTGCATGGGGTTTTCACAGTGTATCAGGATCCTGCCAGGGGTGTATGGGGTTTTCACAGTGTAACAGAGTCCTGCCAGTATTGTGTGGGGTTTTCACAGTGTATCAGTTTCCTGCCAGGTGTGAATTGGGTTTTCAGAGTGTATCAGGATCCTGCTGTGTGTGTGGGCTTTACACAGTGTATCAAGGTCCCGCCAGGTGTGTATGGGGTTTTCCCAGTGTATCAGGATCCTGCCAGGTGGGTATGGGGTTTTCACAGTGTATCAGGGTCCTGCCAGATGTGTATGGGGTTTTCACAAGTGTATCAGGATCCTGCCAGGTGTGTATGGGTTTTTCACAGTGTATCAGTGTCCTGCCAGGTGTGTATGGAGTTTTCACAGTGTATCGGGATCCTGCCAGGTGTGTATGGGGATTCACAGTGTATCAGGGTCCTGCCAGGTGTGTATGGGGTTTTCACAGTGTATCAGGATCCTGCCAGTTGTGTATGGGGTTTTCACAGTGTATCAGGGTCCTGCCAGGTGTGTATGGTGTTTTCACAGTGTATCGGGATCCTGCCTGTTTTGTATGCGGTTTCACATTGTATCAGGATCCTTACAGGTGTGGATGGGGTTTTCACAGTGTATCAGGATCATGCCAGTTGTGTACGGGGATTTACAGTATATCAGTGTCCTGCCAGGAGTGCATGGGGTTTTCACAGTGTATCAGGATCCTGCCTGGTGTGTATGGGGTTTCACAGTGTATCAGGGACCTGCCAGGTGTGTATGGGGTTTTCACAGTGTATCAGGAACCTGCCAGGTGTGTACGGGGATTCACAGTGTATCAGAGTCCTGCCAGGTGTGTATAGGGTTTTCACAGTGTATCAGGATCCTGCCAGGTGTGTATGGGGTTTCATAGTGTATCAAGATCCTGCCAGGTGTGTATGGGGGTTTCACAGTGGATCAGGATCCTGCCAGGTGCATATGGGGTTTTCCCAGTGTATCAGGGTCCTGCCATTTGTGTATGGGGTTTTCACAGTGCATCAGGATCCTGCCAGATGTGTCTGGGGTTTCACAGTGTATCAGGATCCTGCCAGGTGTGTTGTGGGTGTTTCACAGTGGATCAGGATCCTGCCAGTTGTGTATGGGGTTTTCACAGTGTATCAGGATCCTGCCAGGTGTGTATGGGGTTTCACAGTTGTTCAGGATACAGCCAGGTGTGTATGGGGTTTCACAGTGTATCAGTGTCCTGCCAGGTGTGTATGGGGTTTTCACAGTGTCTCAGGTTCCTGCCAGGAGGGTATGGGGTTTTCACAGTGTATCAGGATCCTGCCAGGTGTGTATGGCGTTTTCACAGTGCATCAGGATCCTGCCAGGTGTGCATGGGGATTTCACAGTGTATCAGGGTCCTGGCAGGTGTGTATGGTGTTTTAACAGTGTATCGGCATCCTGCAAGGTGTGTATGCGGTTTCACAGTGTCTCAGGGTCCTGCCAGGTGTTTATTGTGTTTTCACAGTGTATCAGGCTCCTGCCAGGTGTGGACGGGGATTCACAGTGTATCAAGGTCCTGCTAGGTGTGTGTGGGGTTTTCACAGTGTATCAGGATCCTGCCAGGTGTGTATGGGTTTTCACAGTATATCAGGATCCTGCCAGGTGTGTATGGGGTTTTCAGAGTTTATCAGGATCCTGCCAGGTGTTTATGGGGTTTTCACAGTTTATCAGCATCCTGCCAGGTGTGTATGGGGTTTTAACATTGCATCAGGATCCTCCCAGATGTGTATGGGGGTTGCACAGTGTATCAGAATCCTCCAAGGTGTGTATGGGGTTTTCACAGTGGATCAGGATCCTGCCAGGTATGTATGGGGTTTTCACAGTGTATCAGGAACCTGCCAGGTGTGTATGGGGATTTCACATTGCATCAGGATCCTTCCAGATGTGTATGGGGGTTGCACAGTGTATCAGAATCCGGCCAGGAGTGTATGGGGTTTCAGTGTGTATCAGGATCCTGCCAGGTGTGTATGGGGTTTTCACAGTGGATCAGGATCCTGCCAGATGTGTATGGGGTTTCACAGTGGATCAGGATCTTGCCAGGTGTGTATGGGGTTTTCACAGTGGATCAGGATCCTTCCAGGTGTGTATGGGGTTTTCACAGTGTATCTGGATCCTGCCAGGTATGTATGGGGATTTCTCATTGCATCAGGATTCTTCCAGATGTGTTTGGGGGTTGCACAGTGTATCAGAATCCTGGCAGGAGTGTATGGGGTTTCAGAGTGTATCAGGATCCTGCTTGGTGTGTATGGGGTTTTCACAGTGTATCAGGATCCTGCCAGGTGTGTATGGGGATTTCACATTGCATCAGGATCCTTCCAGATGTGTATGGGGGTTGCACAGTGTATCAGAATCCGGCCAGGAGTGGATGGAGTTTCAGAGTGTATCAGGATCCTGCCAGGTGTGTATGGGGTTTTCACAGTGGATCAGGATCCTTCCAGGTGTGTTTCGGTTTTCACAGTGTATCAGGATCCTGCCAGATGTGTATGGGGTTTCACAGTGGATCAGGATTCGGCCAGGTATGTATGGGGTTTTCACAGTGTAGCAGGATCCTGCCAGGTGTTTATGGGGTTTCACAGTGTATCAGGATCCTGCCAGGTGTGTATGGGGTTTCACAGTGGATCATGATCCTGCCAGGATTGCATGTGGTTTTCACAGTGCATCAGGATCCTGCCAGGTGTGTATGGGGTTATAACAGTGTAACAGGTTCTTGCCAGGTGTGTATGGGGTTTTCACAGTGTATCAGCGCCCTGCCAGGAGTGTATGGTGATTTCACAGTGTATCAGGGTCCTGCCAGGTGTGTATGGGGTTTCACAGTGGATCATGATCCTGCCAGGAGTGCATGTGGTTTTTACAGTGTATCAGGATCCTGCCAGGTGTGTATGGCGTTTCACAGTGGATCAGGATCCTGCCTGGAGTGCATGGGGTTTTCACAGTGTATCAGGATCCTGCCAGGTGTGTTTGGGGTTTCACAGTTTATCAGGACACAGACAGGTGTGTACGGGGTTTTCACATTGTATCAGGGTCCTGTCAGGTGTGTATGGGGTTCCACAGTGTATCAGTATCCTGCCAGATGTGTATGGGGTTTTCACAGCGTATCAGGGTCCTGCAAGGTGTGTATGGGGTTTTCACAGTGTATCAGGATTCTACCAGGTGTGTATGACGGTTTCACAGTGCATCAGGATCCTGCCAGGTGTGTATGGGGATTTCGCAGTGTATCAGGGTCCTGCCAGGTGTGTATGGGCTTTTCACACTGCAACAGGATCCTGCCAGGTGTGAATGGGGTTTTCACAGTATATCAGGGTCCTGCCAGGTGTGCATGGGGTTTTCACAGTGTATCAGGATCCTGCCAGGTGTGTATGGGGTTTTCACAGTGCATCAGGGTCCTGCCAGTATTGTATGGGGTTTCACAGTGTATCAGGATCCTGCCAGGTGTGAATTGGGTTTTTAGAGTGTATCAGGATCCTGCCAGGTGTGTATAGGCTTTCCACCGTCTATCAGGGTCCCGCCAGGTGTGTCTGGGGTTTTCCCAGTGTATCAGGATCCTGCCAGGGGTTATGGGGTTTCACAGTGTATCAGGAACCTGCCAGGTGTGCATGGGGGTTTCACAGTGGATCAGGATCCTGCCACGTTTGCGTGGGGTTTTCACAGTGTATCAGGATCCTGCCACGTCTGTTTGGGGTTTTCACAGTGTATCAGGATCCTTCCAGGTGTGTTTGGATTTTCACAGAGTATCAGGATCCTGCCAGGTGTGTATGGGGTTTTCACAGTCTATCAGTATCCTGCCAGGTTTGTCTGGGGTTTTCAGACTTTATCAGCATCCTGCCTGGTGTGTATGGGGGTTTCATAGTTTATCAGCATCCTGCCAGGTGTGTATGGGGTTTTCACAGTGGATCAGGATCCTGCCAGGTGTGTGGGTTTTTCACAGTAGATCAGGATCCTGCCAGGTGTGTATGGGGTTTTCAGAGTGGATCAGGTTCCTGCCAGGTGTGCATGGTGTTTTCACAGTGTATCAGCATCGTGCCTGGTCTGTATGGGGTTTCACAGTGGATCAGGATCCTGCCACGTGTGTGTGGGGTTTTCACAGTGTATCAGGATCCTTCCTGGTGTGTATGGGGGTTTCACAGTTCATCAGGATCCTGCCACGTTTGTATGGGGTTTTCACAGTGAATCAGGATTCGGCCTGGTGTGTATGGTGGTTTCACCGTTTATCAGGATCCTGCCAGGTGTGTATGGGGGATTCACAGTTTATCAGCATCCTGCCAGTTGTGAATGGGGTTTTCACAGTGTATCAGGATCCTGCCAGGTGTGTATGGGTTTTCACAGTGCATCAGGATCCTGCCAAGTGTGTATGGTGTTTGCACAGTGGATCAGGATCCTGCCAGGTGTTTATGGGGTTTTCACATTGTATCAGGATCCTGCCAGGTGTGTATGGGTTTTTCACAGTGTATCAGGATCCTGCCACGTGTGTATGGGGTTTCACAGTTTATCAGGATCCTGCCAGGTGTGTATGGGGTTTTCACAGAGTATCGGGATCCTGCCAGGTGTGTATGTGGGTTTCACAGTTTATCAGGATCCTGCCTGGTGTGCATGGGGTTTTCACAGTGTATCAGTATCCTGCCAGGTCTGTATGGGGTTTCACAGTGGATCAGGATCCTGCCACGTGTGTGTGGGGTTTTCACAGTGTATCAGGATCCTGCCTGGTGTGTATGGGGGTTTCACAGTTCATCAGGATCCTGCCACGTCTGTTTGGGTTTTCACAGTGTATCAGGATCCTTCCAGGTGTGTTTGGATTTTCACAGAGTATCAGGATCCTGCCAGGTGTGTTTGGGGTTTTCACAGTGGATCAGGATCCTGCCAGTTGTGTATGGGGTTTTCACAGTGTATCAGGATGCTCCCACTTCTGTATGGGGTTTCACAGTTTATTAGTATCCTGCCACGTGTGTATGGGGTTTTCACAGTGTATCAGGATCCTGCCAGGTGTGTATGTTGGTTTCACAGTGTATCAGGATCCTGCCAGGTGTGTATGTGGGTTTCACAGTTTATCAGGATCCTGCCTGGTCTGTATGGGGTTTCACAGTGGATCAGGATCCTGCCACGTGTGCGTGGGGTTTTCACAGTGTATCAGGATCCTGCCACGTCTGTTTGGGGTTTTCACAGTGTATCAGGATCCTTCCAGGTGTGTTTGGATTTTCACAGAGTGTCAGGATCCTGCCAGGTGTGTATGGGGTTTTCACAGTGGATCAGGATCCTGCCAGTTGTGTATGGGGTTTTCACAGTGTATCAGGATGCTCCCACTTTTGTATGGGGTTTCACAGTTTATTAGTATCCTGCCACGTGTGTATGGGGTTTTCACAGTGTATCAGGATCCTGCCAGGTGTGTATGTTGGTTTCACAGTGTATCAGGATCCTGCCAGGTGTGTATGTGGGTTTCACAGTTTATCAGGATCCTGCCTGGTGTGTATGGGGGTTTCACAGTTCATCAGGATCCTGCCAGCTGTGTGTGGGGTTTTCACAGTTTATCAGGATCCTGCCTGGTGTGCATGGGGATTTCACAGTGTATCAGGATCCTGCCATGTGTGTATGTGGGTTTTGACAGTGCATCAGGAACCTGCCAGGTGTGTATGGGGTTATCACAGTGCATCCGAATCCTGCCAAGTGTGTATGGGTTTTGCACAGTGGATCAGGATCCTGCCAGGTGTGTATGGGGTTTTCACAGTTTATCAGGATCCTGCCACGTGTGCCTGGGGTTTCACTGTTTATCAGGATCCTGCCTGGTGTGTATGGTGTTTTCACAGTGTATCAGTATCCTGACAGGTGTGCATGTGGGTGTCACTGTTTATCAGGATCCTGCCTGGTGTGCTTGGGGTTTTCACAGTGTATCAGGATCCTGCCAGGTGAGTATGTGGGTTTCACAGTGTATCAGGATCCTGCCAGGTGTGTATGTGGGTTTCGCAGTTTATCAGGATCCTGCCTGGTCTGTATGGGGTTTCACAGTGGATCAGGATCCTGCCACGTGTGTGTGGGGATTTCACAGTGTATCAGGATCCTGCCTGGTGTGTATGGGGGTTTCACAGTTCATCAGGATCCTGCCACGTGTGTATGGGGTTTTCACAGTGTATCAGGATCCGGCCTGGTGTGCATGGGGGTTTCACCGTTTATCAGGATCCTGCCACGTGTGTTTGGGGTTTTCACAGTGCATCAGGATCCTGTCAGATGTGTATGGGGTTTCAGAGTGTATCAGGATACTGCCAGGTGTGCATGGGGTTTTCACAGTGCATCAGCATCCGGCCAGATGTGTATGGGGTTTTCACAGTGTAGCAGGATCCTGCCAGGTGTGTATGGGGTTTTCACCGTGTATCAGGATCCTTCCAGGTGTGTATGGGGTTTTCACAGCGTATCAGGTTCCTGCCAGGTGTGTATAGGGTTTTCACAGTGTATCAGGATCCTACCAGGTGTGTATGAGTGTTTCATCAGTGCATCAGGATCCTGCCAGGTGTGGATGGGGATTTCACAGTGTATCAGGATCCTGCCAGGTGTGAATGGTGTTTTCACAGTGTATCAGTGTCCTGCCAGGTGTGCATGGGGTTTTCACAGTGTATCAGGATCCTGCCAGGGGTGTATGGGGTTTTCACAGTGTAACAGAGTCCTGCCAGTATTGTGTGGGGTTTTCACAGTGTATCAGTTTCCTGCCAGGTGTGAATTGGGTTTTCAGAGTGTATCAGGATCCTGCTGTGTGTGTGGGCTTTACACAGTGTATCAAGGTCCCGCCAGGTGTGTATGGGGTTTTCCCAGTGTATCAGGATCCTGCCAGGTGGGTATGGGGTTTTCACAGTGTATCAGGGTCCTGCCAGATGTGTATGGGGTTTTCACAAGTGTATCAGGATCCTGCCAGGTGTGTATGGGTTTTTCACAGTGTATCAGTGTCCTGCCAGGTGTGTATGGAGTTTTCACAGTGTATCGGGATCCTGCCAGGTGTGTATGGGGATTCACAGTGTATCAGGGTCCTGCCAGGTGTGTATGGGGTTTTCACAGTGTATCAGGATCCTGCCAGTTGTGTATGGGGTTTTCACAGTGTATCAGGGTCCTGCCAGGTGTGCATGGTGTTTTCACAGTGTATCGGGATCCTGCCTGTTTTGTATGCGGTTTCACATTGTATCAGGATCCTTACAGGTGTGGATGGGGTTTTCACAGTGTATCAGGATCATGCCAGTTGTGTACGGGGATTTACAGTATATCAGTGTCCTGCCAGGAGTGCATGAGGTTTTCACAGTGTATCAGGATCCTGCCTGGTGTGTGTGGGGTTTCACAGTGTATCAAGGTCCTGCTAGGTGTGTGTGGGGTTTTCACAGTGTATCAGAATCCGGCCAGGAGTGGATGGAGTTTCAGAGTGTATCAGGATCCTGCCAGGTGTGTTTGGGGTTTTCACAGTGGATCAGGATCCTTCCAGGTGTGTTTCGGTTTTCACAGTGTATCAGGATCCTGCCAGATGTGTATGGGGTTTCACAGTGGATCAGGATCCGGCCAGGTATGTATGGGGTTTTCACAGTGTAGCAGGATCCTGCCAGGTGTTTATGGGGTTTCACAGTGTATCAGGATCCTGCCAGGTGTGTATGGGGTTTCACAGTGGATCATGATCCTGCCAGGATTGCATGTGGTTTTCACAGTGCATCAGGATCCTGCCAGGTGTGTATGGGGTTATAACAGTGTAACAGGTTCTTGCCAGGTGTGTATGGGGTTTCACAGTGTATCAGCGCCCTGCCAGGAGTGTATGGTGATTTCACAGTGTATCAGGGTCCTGCCAGGTGTGTATGGGGTTTCACAGTGGATCATGATCCTGCCAGGAGTGCATGTGGTTTTTACAGTGTATCAGGATCCTGCCAGGTGTGTATGGCGTTTCACAGTGGATCAGGATCCTGCCTGGAGTGCATGGGGTTTTCACAGTGTATCAGGATCCTGCCAGGTGTGTTTGGGGTTTCACAGTTTATCAGGACACAGACAGGTGTGTACGGGGTTTTCACATTGCATCAGGGTCCTGCCAGGTGTGTATGGGGTTCCACAGTGTATCAGTATCCTGCCAGATGTGTATGGGGTTTTCACAGCGTATCAGGGTCCTGCAAGGTGTGTATGGGGTTTTCACAGTGTATCAGGATTCTACCAGGTGTGTATGACGGTTTCACAGTGCATCAGGATCCTGCCAGGTGTGTATGGGGATTTCGCAGTGTATCAGGGTCCTGCCAGGTGTGTATGGGCTTTTCACACTGCAACAGGATCCTGCCAGGTGTGAATGGGGTTTTCACAGTATATCAGGGTCCTGCCAGGTGTGCATGGGGTTTTCACAGTGTATCAGGATCCTGCCAGGTGTGTATGGGGTTTTCACAGTGCATCAGGGTCCTGCCAGTATTGTATGGGGTTTTCACAGTGTATCAGGATCCTGCCAGGTGTGAATTGGGTTTTTAGAGTGTATCAGGATCCTGCCAGGTGTGTATAGGCTTTCCACCGTCTATCAGGGTCCCGCCAGGTGTGTCTGGGGTTTTCCCAGTGTATCAGGATCCTGCCAGGGGTTATGGGGTTTCACAGTGTATCAGGAACCTGCCAGGTGTGCATGGGGGTTTCACAGTGGATCAGGATCCTGCCAGTTGTGTATGGGGTTTTCACAGTGTATCAGGATCCTGCCAGGTGTGTATGGGGTTTTCACAGTATATCAGGTTCCTGCCAGGAGTGCATGTGGTTTTCACAGTGTTTCAGGATCCTGCCTGGTGTGTATGGGGTTATAACAGTGTAACAGGACCCTGCCAGGTGTGTATGGGGTTTTCACAGTGTATCCGGGCCCTGCCAGATGTGTATGGTGATTTCACAGTGCATCAGGATCCTGCCAGGTGTGTATAGGGTTTCACAGTGGATCATGATCCTGCCAGGAGTGCATGTGGTTTTCACAGTGTATCAGGATCCTGCCAGGTGTGTATGGGATTTTCACAGTGTATCAGTGCCCTGCCAGGTGTGTATGGTGATTTCACAGTGTATCAGGGTCCTGCCAGGTGTGTATGGGGTTTCATAGTGGATCATGATCCTGCCAGGAGTGCATGTGGTTTTCAAAGTGAATCAGGATCCTGCCAGGTGTGTATGGCGTTTCACTGTGGATCAGGATCCTGCCTGGAGTGCATGGGGTTTTCACAGTGTATCTGGATCCTGCCAGGTGTGTATCGGGTTTCACAGTGTATCAGGACACAGACAGGTGTGTACGGGGTTTTCACAGTGTATCAGGGTCCTGCCAGGTGTGTATGGGGTTCCACAGTGTATCAGGATCCTGCCAGATGTGTATGGGGTTTTCACAGTGTATCAGGATTCTACCAGGTGTGCATGAGGGTTTCACAGTGCATCAGGGTCCTGCCAGGTGTGTATGGGGATTTCGCAGTGTATCAGTGTCCTGCCAGGTGTGTATGGGCTTTTCACACTGTAACAGGATCCTGCCAGGTGTGAATGGGGAATTCACAGTATATCAGGGTCCTGCCAGGTGTGCATGGGGTTTTCACAGTGCATCAGGATCCTGCCAGTTGTGTATGGGGTTTTCACAGTGTTTCATGGTCCTGCCAGTATTGTATGGTGTTTTCACAGTGTATCAGGATCCTGCCAGGTGTGAATTGGTTTTTAGAGTGTACCAGGATCCTGCCAGGTGTGTATGGGGTTTCCACAGTGTATCAGGGTCCCGCCAGGTGTGTATGGGGTTTTCCCAGTGTATCAGGATCCTGCCAGGTGTGTATGGGGTTTCACAGTGTATCAGGATCCTGCCAGGTGTGCATGGGGGTTTCACAGTGGATCAGTATCCTGCCAGTTGTGTATAGGGTTTTCACAGTGTATCAGGATCCTGACAGGTGTGAATGGGGTTTTCACCGTGTATCGGGTTCCTGCCAGGTGTGTATGTGGTTTCACAGTGGATCATGATCCTGCCAGGAGTGCATGTGGTTTTCACAGTGTACCAGGATCCTGCCTGGTGTGTATGGGGTTATAACAGTGTAACAGGATCCTGCCAGGTGTGTATGGGATTTTCACAGTGTATCCGGGCCCTGCCAGGTGTGTATGGTGATTTCACAGTGCATCAGGATCCTGCCAGGTGTGTATGGGGTTTCACAGTATATCAGGGTCCTGCCAGGTGTGTATGGGGTTTCACAGTGGATCATGATCCTGCCAGGAGTGCATGTGGTTTTCACAGTGTATCAGGATCCTGCCAGGTGTGTGTGGCGTTTCACAGTGGTCAGGATCCTGCCAGGTGTGTATGCGGTTTCACAGTGTATCAGGAAACAGACAGGTGTGTACGGGGTTTTCAGAGTGTGGCAGGGTCCTGCAAGGTGTGTGTGGGGCTCCACAGTGTAACAGGAACCTGCCAGGTGTGTATGGGGTTTTCCCAGCGTATCAGTGTCCTGCCAGGTGTGTATGGGGTTTTCACAGTGTATCAGGATCCTGCCAGTTGTGTATGAGGGTTTCACGGTGCATCAGGATCCTGCCAGGAGTGTATGGGGATTTCACAGTGTATCAGGGTCCTGCCAGGTGTGTATGGGCTTTTCACACTGCAGCAGGATCCTTCCCGGTGTGAATGTGGTTTTCACAGTATATCAGGGTCCTGCCAGGTGTGCATGGGGTTTTCACAGTGTATCAGGATCCTGCCAGGTGTGTATGGGGTTTTCACAGTGCATCAGGTTCCTGCCAGTATTGTAAGGGGTTTTCACAGTGTATCAGGATCCTGCCAGGTGTGAATTGGGTTTTTAGAGTGTATCAGGGTCCTGCCAGGTGTGTATAGGCTTTCCACAGTCTATCAGGGTCCCGCCAGGTGTGTCTGGGGTTTTCCCAGTGTATCAGGATCCTGCCAGGTGTGTATGGGAAATCACGGTGTATCAGGATCCTGCCAGGTGTGCATGGGGGTTTCACAGTGGATCAGGATCCTGCCAGTTGTGTATGGGGTTTTCACAGTGTATCAGGATCCTGCCAGGTGTGTATGGGGTTTTCACAGTGTATCAGGTTCCTGCCAGGAGTGCATGTGGTTTTCACAGTGTATCAGGATCCTGCCTGGTGTGTATGGGGTTATAACAGTGTAACAGGATCCTGCCAGGTGTGTATGGGGTTTTCACAGTGTATCCGGGCCCTGCCAGATGTGTATGGTGATTTCACAGTGCATCAGGATCCTGCCAGGTGTGTATGGGGTTTCACAGTGCATCAGGGTCCTGCCAGGCGTGTATAGGGTTTCACAGTGGATCATGATCCTGCCAGGAGTGCATGTGGTTTTCACAGTGTATCAGGATCCTGCCAGGTGTGTATGGGGTTTTCACAGTGTATCAGGGCCCTGCCAGGTGTGTATGGTGATTTCACAGTGTATCAGGGTCCTGCCAGGTGTGTATGGGGTTTCACAGTGGATCATGATCCTGCCAGGAGTGCATGTGGTTTTCAAAGTGAATCAGGATCCTGCCAGGTGTGTATGGCGTTTCACTGTGGATCAGGATCCTGCCTGGAGTGCATGGGGTTTTCACAGTGCATCAGGATCCTGCCAGGTGTGTATCGGGTTTCACAGTGTATCAGGACACAGACAGGTGTGTTCGGGGTTTTCACAGTGTATCAGGGTCCTGCCAGGTGTGTATGGGGTTCCACAGTGTATCAGGATCCTGCCAGATGTGTATGGGGTTTTCACAGTGTATCAGGATTCTACCAGGTGTGCATGAGGGTTTCACAGTGCATCAGGGTCCTGCCAGGTGTGTATGGGGATTTCGCAGTGTATCAGTGTCCTGCCAGGTGTGTATGGGCTTTTCACACTGTAACAGGATCCTGCCAGGTGTGAATGGGGAATTCACAGTATATCAGGGTCCTGCCAGGTGTGCATGGGGTTTTCACAGTGTATCAGGATCCTGCCAGTTGTGTATGGGGTTTTCACAGTGTTTCATGGTCCTGCCAGTATTGTATGGGGTTTTCACAGTGTATCAGGATCCTGCCAGGTGTGAATTGGTTTTTAGAGTGTACCAGGATCCTGCCAGGTGTGTGGGGTTTCCGCAGTGTATCAGGGTCCCGCCAGGTGTGTATGGGGTTTTCCCAGTGTATCAGGATCTTGCCAGGTGTGTATGGGGTTTCACAGTGTATCAGGATCCTGCCAGGTGTGCATGGGGGTTTCACAGTGGATCAGTATCCTGCCATTTGTGTATCGGGTTTTCACAGTGTATCAGGATCCTGACAGGTGTGAATGGGGTTTTCACCGTGTATCGGGTTCCTGCCAGGTGTGTATGGGGTTTCACAGTGGATCATGATCCTGCCAGGAGTGCATGTGGTTTTCACAGTGTACCAGGATCCTGCCTGGTGTGTATGGGGTTATAACAGTGTAACAGGATCCTGCCAGGTGTGTATGGGATTTTCACAGTGTATCCGGGCCCTGCCAGGTGTGTATGGTGATTTCACAGTGCATCAGGATCCTGCCAGGTGTGTATGGGGTTTCACAGTATATCAGTGTCCTGCCATGTGTGTGGGGTTTCACAGTGGATCATGATCCTGCCAGGAGTGCATGTGGTTTTCACAGTGTATCAGGATCCTGCCAGGTGTGTGTGGCGTTTCACAGTGGTCAGGATCCTGCCTGGAGTGCATAGGGTTTCACAGTGTATCAGGATCCTGCCAGGTGTGTATGCGGTTTCACAGTGTATCAGGAATCAGACAGGTGTGTGTGGGGCTCCACAGTGTAACAGGAACCTGCCAGGTGTGTATGGGGTTTTCACAGCGTATCAGTGTCCTGCCAGGTGTGTATGGGGTTTTCACAGTGTATCAGGATCCTGCCAGTTGTGTATGAGGGTTTCACGGTGCATCAGGATCCTGCCAGGCGTGTATGGGGATTTCACAGTGTATCAGGGTCCTGCCAGGTGTGTATGGGCTTTTCACACTGCAGCAGGATCCTTCCCGGTGTGAATGGGGTTTTCACAGTATATCAGGGTCTGGATAGGTGTGCATGGGTTTTTCACAGTGTATCAGGATACTGCCAGGTGTGTATGGGGTTTTCACAGTGTATCAGGGTCCTGCCAGTATTGTGTGGGGTTTTCACAGTGTATCAGGATCCTGCCAGGTGTGAATTGGGTTTTTAGAGTGTATCAGGATCCTGCCAGGTGTGTATGGGGTTTTCCCAATGTATCAGGATCCTGCCAGGTGTGTATGGGGTTTTCACAGTGTATCAGGGTCCCGCCAGGTGTGTTTGGGTTTTTCCCAGTGTATCAGGATCCTGCCAGGTGTGTATGGGGTTTTCACAGTGTATAAGGTTCCTGCCAGGTGTGTATGGGGTTTTCACAAGTGTATCAGGATCCTGCCAGGTGTGTATGGGTTTTTCACAGTGTATCAGTGTCCTGCCACGTGTGCATGGTGTTTTCACAGTGTATCAGGATCCTGCCAGGTGTGTATGGGATTTCACAGTGTATCAGGATCCTGCCAGATGTGTTGTGGGGGTTTCACAGTGGATCAGGATCCTGCCAGTTGTGTATGGGGTTTTCAC
Source organism: Heterodontus francisci (assembly GCF_036365525.1). Lineage (NCBI taxonomy): Eukaryota > Metazoa > Chordata > Chondrichthyes > Heterodontiformes > Heterodontidae > Heterodontus > Heterodontus francisci. The sequence continues at coordinate 578,585 of NW_027140601.1, read as the reverse complement.
AGTGTATCAGCGTCCTGCCAGGTGTGTATGGCGTTTTCACAGTGGATCAGGATCCTGCCAGGTGTGCATGGGGGTTTCACAGTGTATCAGGATCCTGCCAGGTGTGTATGGGGTTTCACAGTGTATCAAGATCCTGCCAGGTGTGTATGGGGTTTCACAGTGTATCAGGCTCCTGCCGGGTGTGTTTGGGGGTTTCACAGTGTATCAGTGTCCTGCCAGCTGTGTATGGTGTTTTCAAAGTGTATCGGGATCCTGCCAGGTGTCTATGGGGTTCACAGTGTATCAGGGTCATGCCAGGTGTGTATGGGTTTTTCAAAGTGTATCAGGATCCTGCCAGGTGTGTATGGGGTTTTCACAGTGTATCAGGGTCCTGCCAGGTGTGTATGGTGTTTTCTCAGTGTCTCGGGATCCTGCCTGGTGTGTATGCGGTTTCACTGTGTATCAGGGTCCTTCCAGGTGTGTATGGGGTTTTCACAGTGTATCAGGATCATGCCAGGTGTGTACGGGGATTCACAGTGTATCAGTGTCCTGCCAGGTGTGCATGGGGTTTTTCACAGTGTATCAGGATCCTGCCAGGTGTGTATGGGTTTCACAGTGTATCAGGGACCTGCGAGGTGTGTATGGGGTTTTCACAGTGTATCAGGAACCTGCCAGGTGTGTACGGGGATTCACAGTGTATCAGAGTCCTGCCAGGTGTGTTTCGGGTTTTCACAGTGTATCAGGATCCTGCCAGGTGTGTATGGTGTTTCACAGTGTATCAGGATCCTGCCAGGTGCATATCGGGTTTTCACAGTGTATCAGGGTCCTGCCAGGTGCGTATGGGGTTTTCACAGCGCATCAGGATCCTGCCAGGTGTGTCTGGGGTTTCACAGTGTATCAGAATCCTGCCAGATGTGTTGAGGGGGTTTCACAGTGGATCAGGATCCTGCCAGTTGTGCATGGCGTTTTCACAGTGTATCAGGATCGTGCCAGGTGTGTAGGGGTTTCACAGTGGATCAGGATACTACCAGGTGTGTATGGCGTTTCACAGTGTATCAGGATCCTGCCAGGAGTGTTTGGGGTTTTCACAGTGTATCAGTGTCCTGCCAGGTGTGTATGGGGTTTTCACAGTGTATCAGGTACCTGCCAGCAGGGCTTGGGGTTTTCACAGTGTTTCAGGGGCCTGCCAGGTGTGTATGAGGTTTTCACAGTTTATCAGCGTCCTGCCAGGTGTGTATGGCGTTTTCACAGTGGATCAGGATCCTGCCAGGTGTGTATGGGGTTTCACAGTGTATTAAAATCCTGCCAGGTGTGTATGGGGTTTCACAGTGTATCAGGATCCTGCCAGGTGTGTATGGGGTTTCACAGTGTATCAGGATCCTGCCAGATGTGAATGGGGTTCCACAGTGCATCAGGAACCTGCCAGGTGTGTACGGGGTTTTCACAGTGCATCAGGCTCCTGCCGGGTGTGTATGGGGGTTTCACAGTGTATCAGTGTCCTGCCACGTGTGTATGGTGTTTTCACAGTGCATCGGGATCGTGCCAGGTGTGTATGGGGTTCACAGTGTATCAGGGTCCTGCCAGGTGTGTATGGGTTTTTCAAAGTGTATCAGGATCCTGCCAGGTGTGTATGGGGTTTTCACAGTGTATCAGCGTCCTGCCAGGTGTGTATGGTGTTTTCACAGTGTATCGGGATCCTGCTTTGTGTGTATGCGGTTTCACTGTGTATCAGGGTCCTTCCAGGTGTGTATGGGTATTTCACAGTGTATCAGGATCATGCAAGGTGTGTACGGGGATTCACAGTGTGTCAGGGTCCTGCCAGGTTTGCATGGGGTTTTTCACAGTGTATCAGGATCCTGCCAGGTGTGTATGGGTTTCACAGAGTATCAGGGACCTACCAGGTGTGTATGGGGTTTTCACAGTGTATCAGGAACCTGCCAGGTGTGTACGGGGATTCACACCGTATCAGAGTCCTGCCAGGTGTGTTTGGGGTTTTCACAGTGGATCAGGATCCTGCCAGGTGTGTATGGGGTTTCACAGTGTATCAAGATCCTGCCAGGTGTGTATGGTGGTTTCACAGTGGATCAGGATCCTGCCAGGTGCATATGGGGTTTTCACAGTGTATCAGGGTCCTGCCAGGTGTGTATGGGGTTTTCACAGTGCATCAGGATCCTGCCAGATGTGTCTGGGGTTTCACAGTGTATCAGGATCCTGCCAGGTGTGTTTGGGGTTTCACAGTGTATCAGGATCCTGCCAGATGTGTTGTGGGAGTTTCACAGTGGATCAGGATCCTGCCAGTTGTGCATGGGGTTTTCACCGCGTTTCAGGATCCTGCCAGGTGTGTATGGGGTTTCACAGTGGATCAGGATACTGCCAGGTGTGTTTGAGGTTTCACAGTGTATCAGGATCCTGCCAGGTGTGTATGGGGTTTCACAGTGTATTAAAATCCTGCCAGGTGTGTATGGGGTTTCACAGTGTATCAGGATCCTGCCAGGTGTGTATGGGGTTTCACAGTGTATCAGGATCCTGCCAGATGTGAATGGGGTTCCACAGTGCATCAGGAACCTGCCAGGTGTGTACGGGGTTTTCACAGTGCATCAGGCTCCTGCCGGGTGTGTATGGGGGTTTCACAGTGTATCAGTGTCCTGCCACGTGTGTATGGTGTTTTCACAGTGCATCGGGATCGTGCCAGGTGTGTATGGGGTTCACAGTGTATCAGGGTCCTGCCAGGTGTGTATGGGTTTTTCAAAGTGTATCAGGATCCTGCCAGGTGTGTATGGGGTTTTCACAGTGTATCAGCGTCCTGCCAGGTGTGTATGGTGTTTTCACAGTGTATCGGGATCCTGCCTTGTGTGTATGCGGTTTCACTGTGTATCAGGGTCCTTCCAGGTGTGTATGGGGTTTTCACAGTGTATCAGGATCATGCAAGGTGTGTACGGGGATTCACAGTGTGTCAGGGTCCTGCCAGGTTTGCATGGGGTTTTTCACAGTGTATCAGGATCCTGCCAGGTGTGTATGGGTTTCACAGAGTATCAGGGACCTACCAGGTGTGTATGGGGTTTTCACAGTGTATCAGGAACCTGCCAGGTGTGTACGGGGATTCACACCGTATCAGAGTCCTGCCAGGTGTGTTTGGGGTTTTCACAGTGGATCAGGATCCTGCCAGGTGTGTATGGGGTTTCACAGTGTATCAAGATCCTGCCAGGTGTGTATGGTGGTTTCACAGTGGATCAGGATCCTGCCAGGTGCATATGGGGTTTTCACAGTGTATCAGGGTCCTGCCAGGTGTGTATGGGGTTTTCACAGTGCATCAGGATCCTGCCAGATGTGTCTGGGGTTTCACAGTGTATCAGGATCCTGCCAGGTGTGTTTGGGGTTTCACAGTGTATCAGGATCCTGCCAGATGTGTTGTGGGAGTTTCACAGTGGATCAGGATCCTGCCAGTTGTGCATGGGGTTTTCACCGCGTTTCAGGATCCTGCCAGGTGTGTATGGGGTTTCACAGTGGATCAGGATACTGCCAGGTGTGTTTGAGGTTTCACAGTGTATCAGGATCCTGCCAGGTGTGTATGGGGTTTCACAGTGTATTAAAATCCTGCCAGGTGTGTATGGGGTTTCACAGTGTATCAGGATCCTGCCAGGTGTGTATGGGGTTTCACAGTGTATCAGGATCCTGCCAGATGTGAATGGGGTTCCACAGTGCATCAGGAACCTGCCAGGTGTGTACGGGGTTTCACAGTGTATCAGGATCCTGCCAGGTCTTTATGGGGTTTCACAGTGTATCAGGAACCTGCCAGGTGTGTATGGGGTTTTCACAGTGTATCAGGCTCCTGCCGGGTGTGTATGGGGGTTCACAGTGTATCAGGATCCTGCCAGGTGTGTATGGGGTTCACAGTGTATCAGGGTCCTGCCAGGTGTGTATGGGTTTTTCAAAGTGTATCAGGATCCTGCCAGGTGTGTATGGGGTTTTCACAGTGTATCAGGGTCCTTCCAGGTGTGTATGGGGTTTTCAAAGTGTATCAGGATCATGCAAGTTGTGTACGGGGATTCACAGTGTATCAGGGTCCTGCCAGGTTTGCATGGGGTTTTTCACAGTGTATCAGGATCCTGCCAGGTGTGTATGGGTTTCACAGAGTATCAGGGACCTACCAGGTGTGTATGGGGTTTTCACAGTGTCTCAGGAACCTGCCAGGTGTGTACGGGGATTCACACCGTATCAGAGTCCTGCCAGGTGTGTTTGGGGTTTTCACAGTGGATCAGGATCCTGCCAGGTGTGTATGGGGTTTCACAGTGCATCAAGTTTCTGCCTGGTGTGGATGGTGGTTTCACAGTGGATCAGGATCCTGCCAGGTGCATATGGGGTTTTCACAGTGTATCAGGGTCCTGCCAGGTGTGTATGGGGTTTTCACAGTGCATCAGGATCCTGCCAGGTGTGTCTGGGGTTTCACAGTGTATCAGGATCCTGCCAGGTGTGTTTGGGGTTTCACAGTGTATCAGGATCCTGCCAGATGTGTTGAGGGAGTTTCACAGTGGATCAGGATCCTGCCAGTTGTGCATGGGGTTTTCACCGCGTTTCAGGATCCTGCCAGGTGTGTATGGGGTTTCACAGTGGATCAGGATACTGCCAGGTGTGTATGGGGTTTCACAGTGTATCAGGATCCTGCCAGGAGTGTATGGGGTTTTCACAGTGTATCAGTGTCCTGCCAGCTATGTACGGGGTTTTCACAGTGTGTCAGGTTCCTGCCAGGAGGGTATGGGGTTCACACAGTGTATCAGGGTCCTGTCAGGTGTGTATGGGTTTTTCACAGTTTATCAGCGTCCTGCCAGGTGTGTGTGGCGTTTTCACTGTGGATCAGGATCCTGCCTGGTGTGCATGGGGGTTTCACAATGTATCAGGATCCTGCCAGGTCTTTATGGGGTTTCACAGTGTATCAGGATCCTGCCAGGTGTGTATGGGGTTTCACAGTGCATCTGGATCCTGCCAGGTGTGTATGGGGTTTCACAGTGTATCAGGATCCTGCCAGATGTGAATGGGGTTTCACTGTGCATCAGGATCCTGACAGATGTGAATGGGGTTCCACCGTGCATCAGGAACCTGCCAGGTGTGTATGGGGTTTTCACAGTGTATCAGGCTCCTGCCGGGTGTGTATGGGGGTTCACAGTGTATCAGGATCCTGCCAGGTGTGCATGGGGTTTCACATTGTATCAGGATCCTACCAGGTGTGTATGAGGGTTTCACAGTGCATCAGGATCCTGCCAGGTGTGTATGGGGATTTTACAGTGTATCAGGGTCCTGCCAGATGTGTATGGGTTTTTCACACTGTAACAGGATCCTGCCAGGTGTGAATGGGGTTTTCACAGTGTATCAGGGTCCTGCCAGGTGTGCATGGGGTTTTCACAGTGTATCAGGATCCTGCCAGGTGTGTATGGGGTTTTCACAGTGTATCAGGGTCCTGCCAGTATTGCATGGGGTTTTCACAGTGTATCAGGATCCTGCCAGTTGTGAATTGAGTTTTCAGAGTGTATCAGAATCCTGCCAGGTGTGTATGGGCTTTACACAGTGTATCAGGGTCCCGCCAGGTGTGTATGTGGTTTTCCCAGAGTATCAGGATCCTACCAGGTGTGTATGGGGTTTTCACAGTGTATCAGGGTCCTGCCAGGTGTGTATGGGGTTTTCACAAGTGTATCGGGATCCTGCCAGGTGTGTTTGGGGTTTCACCGTGTATCAGGATCCTGCCAGGTGTGTGTGGCGTTTTCACTGTGGATCAGGATCCTGCCTGGTGTGCATGGGGGTTTCACAATGTATCAGGATCCTGCCAGGTCTTTATGGGGTTTCACAGTGTATCAGGATCCTGCCAGGTGTGTATGGGGTTTCACAGTGCATCAGGATCCTGCCAGGTGTGTATGGGGTTTTCACAGTGTATCAGGATCCTGCCAGATGTGAATGGGGTTTCACTGTGCATCAGGATCCTGACAGATGTGAAAGGGGTTCCACCGTGCATCAGGAACCTGCCAGGTGTGTATGGGGTTTTCACAGTGTATCAGGCTCCTGCCGGGTGTGTATGGGGGTTCACAGTGTATCAGGATCCTGCCAGGTGTGCATGGGGTTTCACAGTGTATCAGGATCCTACCAGGTGTGTATGAGTGTTTCACAGTGCATCAGGATCCTGCCAGGTGTGTATGGGGATTTCACAGTGTATCAGGGTCCTGCCAGGTGTGTATGGGTTTTTCACACTGTAACAGGATCCTGCCAGGTGTGAATGGGGTTTTCACAGTGTATCAGTGTCCTGCCAGGTGTGCATGGGGTTTTCACAGTGTATCAGGATCCTGCCAGGTGTGTATGGGGTTTTCACAGTGTATCAGGGTCCTGCCAGTATTGTATGGGGTTTTCACAGTGTATCAGGATCCTGCCAGTTGTGAATTGGGTTTTCAGAGTGTATCAGAATCCTGCCAGGTGTGTATGGGCTTTACACAGTGTATCAGGGACCCGCCAGGTGTGTATGTGGTTTTCCCAGAGTATCAGGATCCTACCAGGTGTGTATGGGGTTTTCACAGTGTATCAGTGTCCTGCCAGGTGTGTATGGGGTTTCCACAAGTGTATCGGGATCCTGCCAGGTGTGTTTGGGTTTTCACAGTGTATCAGGGTCCTGCCAGGTTTGTATGGTGTTTTCACAGTGTATCGGGAACCTGCCAGGTGTGTATGGGGTTTCACAGTGTATCAGGATCCTGCCAGGTGTGTATGGGGTTTTCACAGTGTATCAGGATCCTGCCAGGTGTGTATGGGGTTTTCACAGTGTATCAGCTTCCTGCCAGGTGTGTATGGTCTTTTCACAGTGTATCGGGTTCCTGCCTGTTGTGTATGTGGTTTCACAGTGTGTCAGGATCCTGCCAGGTGTGTATGGGGTTTCACAGTGTATCAGGGACCTGCCAGGTGTGTATGGGGTTTTCACAGTGTATCAGGAACCCGCCAGGTGTGTACGGGGATTCACAGTGTATCAGAGTCCTGTCAGGTGAGTATGGGGTTTTCACAGTGTATCAGGATCCTGCCATGTGTGTATGGGGTTTCACAGTGTATCAAGATCCTGCCAGGTGTGTATGGGGGTTTCACAGTGGATCAGGATCATGCCAGGTGCATGTGGGGTTTTCACAGTGTATCAGGTCCTGCCAGGTGTGTTGTGGGTGTTTCACAGTGCATCAGGATCCTGCCTGATGTGTCTGGGGTTTCACAGTGTATCAGGATCCTGCCAGGTGTGTATGGGATTCCACAGTGTATCAGGATCCTGCCAGATGTGTTGTGGGGGATTCACAGTGTATCAGGGTCCTGCCAGGTGGGCATGGGGTTTTCACAGTGTATCAGGATCCTGCCAGGTGTGTATGGGGTTTCACAGTGTATCAGGGACCTGCCAGGTGTGTATGGGGTTTTCACAGTGTATCAGGAACCCGCCAGGTGTGTACGGGGATTCACAGTGTATCAGAGTCCTGCCAGGTGAGTATGGGGTTTTCACAGTGTATCAGGATCCTGCCATGTGTGTATGGGGTTTCACAGTGTATCAAGATCCTGCCAGGTGTGTATGGGGGTTTCACAGTGGATCAGGATCCTGCCAGGTGCATGTGGGGTTTTCACAGTGTATCAGGGTCCTGCCAGGTGTTTTGTGGGTGTTTCACAGTGCATCAGGATCCTGCCTGATGTGTCTGGGGTTTCACAGTGTATCAGGATCCTGCCAGGTGTGTATGGGATTCCACAGTGTATCAGGATCCTGCCAGATGTGTTGTGGGGGTTTCACAGTGGATCAGGATCCTGCCAGTTGTGCATGGGGTTTTCACAGCGTATCAGGATCCTGCCAGTTGTGTGTGGGGTTTTCACAGTGTATCAGGACACTGCCAGGTGTGTATGGGGTTTCACAGTGTATCAGGATCCTGCCAGGAGTGTTTGGGGTTTTCACAGTGTATCAGTGTCCTGCCAGTTGTGTATGGGTTTTTCACAGTGTATCAGGTTCCTGCCAGGAGGATTTGAGGTTTTCACAGTGTATCAGTGTCCTGCCAGCAGTGTATGGGGTTTTCACAGTTTATCAGCGTCCTGCCAGGTGTGTATGGCGTTTCCACAGTGGATCAGGATCCTGCCAGGTGTGCATGTGGGTTTCACAGTGTATCAGGATCCTGCCAGATGTGTATGGGGTTTCACAGTGTATCAAGATCCTGCCAGGTGTGCATGGGATTTCACAGTGTATCAGGATCCTGCCAGATGTGTATGGGGTTTCACTGTGTATCAGGATGCTGCCAGATGTGAATGGGGTTTCACTGTGCATCAGGATACTGCCAGATGTGAATGGGGTTCCACTGTGCATCAGGTACCTGCCTGGAGTGTACGGGGTTTTCACAGTGTATCAGGCTCCTGCCGGTTGTGTATGGGGGTTTCACAATGTATCAGGATCCTTCCAGGTGTGTATGGATTTTCACAGTATATCAGGATCCTGCCAGATGTGTCTGGGGTTTTCAGAGTTTTTCAGGGTCCTGCCAGGTGTGTATGGGGGTTTCACAGTTTATCAGCATCTTGCCAGTTGTGTATGGGGTTTTCACAGTGGATCAGGATCCTGCCAGGTGTGTATGGGGTTTTCACAGTGTATCAGGATCCTGCCAAGTTTGCATGGGGTTTTCACAGTGTCTCAGGATCCTGCCAGGAGTGTATGGGGTTTTCACAGTGTATCAGTGTCCTGCCAGGTGTGTATGGGGTTTTCACAGTGTATCAGGTTCCTGCCAGGAGGGTATGGGGTTTTCACAGTGTATCAGGGACCTGCCAGGTGTGTATGGGGTTTTCACACTTTATCAGCGTCCTGCCAGGTGTGTATGGCGTTTTCACAGTGGATCAGGATCCTGCCAGGTGTGCATGGGGGTTTCACAGTGTATCAGGATCCTGCCAGGTGTGTGGGGTTTCACAGTGTATCAGGATCCTGCCAGGTGTGAATGGGGTTCCACTGTGCATCAGGAACCTGCCAGGTGTGTACGGGGTTTTCACAGTGTATCAGGCTCCTGCCGGGCGTGTATGGGGGTTTCACAGTGTATCAGGATCCTGCCAGGTGTGTATGGGGTTACACAGTGGATCATGATACTGCTAGGAGTGCATGTGGTTTTCGCAGTGTATCAGGATCCTGCCTGGTGTGTATGGGGTTTCACAGTGTATCAGGATCCTGGCAGGTGTGTATGGGGTTTCACAGTGTATCAGGATCCTGCCAGATGTGAATGGGGTTTCACTGTGCATCAGGATCCTGCCAGTTGTGAATGGGGTTCCACTGTGCATCAGGAACCTGCCAGGTGTGTACGGGGTTTTCACAGTGTATCAGGCTCCTGCCGGGCGTGTATGGGGGTTTCACAGTGTATCAGGATCCTGCCAGGTGTGTATGGGGTTACACAGTGGATCATGATACTGCTAGGAGTGCATGTGGTTTTCGCAGTGTATCAGGATCCTGCCTGGTGTGTATGGGGTTTCACAGTGTATCAGGATCCTGGCAGGTGTGTATGGGGTTTCACAGTGTATCAGGATCCTGCCAGATGTGAATGGGGTTTCACTGTGCATCAGGATCCTGCCAGTTGTGAATGGGGTTCCACTGTGCATCAGGAACCTGCCAGGTGTGTACGGGGTTTTCACAGTGTATCAGGCTCCTGCCGGGAGTGTATGGGGGTTTCACAGTGTATCAGGATCCTGCCAGGTGTGTATGGGGTTTCACAGTGGATCATGATCCTGCTAGGAGTGCATGTGGTTTTCGCAGTGTATCAGGATCCTGCCTGGTGTGTATGGGGTTATAACAGTGTGACAGGATCCTGCCAGGTGTGTATGGGGTTTTCACAGTGTATCCGGGCCCTGCCAGGTGTGTATGGTGATTTCACAGTGCATCATGATCCTGCCAGGAGTGCATGTGGTTTTCACAGTGTATCAGGATCCTGCCAGGTGTGTATGGCGTTTCACAGAGGTCAGGATCCTGCCTGGAGTGCATGGGGTTTTCACAGTGTATCAGGATCCTGCCAGGTGTGTATGGGGTTTCACAGTGTATCAGGAAGCAGACAGGTGTGTACGGGGTTTTCACAGTGTATCAGTGTCCTGCCAGGTGTGTGTGGGGTTCCACAGTGTAACAGGATCCTGCCAGGTGTGTATGGGGTTTTCACAGCATATCAGTGTCCTGCCAGAGGTGTATGGGGTTTTCACAGTGTATCAGGATCCTGCCAGTTGTGTATGAGGGTTTCACGGAGCATCAGGATCCTGCCAGGTGTGTATGGGGATTACACAGTGTATCAGGGTCCTGCCAGGAGTGTATGGGTTTTTCACAGTGCAACAGTATCCTTCCAGATGTGAATGGGGTTTTCGCAATATATCTGGGTCCTGCCAGGTGTGCATGGGGTTTTCACAGTGTATCAGGATCCTGCCAGGTGTGTATGGGGTTGTCACAGTGTATCAGGGTTCTGCCAGTATTGTGTGGGGTTTTCACAGTGTATCAGTATCCTGCCAGGTGTGAATTGGGTTTTTAGAGTGTATCAGGATCCTGCCAGGTATGTATGGAGTTTTCCCAGTGTATGATGATCCTGCCAGGTGTGTATGGGGTTTTCACAGTGTATCAGGATCCCGCCAGGTGGGTATGGGGTTTTCCCAGTGTATCAGGATCCTGCCAGGTGCGTATGGGGTTTTCACAGTGTTTCAGGTTCCTGCCAGGTGTGTATGGGGTTTTCACAAGTGTATCAGGATCCTGCCAGGTGTGTATGGGATTTTCACAGAGTATCAGTGTCCTGCCAGGTGTGTATGGTGTTTTCACAGTGTATCGGGATCCTGCCAGGTGTGTATGGCGTTTCACAGTGTATCAGGGTCCTGCCAGGTGCGTATGGGTTTTTCAAAGTGTATCAGGATCCTGCCAGGTGTGTTTGGGGTTTTCACAGTGCATCAGGGTCCTGCCTGGTGTGTATGCGGTTTCACTGTGTATCAGGGTCCTTCCAGGTGTGTATGGGGTTTTCACAGTGTATCAGGATCATGCCAGGTGTGTACGGGGATTCACAGTGCATCAGGGTCCTGCCAGGTGTGCATGGGGATTTTCACAGTGCATCAGGATCCTGCCAGGTGTGTATGGGTTTCACAGTGTATCAGGGACCTGCCAGGTGTGTATGGTGTTTTCACAGTGTATCAGGAACCTGCCAGGTGTGTACGGGGATTCACAGTGTATCAGAGTCCTGCCAGGTGTGTATGGGGTTTTCACAGTGTATCAGGATCCTGCCAGGCGTGTATGGGGTTTCACAGTGTGTCAAGATCCTGCCAGGTGTGTATGGGGGTTTCACAGTGGATCAGGATCCTGCCAGGTGCATATGGGGTTTTCACAGTGTATCAGGGTCCTGCCAGGTGTGTACGGGGTTTTCACAGTGCATCAGGATCCTGCCAGATGTGTCTGGGGTTTCACAGTGTGTCAGGATCCTGCCAGGTGTGTATGGGGTTTCACAGTGTATCAGGATCCTGCCAGATGTGTGGTGGGGTTTTCACAGTGGATCAGGATCCTGCCAGTTGTGCATGGGGTTTTCACAGCGTATCAGGATCCTGCCAGGTGTGTATGGGGTTTCACAGTGGATCGGGATACTGCCAGGTGTGTATGGGGTTTCATAGTGCATCAGGATCCTGCCAGGAGTGTATGGGGTTTTCACAGTGTATCAGTATCCTGCCAGCTATGTACGGGGTTTTCTCAGTGTTTAAGGTTCCTGCCAGGAGGGTATGGGGTTAAACACAGTGTATCAGGGTCCTGTCAGGTGTGTATGGGTTTTTCACAGTTTATCAGCGTCCTGCCAGGTGTGTATGGCGTTTTCACAGTGGATCAGGATCCTGCCTGGTGTGAATGGGGGTTTCACAGTGTATCAGGACCCTGCCAGGTGTTTCTGGGGTTTCACAGTGTACCAGGATCCTGCCAGGTGTGTATGGGGTTTCACAGTGTATCAGGATCCTGCCAGGTGTGTATGGGGTTTCACAGTGTATCAGGATCCTGCCAGATGTGAATGGGGTTTCACTGTGCATCAGGATCCTGACAGATGTGAATGGGGTTCCACCGTGCATCAGGAACCTGCCAGGTGTGTTTGGGGTTTCCACAGTGTATCAGGCTCCTGCCGGGTGTGTATGGGGGTTTCACAGTGTATCAGGATCCTGCCAGGTGTGTATGGGGTTTCACAGTGTATCAGGATCCTACCAGGTGTGTATGAGGGTTTCACAGTGCATCAGGATCCTGCCAGGTGTGTTTGGGGATTTCACAGTGTATCAGGGTCCAGCCAGGTGTGTATGGGTTTTTCACATTGTAACAGGATCCTGCCAGGTGTGAATGGGGTTTTCACAGTGTATCAGGGTCCTGCCAGGTGTGCATGGGTTTTTCACAGTGTATCAGGATCCTGCCAGGTGTGTATGGGGTTTTCACAGTGTATCAGGGTCCTGCCAGTATTGTATGGGGTTTTCACAGTGTATCAGGATCCTGCCAGTTGTGAATTGGGTTTTCAGAGTGTATCAGAATCCTGCCAGGTGTGTATGGGCTTTACACAGTGTATCAGGGTCCCGCCAGGTGTGTATGTGGTTTTCCCAGTGTATCAGGATCCTACCAGATGTGAATGGGTTTTTCACAGTGTATCAGGGTCCTGACCCGTGTGTATGGGGTTTTCACAAGTTTATCAGTATGCTGCCAGGTGTGTTTGGGGTTTTCAAAGTGTATCAGAGTCCTGCCAGTTGTGTATGGTGTTATCACAGTGTATCGGCATCCTGCCAGGTGTGTATGGGGTTTCACAGTGTATCAGGATCCTGCCAGGTGTATATGGGGTTTTCACAGTGTATCAGGATCCTGCCAGGTGTGTATGGGGTTTTCACAGTGTATCAGGTTCCTGCCAGGTGTGTATGGTGTTTTCACAGTGTATCGGGATCCTGCCTGTTGTGTATGCGGTTTCACAGTGTATCAGGGTCCTTACAGGTGTGCATGGGGTTTTCACAGTGCATCAGGATCATGCCAGGTGTGAACGGGGATTCACAGTGTATCAGGATCCTGCCAGGTGCATATGGGGTTTTCACAGTGTATCAGGGTCCTGCCAGGTGTGTATGGGGTTTCACAGTGTATCAGGATTCTGCCAGGTGTGTATGGGGTTTCACAGTGTATCAGGATCCTGCCAGATGTGTTGTGGGGGTTTCACAGTGGATCAGGATCCTGCCAGTTGTGTATGGGGTTTTCACAGTGTATCAGGATCGTGCCTGGTGTGCATGGGGTTTCACAGTGGATCAGGATCCTGCCAGGTGTGCATGGGGGTTTCACAGTGTATCAGGATCCTGCCAGGTGTGTCTGGTGTTTCACAGTGTATCAAGATCCTGCCAGGTGTGTATGGGGTTTCACAGTGTATCAGGATCCTGCCAGGTGTGTATGGGGTTTCACAGTGTATCAGGATCCTGCCAGATGTGAATGGGGTTTCACTGTGCAACAGGATCCTGCCAGATCTGAATGGGGTTCCACTATGCATCAGGAACCTGCCAGGTGTGTACGGGGTTTTCACAGTGTATCAGGCTCCTGCCGGGTGTGTATGGGGGTTTCACAGTGTATCAGGATCATTCCAGGTGTGTATGGATTTTCACAGTATATTAGGATCCTGCCAGATGTGTCTGGGGTTTTCAGAGTTTTTCAGGGTCCTGCCAGGTGTGTATGGGTGTTTCACATTTTATCAGCATCTTGCCAGGTGTGTATGGGGTTTTCACAGTGGATCAGGATCCTGCCAGGTGTGTCTGGGGTTTTCACAGTGTATCAGGATCCTGCCAAGTTTGCATGGGGTTTTCACAGTGTCTCAGGATCCTGCCAGGAGTGTATGGGGTTTTCACAGTGTATCAGTGTCCTGCCTGGTGTGTATGGGGTTTTCACAGTGTATCAGGTTCCTGCCAGGAGGTTATGGGGTTTTCACAGTTTATCAGGGACCTGCCAGGTGTGTATGGGGTTTTCACACTTTATCAGCGTCCTGCCAGGTGTGTATGGCGTTTTCACAGTGGATCAGGATCCTGCCAGGTGTGCATGGGGGTTTCACAGTGTATCAGGATCCTGCCAGGTGTGTATGGGGTTTCACAGTGTATCAGGATCCTGCCAGGTGTGTATGGGGTTTCACAGTGTATCAGGATCCTGCCAGGTTTGTATGGGGTTTCACAGTGTATCAGGATCCTGCCAGATGTGAATGGGGTTTCACTGTGCATCAGGATCCTGCAAGATGTGAATGGGGTTCCACTGTGCATCAGGAACCTGCCAGGTGTGTCCGGGGTTTTCACAGTGTATCAGTATCCTGCCGGGTGTGTATGGCGGTTTCACAGTGTATCAGGATCCTGCCAGGTGTATATGGATTTTCACAGTATATCAGGATCCTGCCAGATGTGTATGGGGTTTTCAGAGTTTTTTCAGGAACCTGCCAGGTGTGTATGGGGGTTTCACAGTTCATCAGCATCTTGCCAGGTGTGTATGGGGTTTTCACAGTGGATCAGGATCCTGCCAGATGTGTATGGGGTTTTCACAGTGTATCAGGATCCTGCCAAGTGTGCATGGGGTTTTCACAGTGTATCAGGATCCTGCCAAGTGTGTATGGGGTTTTCACAGTGGATCACGATCCTGCCAGGTGTGTCTGGGGGTTTCACAGTGGATCAGGATCCTGCCAGGTGTGTATGGGGTTTTCACAGTGCATCCGGATGCTGCCACGTGTGTATGGGGTTTCAGAGTTTATCAGGATCCTGCCTGGTGTTTATGGGGTTTTCACAGTGTATCAGGATCCTGCCAGGTGTGTATGGGGTTTTCACAGTGTATCAGGATCCTGCCAGGTGTGTATGGGGTTTCACAGTGTATCAGGGTCCTGCCAGGTGTGTATGGGGTTTTCACAGTGTATCAGGATCCTGCCAGGTGTGTACGTGGATTCACGGTGTGTCAGAGTCCTGCCAGGTGTGTATGGGGTTTTCTCAGTGTATCAGGATCCTGCCAGGTGTGTATGGGGTTTCACAGTGTATCAGGATCCTGCCAGGTGTGTATGGGGGTTTCACAGTGGATCATGATCCTGCCAGGTGCATATGGGGTTTTCGCAGTGTATCAGGGTCCTGCCAGGTGTGATGGTGTTTTCACAGTGTTTCGGGATCCTGCCTGGTGTGTATTCCGTTTCACAGTGTATCAGGGTCCTTGCAGGTGTGTATGGGGTTTTCACAGTGTATCAGGATCATGCCAGGTGTGTACGGGGATTGACAGTGTATCAGGGTCCTGCCAGGTGTGCATGGGGTTTTCACAGTGTATCAGGATCCTGCCAGGTGTGTGTGGGGTTTCACAGTGTATCAGGGACCTGCCAGGTGTGTACGGGGTTTTCTCAGTGTATCAGGATCCTGCCAGGTGTGTATGGGGTTTCACAGTGTATCAGGATCCTGCCAGGTGTGTTTGGGGGTTTCAAAGTGGATCAGGATCCTGCCAGGGGCATATGGGGTTTTCACAGTGTATCGGGATCCTGCCTGGCGTGTATTCGGTTTCACAGTGTATCAGGGTCCTTACAGGTGTGTATGGGGTTTTCACAGAGTATCAGGATCATGCCTGATGTGTACGTGGATTCACATTGTGTCAGGGTCCTGCCAGGTGTGCATGGGGTTTTCACAGTGTATCAGGATCCTGCCAGGTGTGTATGGGGTTTCACAGTGTATCAGTGACCTGCTAGGTGTGTATGGGGTTTTCACAGTGTATCAGGAAACTGCGTGGTGTGTGCGGGGATTCACAGTGTATCAGGAACCTGCCAGGTGTGTATGGGGTTTCACAGTGTATCAGGATCCTGCCAGATGTGAATGGGGTTTCACTGTGCATCAGGATCCTGCCAGATGTGAATGGGGTCCCACTGTGCATCAGGAACCTGCCAGGTGTGTACGGGGTTTTCACAGTGTATCAGTATCCTGCCGGGTGTGTATGGGGTTTCACAGTGTTTCAGGATCCTACCAGGTGTGTATGAGGGTTTCACAGTGCATCAGGATCCTGCCAGGTGTGTTTGGGGATTTCACAGTGTATCAGGGTCCAGCCAGGTGTGTATGGGTTTTTCACATTGTAACAGGATCCTGCCAGGTGTGAATGGGGTTTTCACAGTGTATCAGGTTCCTGCCAGGTGTGCATGGGTTTTTCACAGTGTATCAGGATCCTGCCAGGTGTGTATGGGGTTTTCACAGTGTATCAGGGTCCTGCCAGTATTGTATGGGGTTTTCACAATGTATCAGGATCCTGCCAGTTGTGAATTGGGTTTTCAAAGTGTATCAGAATCCTGCCAGGTGTGTATGGGCTTTACACAGTGTATCAGGGTCCCGCCAGGTGTGTATGTGGTTTTCCCAGTGTATCAGGATCCTACCAGGTGTCAATGGGGTTTTCACAGTGTATCAGGGTCCTGACCCGTGTGTATGGGGTTTTCACAAGTTTATCAGTATCCTGCCAGGTGTGTTTGGGGTTTTCACAGTGTATCAGAGTCCTGCCAGTTGTGTATGGTGTTATCACAGTGTATCGGGATCCTGCCAGGTGTGTATGGGGTTTCACAGTGTATCAGGATCCTGTCAGGTGTGTATGGGGTCTTCACAGTGTATCAGGGTCCTGCCAGGTGTGTATGGGGTTTTCACAGTGTATCAGGATCCTGCCAGGTGTGTATGGGGTTTTCACAGTGCATAGGGATCCTGCCTGTTGTGTATGCGGTTTCACAGTGTATCAGGGTCCTTACAGGTGTGCATGGGGTTTTCACAGTGTATCAGGATCATGCCAGGTGTGAACGGGGATTCACAGTGTATCAGGATCCTGCCAGGTGCATATGGGGTTTTCACAGTGTATCAGGGTCCTGCCAGGTGTGTATGGGGTTTCACAGTGTATCAGGATTCTGCCAGGTGTGTATGGGGTTTCACAGTGTATCAGGATCCTGCCAGATGTGTTGTGGGGGTTTCACAGTGGATCAGGATCCTGCCAGTTGTGTATGGGGATTTCACATTGTATCAGGATTGTGCCAGGTGTACATGGGGATTCACAGTGGATCAGGATCCTGCCAGGTGTGCATGGGGGTTTCACAGTGTATCAAGATCCTGCCAGGTGTGTATGGGGTTTCACAGTGTATCAGGATCCTGCCAGGTGTGTATGGGGTTTCACAGTGTATCAGGATCCTGCCAGATGTGAATGGGGTTTCACTGTGCATCAGGATCCTGCCAGATCTGAATGGGGTTCCACTATGCATCAGGAACCTGCCAGGTGTGTACGTGGTTTTCACAGTGTATCAGGCTCCTGCCGGGTGTGTATGGGGGTTTCACAGTGTATCAGGATCCTTCCAGGTGTGTATGGAGTTTCACAGTATATTAGGATCCTGCCAGATGTGTCTGGGGTTTTCAGAGTTTTTCAGGGTCCTGCCAGGTGTGTATGGGTGTTTCACATTTTATCAGCATCTTGCCAGGTGTGTATGGGGTTTTCACAGTGGATCAGGATCCTGCCAGGTGTGTCTGGGGTTTTCACAGTGTATCAGGATCCTGCCAAGTTTGCATGGGGTTTTCACAGTGTCTCAGGATCCTGCCAGGAGTGTATGGGGTTTTCACAGTGTATCAGTGTCCTGCCAGGTGTGTATGGGGTTTTCACAGTGTATCAGGTTCATGCCAGGAGGGTATGGGGTTTTCACAGTTTATCAGGGACCTGCCAGGTGTGTATGGGGTTTTCACACTTTATCAGCGTCCTGCCAGGTGTGTATGGCGTTTTCACAGTGGATCAGGATCCTGCCAGGTGTGCATGGGGGTTTCACAGTGTATCAGGATCCTGCCAGGTGTGTATGGGGTTTCACAGTATATCAGGATCCTGCCAGGTGTGTATGGGGTTTCACAGTGTATCAGGATCCTGCCAGGTTTGTATGGGGTTTCACAGTGCATCAGGATCCTGCCAGATGTGAATGGGGTTTCACTGTGCATCAGGATCCTGCCAGATGTGAATGGGGTTCCACTGTGCATCAGGAACCTGCCAGATGTGTATGGGGTTTTCAGAGTTTTTCAGGAACCTGCCAGGTGTGTATGGGGGTTTCACAGTTCATCAGCATCTTGCCAGGTGTGTATGGGGTTTTCACAGTGGATCAGGATCCTGCCAGATGTGTATGGGGTTTTCACAGTGTATCAGGATCCTGCCAGGTGTGCATGGGGTTTTCACAGTGGATCACGATCCTGCCAGGTGTGTCTGGGGTTTTCACAGTGGATCAGGATCCTGCCAGGTGTGTATGGGCTTTTCACAGTGCATCCGGATGCTGCCACGAGTGTATGGGGTTTCACAGTTTATCAGGATCCTGCCTGGTGTTTATGGGGTTTTCACAGTGTATCAGGATCCTGCCAGGTGTGTATGGGGTTTTCACAGTGTATCAGGATCCTGCCAGGTGTGTATGGGGTTTCACAGTGTATCAGGGTCCTGCCAGGTGTGTATGGGGTTTTCACAGTGTATCTGGATCCTGCCAGGTGTGTATGGGGGTTTCACAGTGGATCAGGATCCTGCCAGGTGCATATGGGGTTTTCACAGTGTATCAGGGTCCTGCCAGGTGTGATGGTGTTTTCACAGTGTTTCGGGATCCTGCCTGGTGTGTATTCCGTTTCACAGTGTATCAGGGTCCTTGCAGGTGTGTATGGGGTTTTCACAGTGTATCAGGATCATGCCAGGTGTGTACGGGGATTGACAGTGTATCAGGGTCCTGCCAGGTGTGCATGGGGTTTTCACAGTGTATCAGGATCCTGCCAGGTGTGTGTGGGGTTTCACAGTGTATCAGGGACCTGCCAGGTGTGTACGGGGTTTTCTCAGTGTATCAGGATCCTGCCAGGTGTGTATGGGGTTTCACAGTGGATCAGGATCCTGCCAGGTGTGTTTGGGGGTTTCACAGTGGATCAGGATCCTGCCAGGTGCATATGGGGTTTTCACAGTGTATCGGGATCCTGCCTGGCGTGTATTCGGTTTCACAGTGCATCAGGGTCCTTACAGGTATGTATGGGGTTTTCACAGTGTATCAGGATCATGCCTGATGTGTACGTGGATTCACATTGTGTCAGGGTCCTGCCAGGTGTGCATGGGGTTTTCACAGTGTATCAGGATTCTGCCAGGTGTGTATTTGGTTTCACAGTGTATCAGGGACCTGCTAGGTGTGTGTGGGGTTTTCACAGTGTATCAGGAAACTGCGTGGTGTGTGCGGGGATTCACAGTGTATCAGGAACCTGCCAGGTGTGCATGGGGTTTCACAGTGTATCAGGATCCTGTTAGATGTGAATGGGGTTTCACTGTGCATCAGGATCCTGCCAGATGTGAATGGGGTCCCACTGTGCATCAGGAACCTGCCTGGTGTGTACGGGGTTTTCACAGTGTATCAGTATCCTGCCGGGTGTGCATGGGGTTTCACAGTGTATCAGGATCCTACCAGGTGTGTATGAGGGTTTCACAGTGCATCAGGATCCTGCCAGGTGTGTTTGGGGTTTTCACAGTGTATCAGTGTCCTGCCAGGTGTGTATGGGTTTTTCACAGTGTATCAGGATCCTGCCAGGTGTGTATGGGGTTTTCACAGTGTATCAGGGTCCTGCCAGTATTGTATGGGGTTTTCACAATGTATCAGGATCCTGCCAGTTGTGAATTGGGTTTTCAGAGTGTATCAGAATCCTGCCAGGTGTGTATGGGCTTTACACAGTGTATCAGGGTCCCGCCAGGTGTGTATGTGGTTTTCCCAGTGTATCAGGATCCTACCAGGTGTGAATGGGGTTTTCACAGTGTATCAGGGTCCTGACCCGTGTGTATGGGGTTTTCACAAGTTTATCAGTATCCTGCCAGGTGTGTTTGGGGTTTTCACAGTGTATCAGAGTCCTGCCAGTTGTGTATGGTGTTATCACAGTGTATCGGGATCCTGCCAGGTGTGTATGGGGTTTCACAGTGTATCAGGATCCTGTCAGGTGTGTATGGGGTTTTCACAGTGTATCAGGATCATGCCAGGTGTGTACGGGGATTGACAGGAAATCAGGGTCCTGCCAGGTGTGCATGGGGTTTTCACAGTGTATCAGGATCCTGCCAGGTGTGTGTGGGGTTTCACAGTGTATCAGGGACCTGCCAGGTGTGTATGGGGTTTTCTCAGTGTATCAGGATCCTGCCAGGTGTGTATGGGGTTTCACAGTGTATCAGGATCCTGCCAGGTATGTTTGGGGGTTTCACAGTGGATCAGGATCCTGCCAGGTGCATATGGGGTTTTCACAGTGTATCGGGATCCTGCCTGGCGTGTATTCGGTTTCACAGTGTATCAGGGTCCTTACAGGTGTGTATGGGGTTTTCACAGTGCATCAGGATCATGCCAGGTGTGCACGGGGATTCACAGTGTGTCAGGGTCCTGCCAGGTGTGCATGGGGTTTTCACAGTGTATCAGGATCCTGCCAGGTGTATATGGATTTTCACAGTATATCAGGATCCTGCCAGATGTGTATGGGGTTTTCAGAGTTTTTCAGGAACCTGCCAGGTGTGTATGGGGGTTTCACAGTTCATCAGCATCTTGCCAGGTGTGTATGGGGTTTTCACAGTGGATCAGGATCCTGCCAGATGTGTATGGGGTTTTCACAGTGTATCAGGATCCTGCCAAGTGTGTATGGGTTTTCACAGTGGATCACGATCCTGCCAGGTGTGTCTGGGGTTTTCACAGTGGATCAGGATCCTGCCAGGTGTGTATGGGGATTTCACAGTGCATCCGGATGCTGCCACGTGTGTATGGAGTTTCACAGTTTATCAGGATCCTGCCTGGTGTTTATGAGGTTTTCACAGTGTATCAGGATCCTGCCAGGTGTGTATGGGGTTTTCACAGTGTATCAGGATCATGCCAGGTGTGTACGGGGATTGACAGTATATCAGGGTCCTGCCAGGTGTGCATGGGGTTTTCACAGTGTATCAGGATCCTGCCAGGTGTGTGTGGGGTTTCACAGTGTATCAGGGACCTGCCAGGTGTGTATGGGGTTTTCTCAGTGTATCAGGATCCTGCCAGGTGTGTATGGGGTTTCACAGTGTATCAGGATCCTGCCAGGTGTGTTTGGGGGTTTCACAGTGGATCAGGATCCTGCCAGGTGCATATGGGGTTTTCACAGTGTATCGGGATCCTGCCTGGCGTGTATTCGGTTTCACAGTGTATCAGGGTCCTTACAGGTGTGTATGGGGTTTTCACAGTGCATCAGGATCATGCCAGGTGTGCACGGGGATTCACAGTGTGTCAGGGTCCTGCCAGGTGTGCATGGGGTTTTCACAGTGTATCAGGATCCTGCCAGGTGTATATGGATTTTCACAGTATATCAGGATCCTGCCAGATGTGTATGGGGTTTTCAGAGTTTTTCAGGAACCTGCCAGGTGTGTATGGGGGTTTCACAGTTCATCAGCATCTTGCCAGGTGTGTATGGGGTTTTCACAGTGGATCAGGATCCTGCCAGATGTGTATGGGGATTTCACAGTGTATCAGGATCCTGCCAAGTGTGTATGGGGTTTTCACAGTGGATCACGATCCTGCCAGGTGTGTATGGGGTTTTCACAGTGGATCAGGATCCTGCCAGGTGTGTATGGGGATTTCACAGTGCATCCGGATGCTGCCACGTGTGTATGGGGTTTCACAGTTTATCAGGATCCTGCCTGGTGTTTATGGGGTTTTCACAGTGTATCAGGATCCTGCCAGGTGTGTATGGGGTTTTCACAGTGTATCAGGATCCTGCCAGGTGTGTATGGGGTTTCACAGTGTATCAGGGTCCTGCCAGGTGTGTATGGGGTTTTCACAGTGTATCATGATCCTGCCAGGTGTGTACGTGGATTCACGGTGTGTCAGAGTCCTGCCAGGTGTGTATGGGGTTTTCTCAGTGTATCAGGATCCTGCCAGCTGTGTATGGGGTTTCACAGTGTATCAGGATCCTACAAGGTGTGTATGGGGGTTTCACAGTGGATCAGGATCCTGCCAGGTGCATATGGGGTTTTCACAGTGTATCAGGGTCCTGCCAGGTGTGATGGTGTTTTCACAGTGTTTCGGGATCCTGCCTGGTGTGTATTCCGTTTCACAGTGTATCAGGGTCCTTGCAGGTGTGTATGGGGTTTTCACAGTGTATCAGGATCATGCCAGGTGTGTACGGGGATTGACAGTGTATCAGGGTCCTGCCAGGTGTGCATGGGGTTTTCACAGTGTATCAGGATCCTGCCAGGTGTGCGTGGGGTTTCACAGTGTATCAGGGACCTGCCAGGTGTGTATGGGGTTTCACAGTGTATCAGGATCCTGCCAGGTGTGTTTGGGGGTTTCACAGTGGATCAGGATCCTGCCAGGTGCATATGGGGTTTTCACAGTGTATCGGGATCCTGCCTGGCGTGTATTCGGTTTCACAGTGCATCAGGGTCCTTACAGGTGTGTATGGGGATTTCACAGTGTATCAGGATCATGCCTGATGTGTACGTGGATTCACATTGTGTCAGGGTCCTGCCAGGTGTGCATGGGGTTTTCACAGTGTATCAGGATCCTGCCAGGTGTGTTTGGGGGTTTCACAGTGGATCAGGATCCTGCCAGGTGCATATGGGGTTTTCACAGTGTATCGGGATCCTGCCAGGTGTGTATGGGGTTTCACAGTGTATCAGGGACCTGCTAGGTGTGTGTGGGGTTTTCACAGTGTATCAGGAACCTGCCAGGTGCATATGGGGTTTTCACAGTGTATCGGGATCCTGCCTGGCGTGTATTCGGTTTCACAGTGCATCAAGGTCCTTTCAGGTGTGTATGGGGTTTTCACAGTGTATCAGGATCATGCCTGATGTGTACGTGGATTCACATTGTGTCAGGGTCCTGCCAGGTGTGCATGGGGTTTTCACAGTGTATCAGGATCCTGCCAGGTGTGTATGGGGTTTCACAGTGTATCAGGGACCTGCTAGGTGTGTGTGGGGTTTTCACAGTGTATCAGGAAACTGCGTGGTGTGTGCGGGGATTCACAGTGTATCAGGAACCTGCCAGGTGTGCATGGGGTTTCACAGTGTATCAGGATCCTGTTAGATGTGAATGGGGTTTCACTGTGCATCAGGATCCTGCCAGATGTGAATGGGGTCCCACTGTGCATCAGGAACCTGCCAGGTGTGTACGGGGTTTTCACAGTGTATCAGTATCCTGCCGGGTTTGCATGGGGTTTTCACAGTGTATCAGGATCCTGCCAGGTGTGTATGGGTTTTTCACAGTGTATCAGGATCCTGCCAGGTGTGTATGGGGTTTTCACAGTGTAACAGGGTCCTGCCAGTATTGTATGGGGTTTTCACAATGTATCAGGATCCTGCCAGTTGTGAATTGGGTTTTCAGAGTGTATCAGAATCCTGCCAGGTGTGTATGGGCTTTACACAGTGTATCAGGGTCCCGCCAGGTGTGTATGTGGTTTTCCCAGTGTTTCAGGATCCTACCAGGTGTGAATGGGGTTTTCACAGTGTATTAGGGTCCTGACCCGTGTGTATGGGGTTTTCACAAGTTTATCAGTATCCTGCCAGGTGTGTTTGGGGTTTTCACAGTGTATCAGAGTCCTGCCAGTTGTGTATGGTGTTATCACAGTGTATCGGGATCCTGCCAGGTGTGTATGGGGTTTCACAGTGTATCAGGATCCTGTCAGGTGTGTATGGGGTTTTCACAGTGTATCAGGATCATGCCAGGTGTGTACGGGGATTGACAGTATATCAGGGTCCTGCCAGGTGTGCATGGGGTTTTCACAGTGTATCAGGATCCTGCCAGGTGTGTGTGGGGTTTCACAGTGTATCAGGGACCTGCCAGGTGTGTATGGGGTTTTCTCAGTGTATCAGGATCCTGCCAGGTGTGTATGGGGTTTCACAGTGTATCAGGATCCTGCCAGGTGTGTTTGGGGGTTTCACAGTGGATCAGGATCCTGCCAGGTGCATATGGGGTTTTCACAGTGTATCGGGATCCTGCCTGGCGTGTATTCGGTTTCACAGTGTATCAGGGTCCTGACAGGTGTGTATGGGGTTTTCACAGTGTATCAGGATCATGCCAGGTGTGCACGGGGATTCACAGTGTGTCAGGGTTCTGCCAGGTGTGCATGGGGTTTTCACAGTGTATCAGGATCCTGCCAGGTGTATATGGATTTTCACAGTATATCAGGATCCTGCCAGATGTGTATGGGGTTTTCAGAGTTTTTCAGGAACCTGCCAGGTGTGTATGGGGGTTTCACAGTTCATCAGCATCTTGCCAGGTGTGTATGGGGTTTTCACAGTGGATCAGGATCCTGCCAGATGTGTATGGGGTTTTCACAGTGTATCAGGATCCTGCCAAGTGTGTATGGGGTTTTCAC
Organism: Heterodontus francisci; assembly: GCF_036365525.1. Classification (NCBI taxonomy): domain Eukaryota; kingdom Metazoa; phylum Chordata; class Chondrichthyes; order Heterodontiformes; family Heterodontidae; genus Heterodontus; species Heterodontus francisci. The sequence continues at coordinate 554,282 of NW_027140601.1, read as the reverse complement.
AGTGGATCACGATCCTGCCAGGTGTGTCTGGGGTTTTCACAGTAGATCAGGATCCTGCCAGGTGTGTATGGGGTTTTCACAGTGCATCCGGATGCTGCCACGTGTGTATGGGGTTTCACAGTTTATCAGGATCCTGCCTGGTGTTTATGGGGTTTTCACAGTGTATCAGGATCCTGCCAGGTGTGTATGGGGTTTTCACAGTGTATCAGGATCCTGCCAGTTGTGCATGGGGTTTCACAGTGTATCAGGGTCCTGCCAGGTGTGTATGGGGTTTTCACAGTGTATCAGTATCCTGCCAGGTGTGTACGTGGATTCACGGTGTGTCAGAGTCCTGCCAGGTGTGCATGGGGTTTTCACAGTGTATCAGGATCCTGCCAGGTGTGCGTGGGGTTTCACAGTGTATCAGGGACCTGCCAGGTGTGTACGGGGTTTTCTCAGTGTATCAGGATCCTGCCAGGTGTGTATGGGGTTTCACAGTGCATCAGGATCCTACCAGGTGTGTATGGGGGTTTCACAGTGGATCAGGATCCTGCCAGGTGCATATGGGGTTTTCACAGTGTATCAGGGTCCTGCCAGGTGTGATGGTGTTTTCACAGTGTTTCGGGATCCTGCCTGGTGTGTATTCCGTTTCACAGTGTATCAGGGTCCTTGCAGGTGTGTATGGGGTTTTCACAGTGTATCAGGATCATGCCAGGTGTGTACGGGGATTGACAGTGTATCAGGGTCCTACCAGGTGTGCATGGGGTTTTCACAGTGTATCAGGATCCTGCCAGGTGTGCGTGGGGTTTCACAGTGTATCAGGGACCTGCCAGGTGTGTACGGGGTTTTCTCAGTGTATCAGGATCCTGCCAGGTGTGTATGGGGTTTCACAGTGTATCAGGATCCTGCCAGGTGTGTTTGGGGGTTTCACAGTGGATCAGGATCCTGCCAGGTGCATATGGGGTTTTCACAGTGTATCGGGATCCTGCCTGGCGTGTATTCGGTTTCACAGTGCATCAGGGTCCTTACAGGTTTGTATGGGGTTTTCACAGTGTATCAGGATCATGCCTGATGTGTACGTGGATTCACATTGTGTCAGGGTCCTGCCAGGTGTGCATGGGGTTTTCACAGTGTATCAGGATCCTGCCAGGTGTGTATGGGGTTTCACAGTGTATCAGGATCCTGCCAGGTGTGTTTGGGGGTTTCACAGTGGATCAGGATCCTGCCAGGTGCATATGGGGTTTTCACAGTGTATCGGGATCCTGCCTGGCGTGTATTCGGTTTCACAGTGCATCAGGGTCCTTACAGGTGTGTATGGGGTTTTCACAGTGTATCAGGATCATGCCTGATGTGTACGTGGATTCACATTGTGTCAGGGTCCTGCCAGGTGTGCATGGGGTTTTCACAGTGTATCAGGATCCTGCCAGGTGTGTATGGGGTTTCACAGTGTATCAGGGACCTGCTAGGTGTGTGTGGGGTTTTCACAGTGTATCAGGAAACTGCGTGGTGTGTGCGGGGATTCACAGTGTATCAGGAACCTGCCAGGTGTGCATGGGGTTTCACAGTGTATCAGGATCCTGTTAGATGTGAATGGGGTTTTACTGTGCATCAGGATCCTGCCAGATGTGAATGGGGTCCCACTGTGCATCAGGAACCTGCCAGGTGTGTACGGGGTGTTCACAGTGTATCAGTATCCTGCCGGGTGTGCATGGGGTTTCACAGTGTATCAGGATCCTACCAGGTGTGTATGAGGGTTTCACAGTGCATCAGGATCCTGCCAGGTGTGTTTGGGGATTTCACAGTGTATCAGGGTCCAGCCAGGTGTGTATGGGTTTTTCACATTGTAACAGGATCCTGCCAGGTGTGAATGGGGTTTTCACAGTGTATCAGGGTCCTGCCAGGTGTGCATGGGTTTTTCACAGTGTATCAGGATCCTGCCAGGTGTGTATGGGGTTTTCACAGTGTATCAGGGTCCTGCCAGTATTGTATGGGGTTTTCACAATGTATCAGGATCCTGCCAGTTGTGAATTGGGTTTTCAGAGTGTATCAGAATCCTGCCAGGTGTGTATGGGCTTTACACAGTGTATCAGGATCCTACCAGGTGTGAATGGGGTTTTCACAGTGTATCAGGGTCCTGACCCGTGTGTATGGGCTTTTGACAAGTTTATCAGTATCCTGCCAGGTGTGTTTGGGGTTTTCACAGTGTATCAGAGTCCTGCCAGTTGTGTATGGTGTTATCACAGTGTATCGGGCTCCTGCCAGGTGTGTATGGGGTTTCACAGTGTATCAGGATCCTGTTAGATGTGAATGGGGTTTCAATGTGCATCAGGTGTGTATGGGGTTTTCACAGTGTATCAGGATCCTGCCAGGTGTGTATGGGGTTTTCACAGTGTATCAGGTTCCTGCCAGGTGTGTATGGTGTTTTCACAGTGTATAGGGATCCTGCCTGTTGTGTATGAGGTTTCACAGTGTATCAGGGTCCTTACAGGTGTGCATGGGGTTTTCACAGTGTATCAGGATCATGCCAGTTGTGAACGGAGATTCACAGTGTATCAGGATCCTGCCAGGTGCATATGGGGTTTTCACAGTGTATCAGGGTCCTGCCAGGTGTGTATGGGGTTTCACAGTGTATCAGGATTCTGCCAGGTGTGTATGGGGTTTCACAGTGTATCAGGATCCTGCCAGATGTGTTGTGGGGGTTTCACAGTGGATCAGGATACTGCCAGTTGTGTATGGGGTTTTCACAGTGTATCAGGATCGTGCCAGGTGTGCATGGGGTTTCACAGTGGATCAGGATCCTGCCAGGTGTGCATGGGGTTTCACAGTGTATCAGAATCCTGCCAGATGTGAATGGGGTTTCACTGTGCATCAGGATCCTGCCAGATCTGAATGGGGTTCCACTATGCATCAGGAACCTGCCAGGTGTGTACGGGGTTTTCACAGTGTATCAGGCTCCTGCCGGGTGTGTATGGGGGTTTCACAGTGTATCAGGATCCTTGCAGGTGTGTATGGAGTTTCACAGTATATTAGGATCCTGCCAGATGTGTCTGGGGTTTTCAGAGTTTTTCAGGGTCCTGCCAGGTGTGTATGGGTGTTTCACATTTTATCAGCATCTTGCCAGGTGTGTATGGGGTTTTCACAGTGGATCAGGATCCTGCCAGGTGTGTCTGGGGTTTTCACAGTGTCTCAGGATCCTGCCAAGTTTGCATGGGGTTTTCACAGTGTCTCAGGATCCTGCCAGGAGTGTATGGGGTTTTCGCAGTGTATCAGTATCCTGCCAGGTGTGTATGGGGTTTTCACAGTGTATCAGGTTCCGGCCAGGAAGGTATGGGGTTTTCACAGTTTATCAGGGACCTGCCAGGTGTGTATGGGGTTTTCACACTTTATCAGCGTCCTGCCAGGTGTGTATGGCGTTTTCACAGTGGATCAGGATCCTGCCAGGTGTGCATGGGGGTTTCACAGTGTATCATAATCCTGCCAGGTGTGTATGGGGTTTCACAGTGTATCAGGATCCTGCCAGGTGTGTATGGGGTTTCACAGTGTATCAGGATCCTGCCAGGTTTGTATGGGGTTTCACAGTGTATCAGGATCCTGCCAGATGTGAATGGGGTTTCACTGTGCATCAGGATCCTGCCAGATGTGAATGGGGTTCCACTGTGCATCAGGAACCTGCCAGATGTGTATGGGGTTTTAGAGTTTTTCAGGAACCTGCCAGGTGTGTATGGGGGTTTCACAGTTCATCAGCATCTTGCCAGGTGTGTATGGGGTTTTCACAGTGGATCAGGAGCCTGCCAGATGTGTATGGGGTTTTCACAGTGTATCAGGATCCTGCCAGGTGTGCATGGGCTTTTCACAGTGGATCATGATCCTGCCAGGTGTGTCTGGGGTTTTCACAGTGGATCAGGATCCTGCCAGGTGTGTATGGGCTTTTCACAGTGCATCCGGATGCTGCCACGTGTGTATGGGGTTACACAGTTTATCAGGATCCTGCTTGGTGTTTATGGGGTTTTCACAGTGTATCAGGATCCTGCCAGGTGTGTATGGGGTTTTCACAGTGTATCAGGATCCTGCCAGGTGTGTATGGGTTTTCACAGTGTATCAGGGTCCTGCCAGGTGCGTATGGGGTTTTCACAGTGTATCAGGTTCCTGCCAGGTGTGTATGGGGTTTCACAGTGTATCAGGATCCTGCCAGATGTGTATGGGGGTTTCACAGTGGATCAGGATCCTGCCAGGTGCATATGTAGTTTTCACGGTGTATCAGGTTCCTGCCAGTTGTGATGGTGTTTTCACAGTGTTTCGGGATCCTCCCTGGTGTGTATTCCGTTTCACAGTGTATCAGGGTCCTTGCAGGTGTGTATGGGGTTTTCACAGTGTATCAGGATCATGCCAGGTGTGTACGGGGATTGACAGTATATCAGGGTCCTGCCAGGTGTGCATGGGGTTTTCACAGTGTATCAGGATCCTGCCAGGTGTGTGTGGGGTTTCACAGTGTATCAGGGACCTGCCAGGTGTGTATGGGGTTTTCTCAGTGTATCAGGATCCTGCCAGGTGTGTATGGGGTTTCACAGTGTATCAGGATCCTGCCAGGTGTGTTTGGGGGTTTCACAGTGGATCAGGATCCTGCCAGGTGCATATGGGGTTTTCACAGTGTATCGGGATCCTGCCTGGCGTGTATTCGGTTTCACAGTGTATCAGGGTCCTTACAGGTGTGTATGGGGTTTTCACAGTGTATCAGGATCATGCCAGGTGTGTACGGGGATTCACAGTGTGTCAGGGTCCTGCCAGGTGTGCATGTGGTTTTCACAGTGTATCAGGATCCTGCCAGGTGTGTATGGGGTTTCACAGTGTATCAGGGACCTGCCAGGTGTGTATGGGGTTTTCACAGTGTATCAGGAAACTGCGTGGTGTGTGCGGGGATTCACAGTGTATCAGGAACCTGCCAGGTGTGTATGGGGTTTCACAGTGTATCAGGATCCTGCCAGATGTGAATGGGGTTTCACTGTGCATCAGGATCCTGCCAGATGTGAATGGGGTCCCACTGTGCATCAGGAACCTGCCAGGTGTGTACGGGGTTTTCACAGTGTATCAGGCTCCTGCCGGGTGTGTATGGGGGTTTCACAGTGTATCAGGATCCTGCCAGCTGTGTATGGGGTTTCACAGTGTATCAGGATCATACCAGGTGTGTATGAGGGTTTCACAGTGCATCAGGAACCTGCCAGGTGTGTACGGGGATTTCACTGTGTATCAGCGTCCTGCCAGGTGTGTATGGGTTTTTCACACTGTAACAGGATCCTGCCAGGTGTGAATGGGGTTTTCACAGTGTATCAGGGTCCTGCAAGGTGTGCATGGGGTTTCACAGTGTATCAGAATCCTGCCAGGTGTGTATGGGGTTTTCACAGTGTATCAGCGTCCTGCCAGGTGTGCATGGGGTTTTCACAGTGTATCAGGATCCTGCCAGGTGTGTATGGGGTTTTCACAGTGTATCAGGGTCCTGCCAGGTGTGTGTGGTGTTTTCACAGTGTATCGGGATCCTGCCTGGTGTGCATGCGGTTTCACAGTATATCAGGGTCCTTACAGGTTTGTATGGGGTTTTCACAGTGTATCAGGATCATGCCAGGTGTGTACGGGGATTCACAGTGTATCAGGGTCCTGCCAGGTGTGCATGGGGTTTTCACAGTGTATCAGGATCCTGCCAGGTGAGTATGGGGTTTCACAGTGTATCAGGGACCTGCTAGGTGTATATGGGGTTTTCACAGTGTATCAGGAACCTGCCAGGTGTGTACGGGAATTCACAGTGTATCAGAGTCCTGCCAGGTGTGCATGGTGTTTTCACAGTGTATCAGGATCCTGCCAGTTGTGTATGGGGTTTCACAGTGCATCAAGATCCTGCCAGGTGTGTATGGGGGTTTGACAGTGGATCAGGATCCTGCCAGGTGCATATGGGGTTTTCACAGTGTATCAGGGTCCTGCCAGGTGTGTATGGGGTTTTCACAGTGTATCAGTGTCCTGCCAGGTGTGTATGGGGTTTTCACAGTGTATCAGGTTCCTGCCAGGAGGGTATGGGGTTTTCACAGTTTATCAGGAACCTGCCAGGTGTGTATGGGGTTTTCACACTTTATCAGCGTCCTGCCAGGTGTGTATGGCGTTTTCACAGTGGATCAGGATCCTGCCAGATGTGCATGGGGGTTTCACAGTGTACAAGGATCCTGCCAGGTGTGTATGGGGTTTCACAGTGTATCAGGATCCTGCCAGGTGTGTATGGGGTTTCACAGTGCATCAGGATCCTGCCAGGTTTGTATGGGGTTTCACAGTGTATCAGGATCCTGCCAGATGTGAATGGGGTTTCACTGTGCATCAGGATCCTGCCAGATGTGAATGGGGTTCCACTGTGCATCAGGAACCTGCCAGATGTGTATGGGGTTTCACAGTTTTTCAGGAACCTGCCAGGTGTGTATGGGGGTTTCACAGTGGATCAGGATCCTGCCAGATGTGTATTCGGTTTTCACAGTGTATCAGGATCCTGCCAGGTGTGTATGGGGTTTTCACAGTGTATCAGGATCCTGCCAGGTGTGCATGGGGATTTCACAGTGTATCAGGATCCTGCCAGATGTGTATTCGGTTTTCACAGTGTATCAGGATCCTGCCAGGTGTGTATGGGGTTTTCACAGTGTATCAGGATCCTGCCAGGTGTGCATGGGGATTTCACAGTGTATCAGGGTCCTGCCAGGTGTGTATGGGGTTTCACAGTGTATCAGGGACCTGCCAGGTGTGTATGGGGTTTTCACAGTGTATCAGGAAACTGCGTGGTGTGAGCGGGGATTCACAGTGTATCAGGAAACTGCCAGGTGTGTATGGGGTTTCACAGTGTATCAGGATCCTGCCAGGTGTGTACGTGGATTCACGGTGTGTCAGAGTCCTGCCAGGTGTGTATGGGGTTTTCTCAGTGTATCAGGATCCTGCCAGGTGTGTATGGGGTTTCACAGTGTATCAGGATCCTGCCAGGTATGTTTGGGGGTTTCACAGTGGATCAGGATCCTGCCAGGTGCATATGGGGTTTTCACAGTGTATCAGGGTCCTGCCAGGTGTGATGGTGTTTTCACAGTGTTTCGGGATCCTCCCTGGTGTGTATTCCGTTTCACAGTGTATCAGGGTCCTTGCAGGTGTGTATGGGGTTTTCACAGTGTATCAGGATCATGCCAGGTGTGTACGGGGATTGACAGTATATCAGGGTCCTGCCAGGTGTGCATGGGGTTTTCACAGTGTATCAGGATCCTGCCAGGTGTGTGTGGGGTTTCACAGTGTATCAGGGACCTGCCCTGTGTGTATGGGGTTTTCTCAGTGTATCAGGATCCTGCCAGGTGTGTATGGGGTTTCACAGTGTATCAGGATCCTGCCAGGTGTGTTTGGGGGTTTCACAGTGGATCAGGATCCTGCCAGGTGCATATTGGGTTTTCACAGTGTATCGGGATCCTGCCTGGCGTGTATTCGGTTTCACAGTGTATCAGGGTCCTTACAGGTGTGTATGGGGTTTTCACAGTGTATCAGGATCATGCCAGGTGTGTACGGGGATTCACAGTGTGTCAGGGTCCTGCCAGGTGTGCATGGGGTTTTCACAGTGTATCAGGATCCTGCCAGGTGTGTATGGGGTTTCACAGTGTATCAGGGTCCTGCCAGGTGTGTATGGGGTTTTCACAGTGCATCAGGATCCTGCCTGATGTGTCTGGGGTTTCACAGTGTATCAGGATCCTGCCAGGTGTGTATGGGGTATCATAGTGTATCAGGATCCTGCCAGGAGGGTATGGGGTTTTCACAGTGTATCAGGGTACTGCCAGTTGTGTATGGGTTTTTCACAGTTTATCAGCGTACTGCCAGGTGTGTATGGCGTTTTCACAGTGGATCAGGATCCTGCCAGGTGTGCATGGGGGTTTCACAGTGTATCAGGCTCCTGCCAGGTGTGTGTGGGGTTTCACAGTGTATCAGGATCCTGTCAGGTGTGTGTGGGGTTTCACAGTGTATCAGGATCCTGCCAGGTGTGTATGGGGTTTCACAGTGTATCAGGATCCTGCCAGATGTGAATGGGGTTTCACTGTGCATCAGGATCCTGCCAGATGTGAATGGGGTTCCACTGTGCATCAGGAACCTGCCAGGTGTGTACGGGGTTTTCACATTGTATCAGGCTCCTGCCGGGTGTGTATGGGGGTTTCACAGTGAATCAGGATCCTGCCAGGTGTGCATGGGTTTTCACAGTATATCAGGATCCTGCCAGATGTGTATGGGGTTTTCAGAGTTTTTCAGGATCCTGACAGGTGTGTATGAGGGTTTCACTGTTTATCAGCATCTTGCCAGGTGTGTATGGGGTTTTCACAGTGGATCAGGATACTGCCAGGTGTATATGGGGTTTTCACAGTGTATCAGGATCCTGCCAAGTGTGTATGGGGTTTTCACAGTGTATCAGGATGCTGCCACGTGAGCATGGGTTTTCACAGTGTATCAGGATCCTGCCAAGTGTGTATTGGGTTTTCACAGTGGATCAGGATCCTGCCAGGTGCGTAAGGGGTTTTCACAGTGGATCAGGATCCTGCCAGGTGTGTATGGGGTTTTCACAGTGTATCAGGATGGTGCCACGTGTGCATGGGTTTTCACAGTTTATCAGGATCCTGCCTGGTGTGCATGGGGTTTCACAGTGTATTAGGATCCTGCCAAGTGTGTATTGGGTTTTCACAGTGGATCAGGATCCTGCCAGGTGTGTATGGGGATTTCACAGTGGATCAGGATCCTGCCAGGTGTGTATGGGGTTTTCTCAGTGGATCAGGATCCTGCCAGGTGTGTATGGGGTTTTCACAGTGGATCAGGATCCTGCCAGGTGTGTATGGGGTTTTCACAGTGTATCAGGATGCTGCCACGTGTGCATGGGTTTTCACAGTTTATCAGGATCCTGCCTGGTGTGCATGGGGTTTCACAGTTTATCAGGATCATGCCAGGTGTGTACGGGGATTCACAGTGTATCAGGATCCTGCCAGGTGCATATGGGGTTTTCACAGTGTATCAGGGTCCTGCCAGGTGTGTATGGGGTTTCACAGTGTATCAGGTTTCTGCCAGGTGTGTATGGGGTTTCACAGTGTATCAGGATCCTGCCAGATGTGTTGTGGGGGTTTCACAGTGGATCAGGATACTGCCAGTTATGTATGGGGTTTTCACAGTGGATCTGAATCCTGCCAGGTGTGTATGGGGATTTCACAGTGTATCAGGATGCTGCCACGTGTGCATGGGTTTTCACAGTTTATCAGGATCCTGCCTGGTGTGCATGGGGTTTCACAGTGTATTAGGATCCTGCCAAGTGTGTATTGGGTTTTCACAGTGGATCAGGATCCTGCCAGGTGCATATGGGGTTTTCACAGTGTATCAGGGTCCTGCCAGGTGTGTATGGGGTTTCACAGTGTATCAGGTTTCTGCCAGGTGTGTATGGGGTTTCACAGTGTATCAGGATCCTGCCAGATGTGTTGTGGGGGTTTCACAGTGGATCAGGATACTGCCAGTTATGTATGGGGTTTTCACAGTGTATCAGGATCGTGCCAGGTGTGCATGGGGTTTCACAGTGGATCAGGATCCTGCCAGGTGTGCATATGGGTTTCACAGTGTATCAGGATCCTGTCAGGTGTGTATGGGGTTTCACAGTGTATCAGGATCCTGCCAGGTGTGTATGGGGTTTCACAGTGTATCAAGATCCTGCCAGGTGTGTATGGTGTTTTCACAGTGTATCGGGATCCTGCCTGTTGTGTATGCGGTTTCACAGTGTATCAGGGTCCTTACAGGTGTGCATGGGGTTTTCACGGTGTATCAGGATCATGCCAGGTGTGTGCGGGGATTCACAGTGTATCAGGATCCTGCCAGGTGCATATGGGGTTTTCACAGTGTATCAGGGTCCTGCCAGGTGTGTATGGGGTTTCACAGTGTATCAGGATTCTGCCAGGTGTGTATGGGGTTTCACAGTGTATCAGGATCCTGCCAGATGTATTGTGGGGGTTTCACAGTGGATCAGGATCCTGCCAGTTGTGTATGGGGTTTTCACAGTGTATCAGGATCGTGCCAGGTGTGCATGGGGTTTCACAGTGGATCAGGATCCTGCCAGGTGTGCATGGGGTTTACACAGTGTATCAGGATCCTGCCAGGTGTGTATGGGGTTTCACAGTGTATCAAGATACTGCCAGGTGTGTATGGGGTTTCACAGTGTATCAGGATCCTGCCAGGTGTGTATGGGGTTTCACAGTGTATCAGGATCCTGCCAGATGTGAATGGGGTTTCACTGTGCATCAGGATCCTGCCAGATCTGAATGGGGTTCCACTATGCATCAGGAACCTGCCAGGTGTGTACGGGGTTTTCACAGTGTATCAGGCTCCTGCCAGGTGTGTATGGGGGTTTCACAGTGTATCAGGATCCTTCCAGGTGTGTATGGATTTTCACAGTATATTAGGATCCTGCCAGATGTGTCTGGGGTTTTCAGAGTTTTTCAGGGTCCTGCCAGGTGTGTATGGGTGTTTCACATTTTATCAGCATCTTGCCATGTGTGTATGGGGTTTTCACAGTGGATCAGGATCCTGCCAGGTGTGTCTGGGGTTTTCACAGTGTATCAGGATCCTGCCAAGTTTGCATGGGGTTTTCACAGTGTCTCAGGATCCTGCCAGGTGTGTATGGGGTTTTCACAGTGTATCAGGTTCCTGCCAGGAGGGTATGGGGTTTTCACAGTTTATCAGGGACCTGCCAGGTGTGTATGGGGCTTTCACACTTTATCAGCGTCCTGCCAGGTGTGTATGGCGTTTTCACAGTGGATCAATATCCTGCCAGGAGTGCATGGGGGTTTCACAGTGTAACAGGATCCTGCCAGGTGTGTATGGGGTTTCACAGTGTATCAGGATCCTGCCAGGTGTGTATGGGGTTTCACAGTGTATCAGGATCCTGCCAGGTGTGTACGGGGTTTTCACAGTGTATCAGTATCCTGCCGGGTGTGTACGGGGGTTTCACAGTGTATCAGGATCCTGCCAGGTGTGTATGGATTTTCACAGTATATCAGGATCCTGCCAGATGTGTATGGGGTTTTCAGAGTTTTTCAGGAACCTGCCAGGTGTGTATGGGGGTTTCACAGTTCATCAGCATCTTGCCAGGTGTGTCTGGGGTTTTCACAGTGGATCAGGATCCTTCCAGATGTGTATGGGGTTTTCACAGTGTATCAGGATCCTGCCAAGTGTGCATGGGGTTTTCACAGTGTATCAGGATCCTGCCAAGTGTGTATGGGGTTTTCACAGTGGATCGCGATCCTGCCAGGTGTGTCTGGGGTTTTCACAGTGGATCAGGATCCTACCAGGTGTGTATGGGGTTTTCACAGTGCATCCGGATGCTGCCACGTGTGTATGGGGTTACACAGTTTATCAGGATCCTGCCTGGTGTTTATGGGGTTTTCACAGTGTATCAGGATCCTGCCAGGTGTGTATGGGGTTTCACAGTGTATCAGGATCCTGTCAGGTGTGTATGGGGGTTTCACAGTGGATCAGGATCCTGCCAGGTGCATATGGGGTTTTCACAGTGTATCAGGGACCTGCCAGGTGTGATGGTGTTTTCACAGTGTTTCGGGATCCTGCCTGGAGTGTATTCCGTTTCACAGTGTATCAGGGTCCTTTCAGGTGTGTATGGGGTTTTCACAGTGTATCAGGATCATGCCAGGTGTGTATGGGTGTTTCACATTTTATCAGCATCTTGCCATGTGTGTATGGGGTTTTCACAGTGGATCAGGATCCTGCCAGGTGTGTCTGGGGTTTTCACAGTGTATCAGGATCCTGCCAAGTTTGCATGGGGTTTTCACAGTGTCTCAGGATCCTGCCAGGTGTGTATGGGGTTTTCACATTGTATCAGGTTCCTGCCAGGAGGGTATGGGGTTTTCACAGTTTATCAGGGACCTGCCAGGTGTGTATGGGGTTTTCACACTTTATCAGCGTCCTGCCAGGTGTGTATGGCGTTTTCACAGTGGATCAGTATCCTGCCAGGTGTGCATGGGGGTTTCACAGTGTAACAGGATCCTGCCAGGTGTGTATGGGGTTTCACAGTGTATCAGGATCCTGCCAGGTGTGTATGGGGTTTCACAGTGTATCAGGATCCTGCCAGGTGTGTACGGGGTTTTCACAGTGTATCAGTATCCTGCCGGGTGTGTACGGGGGTTTCACAGTGTATCAGGATCCTGAAAGGTGTGTATGGATTTTCACAGTATATCAGGATCCTGCCAGATGTGTATGGGGTTTTCAGAGTTTTTCAGGAACCTGCCAGGTGTGTATGGGGGTTTCACAGTTCATCAGCATCTTGCCAGGTGTGTATGGGGTTTTCACAGTAGATCAGGATCCTTCCAGATGTGTATGGGGTTTTCACAGTGTATCAGGATCCTGCCAAGTGTGCATGGGGTTTTCACAGTGTATCAGGATCCTGCCAAGTGTGTATGGGGTTTTCACAGTGGATCGCGATCCTGCCAGGTGTGTCTGGGGTTTTCACAGTGGATCAGGATCCTACCAGGTGTGTATGGGGTTTTCACAGTGCATCCGGATGCTGCCACGTGTGTATGGGGTTTCACAGTTTATCAGGATCCTGCCTGGTGTTTATGGGGTTTTCACAGTGTATCAGGATCCTGCCAGGTGTGTATGGGGTTTTCACAGTGTATCAGGATCCTGCCAGGTGTGTATGGGGTTTCACAGTGTATCAGGGTCCTGCCAGGTGTGTATGGGGTTTTCACAGTGTATCAGGATCCTGCAAGGTGTGTACGTGGATTCACGGTGTGTCAGAGTCCTGCCAGGTGTGTATGGCGTTTTCTCAGTGTATCAGGATCCTGCCAGGTGTGTATGGGGTTTCACAGTGTATCAGGATCCTGCCAGGTGTGTATGGGGGTTTCACAGTGGATCAGGATCCTGCCAGGTGCATATGGGGTTTTCACAGTGTATCAGGGTCCTGCCAGGTGTGATGGTGTTTTCACAGTGTTTCGGGATCCTGCCTGGAGTGTATTCCGTTTCACAGTGTATCAGGGTCCTTGCAGGTGTGTATGGGGTTTTCACAGTGTATCAGGGTCATGCCAGGTATGTACGGGGATTGACAGTGTATCAGGGTCCTGCCAGGTGTGCATGGGGTTTTCACAGTGTATCAGGATCCTGCCAGGTGTTTGTGGGGTTTCACAGTGTATCAGGGACCTGCCAGGTGTGTATGGGGTTTTCTCAGTGTATCAGGATCCTGCCAGGTGTGTATGGGGTTTCACAGTGTATCAGGATCCTGCCAGGTGTGTTTGGGGATTTCACAGTGGATCAGGATGCTGCCAGGTGCATATGGGGTTTTCACAGTGTATCGGGATCCTGCCTGGCGTGTATTCGGTTTCACAGTGTATCAGGGTCCTTACAGGTGTGTATGGGGTTTTCACAGTGTATCAGGATCATGCCAGGTGTGTACGGGGATTCACAGTGTGTCAGGGTCCTGCCAGGTGTGCATGGGGTTTTCACAGTGTATCAGGATCCTGCCAGGTGAGTATCGGGTTTCACAGTGTATCAGGGACCTGCCAGGTGTGTATGGGGTTTTCACAGTGTATCAGGAAACTGCGTGGTGTGTGCGGGGATTCACAGTGTATCAGGAACCTGCCAGGTGTGTATGGGGTTTCACAGTGTATCAGGATCCTGCCAGATGTGAATGGGGTTTCACTGTGCATCAGGATCCTGCCAGATGTGAATGGGGTCCCACTGTGCATCAGGAACCTGCCAGGTGTGTACGGGGTTTTCACAGTGTATCAGGCTCCTGCCGGGTGTGTATGGGGGTTTCACAGTGTATCAGGATCCTGCCAGGTGTGTATGGGGTTTCACAGTGTATCAGGATCATACCAGGTGTGTATGAGTGTTTCACAGTGCATCAGGAAACTGCCAGGTGTGTACGGGGATTTTACTGTGTATCAGCGTCCTGCCAGGTGTGTATGGGTTTTTCACACTGTAACAGGATCCTGCCAGGTGTGAATGGGGTTTTCACAGTGTATCAGGGTCCTGCCAGGTGTGCATGGGGTTTCACATTGTATCAGAATCCTGCCAGGTGTGTATGGGGTTTTCACAGTGTATCAGGGTCCTGCCAGGTGTGTGTGGTGTTTTCACAGTGTATCGGGATCCTGCCTGGTGTGCATGCGGTTTCACAGTATATCAGGGTCCTTACAGGTTTGTATGGGGTTTTCTCAGTGTATCAGGATCATGCCAGGTGTGTACGGGGATTCACTGTGTATCACGGTCCTGCCAGGTGTGCATGGGGTTTTCACAGTGTATCAGGGTCCTGCCAGGTGTGCATGGGGTTTTCACAGTGTATCAGGATCCTGCCAGGTGTTTGTGGGGTTTCACAGTGTATCAGGGACCTGCCAGGTGTGTATGGGGTTTTCTCAGTGTATCAGGATCCTGCCAGGAGTGTATGGGGTTTCACAGTGTATCAGGATCCTGCCAGGTGTGTTTGGGGGTTTCACAGTGGATCAGGATGCTGCCAGGTGCATATGGGGTTTTCACAGTGTATCGGGATCCTGCCTGGCGTGTATTCGCTTTCACAGTGTATCAGGGTCCTTACAGGTGTGTATGGGGTTTTCACAGTGTATCAGGATCATGCCAGGTGTGTACGGGGATTCACAGTGTGTCAGGGTCCTGCCAGGTGTGCATGGGGTTTTCACAGTGTATCAGGATCCTGCCAGGTGAGTATGGGGTTTCACAGTGTATCAGGGACCTGCCAGGTGTGTATGGGGTTTTCACAGTGTATCAGGAAACTGCGTGGTGTGTGCGGGGATTCACAGTGTATCAGGAACCTGCCAGGTGTGTATGGGGTTTCACAGTGTATCAGAATCCTGCCAGATGTGAATGGGGTTTCACTGTGCATCAGGATCCTGCCAGATGTGAATGGGGTCCCACTGTGCATCAGGAACCTGCCAGGTGTGTACGGGGTTTTCACAGTGTATCAGGCTCCTGCCGGGTGTGTATGGGGGTTTCACAGTGTATCAGGATCCTGCCAGGTGTGTATGGGGTTTCACAGTGTATCAGGATCATACCAGGTGTGTATGAGGGTTTCACAGTGCATCAGGAAACTGCCAGGTGTGTACGGGGATTTTACTGTGTATCAGCGTCCTGCCAGGTGTGTATGGGTTTTTCACACTGTAACAGGATCCTGCCAGGTGTGAATGGGGTTTTCACAGTGTATCAGGGTCCTGCCAGGTGTGCATGGGGTTTCACATTGTATCAGAATCCTGCCAGGTGTGTATGGGGTTTTCACAGTGTATCAGGGTCCTGCCAGGTGTGTGTGGTGTTTTCACAGTGTATCGGGATCCTGCCTGGTGTGCATGCGGTTTCACAGTATATCAGGGTCCTTACAGGTTTGTATGGGGTTTTCTCAGTGTATCAGGATCATGCCAGGTGTGTACGGGGATTCACTGTGTATCACGGTCCTGCCAGGTGTGCATGGGGTTTTCACAGTGTATCAGGATCCTGCCAGGTGAGTATGGGGTTTCACAGTGTATCAGGGACCTGCTAGGTGTGTATGGGGTTTTCACAGTGTATCAGGAACCTGCCAGGTGTGTACGGGAATTCACAGTGTATCAGAGTCCTGCCAGGTGTGCATGGTGTTTTCACAGTGTATCAGGATCCTGCCAGGAGTGTATGGGGTTTCACAGTGTATCAAGATCCTGCCAGGTGTGTATGGGGGTTTGACAGTGGATCAGGATCTGCCAGGTGCATATGGGGTTTTCACAGTGTATCAGGGTCCTGCCAGGTGTGTATGGGGTTTTCACAGTGCATCAGGATCCTGCCTGATGTGTCTGGGGTTTCACAGTGTATCAGGATCCTGCCAGGTGTGTATGGGGTATCACAGTGTATCAGGATCCTGCCAGGAGGGTATGGGGTTTTCACAGTGTATCAGGGTACTGCCAGGTGTGTATGGGGTTTTCACAGTTTATCAGCGTACTGCCAGGTGTGTATGGCGTTTTCACAGTGGATCAGGATCCTGCCAGGTGTGCATGGGGGTTTCACAGTGTATCAGGATCCTGCCAGGTGTGTATGGGGTTTCACAGTGTATCAGGATCCTGCCAGTTGTGTGTGGGGTTTCACAGTGTATCAGGATCCTGCCAGGTGTGTATGGGGTTTCACAGTGTATCAGGATCCTGCCAGATGTGAATGGGGTTTCACTTTGCATCAGGAACCTGCCAGGTGTGTACGGGGTTTTCACAGTGTATCAGGCTCCTGCCGGGTGTGTATGGTGGTTTCACAGTGTATCAGGATCCTGCCAGGTGTGTATGGGTTTTCACAGTATATCAGGATCCTGCCAGGTGTGTATGGGGTTTTCACAGTGCATCAGGAACCAGCCAGGTGTGTACGGGGTTTTCACAGTGTAGCATGCTCCTGCCGGGTGTGTATGGGGGTTTCAGATTGTATCAGGATCCTGCCAGGTGTTAACGGGTTTTCACAGCATATCAGGATCCTGCCAGATGAGTGGGGTTTTCAGAGTTTTTCAGGATCCTGCCAGGTGTGTATGGGGGTTTCACAGTTTATCAGCATCTTGCCAGGTGTGTATGGGGTTTTCACAGTGGATCAGGATCCTGCCAGGTGTGTATGGGGTTTTCACATTGGATCAGGATCCTGCCAGATGTGTATGGGGTTTCACAGTGTATCCGGATCCTGCCAGGTGTGTATGGGGGTTTCAGAGTGTATCAGGATCCTGCCAGGTGTTAACGGGTTTTCACAGCATATCAGGATCCTGCCAGATGAGTGGGGTTTTCAGAGTTTTTCAGGATCCTGCCAGGTGTGTATGGGGGTTTCACAGTTTATCAGCATCTTGCCAGGTGTGTATGGGGTTTTCACAGTGGATCAGGATCCTGCCAGGTGTGTATGGGGTTTTCACAGTGTATCAGGATCAAGCCAAGTGTGCATGGGGTTTTCACAGTGTTTCAGGATCCTGCCAAGTGTGTATGGGGTTTTCACAGTGTATCAGGATCCTGCCAGGTGTGTATTGGGTGTTCACAGTGGATCAGGATCCTGCCAGGTGTGTTTGGCGTTTTCACAGTGTATCAGGTGCTGCCACGTGTGCATGGGGTTTCACAGTTTATCAGGATCCTGCCTGGTGTGTATGGGGTTTTCACAGTGTATCAGGATCCTGCCAGGTGTGTCTGGGGTTTTCACAGTTTTTCAGCGTACTGCCAGGTGTGTATGGCGTTTTCACAGTGGATCAGGATCCTGCCAAGTGTGTATGGGGTTTCACAGTGGATCAGGATCCTGCCAGGTGTGTATGGGGTATCACAGTGTATCCGGATCCTGCCAGGTGTGTATGGGGTTTCGCAGTGTATCAGGATCCTGCCAGATGTGAATGGGGTTTCACTGTACATCAGGATCCTGCCAGATGTGAATGGGGTTCCACTGTGAATCAGGAACCTGCCAGGTGTGTCCGGGGTATTCACAGTGTATCAGGCTCCTGCCGAGTGTATATCGGGGATTCACAGTGTATCAGGGTCCTGCCACGTGTGTATGGGTTTTCACAGTATATCAGGATACTGCCAGATGTGTATGGGTTTTTCAGAGTTTTTCAGGATCCTGCCAGGTGTGTATGGGGGTTTCACAGTTTATCAGCATCTTGCCAGGTGTGTATGGGGTTTTCACAGTGGATCAGGATCCTGCCAGGTGTGTAAGGGGTTTTCACAGTGTATCAGGATCCTGCCAAGTGTGCATGGAGTTTTCACAGTTTATCAGGATACTGCCAAGTGTGTATGGGGTTTTCACAGTGGATCAGGATCCTGCCAGGTGTGTATGGGGTTTTCACAGTGGATCAGGATCCTGCCAGGTGTGTATGGGGTTTTCACAGTGTATCAGGATTCTGCCACGTGTGTATGGGGTTTCACAGTTTATCAGGATCCTGCCTGGTATGTATGGGGCTTTCACAGTGTATCAAGATCCTGCCAGGTGTGTATGGGGTTTTCACAGTGTATCAGTATCCTGCCAGGTGTGTATGGGGTTTCACAGTGTATCAGGGTCCTGCCAGGTGTGTATGGGGTTTTCACAGTGTATCAGGATCCAGCCAGGTGTATACGGGGATTCACGGTGCATCAGAGTCCTGCCAGGTGTGTATGGGGTTTGCTCAGTGTATCAAGAAACTGCCAGGTGTGTATGGGGTTTCACAGTGTATCAGGATCCTGCCAGGTGTGTATGGGGGTTTCACATTGGATCATGATCCTGCCAGGTGCATATGGGGTTTTCACAGTGTATCAGGGTCCTGCCAGGTGTGTATGGGGTTTTCACAGTGCATCAGGATCCTGCCAAATGTGTCTGGGGTTTCACAGTGTATCAGGATCCTGCCTCATGTGCATGGGATTTCACAGTGTATCTGGATCCTGCCAGATGTGTATGGGGATTTCACAGTGGATCAGGATCCTGCCAGTTGTGTATGGGGTTTTCACAGTGTATCAGGATCCTGCCAGGTGTGCAAGGGGTTTCACAGTGGATCAGGATACTGCCAGGTGTGCATGGGGTTTCACATTGGATCAGGATCCTGCCAGGAGTGTATGGGGTTTTCACAGTGCATCAGGTTCCTGCCAGGTGTGAATGGGGTTTTCACAGTGTATCAGGTTCCTGCCAGGAGGGTATGGGGTTTTCACAGTGTATCAGGGTGCTGCCAGGTGTGTATGGGGTTTTCACAGTTTATCAGCGTCCTGCCAGGTGTGTATGGAGTTTTCACAGTTGATCAGGATCCTGCCAGGTGTCTATGGAGTTTTCACAGTGTATCAGGATCCTGCCTCATGTGCATGGGATTTCACAGTGTATCTGGATCCTGCCAGATGTGTATGGGGGTTTCACAGTGGATCAGGATCCTGCCAGTTGTGTATGGGGTTTTCACAGTGTATCAGGATCCTGCCAGGTGTGCAAGGGGTTTCACAGTGGATCAGGATACTGCCAGGTGTGCATGGGGTTTCACATTGGATCAGGATCCTGCCAGGAGTGTATGGGGTTTTCACAGTGCATCAGGTTCCTGCCAGGTGTGAATGGGGTTTTCACAGTGTATCAGGTTCCTGCCAGGAGGGTATGGGGTTTTCACAGTGTATCAGGGTGCTGCCAGGTGTGTATGGGGTTTTCACAGTTTATCAGCGTCCTGCCAGGTGTGTATGGAGTTTTCACAGTTGATCAGGATCCTGCCAGGTGTGTATGGAGTTTTCACAGTGTATCAGGATCCTGACAGGTGTGTATGGGGTTTCAAAGTGTATCAGGATCCTGCCAGGTGTGTATGGGGTTTTACAGTGTATCAGGATCCTGCCAGGTGCGTATGGGGTTTCACAGTGTAACAGGATCCTGCCATATGTGAATGGGGTTTCACTGTGCATCAGGATCCTGCCAGATGTGAATGGGGTTTCACTGTGCATCAGCATCCTGCCAGGTGTGTATGGGGGTTTCACAGAGGATCAGGAACCTGCCAGGTGTGTATGGGGTTTTCACAGTGCATCAGGATCCTGCCAGGTGTGTTTGGGGTTTTCACATTGTATCAGGATGCTGCCACGTGTGTATGGGGTTTCACAGTTTATCAGGATCCTGCCTGGTGTGTTTGGGGTTTTCACAGTGTATCAGGATCCTGCCAGGTGTGTATGCGGGTTTCACAGTTTATCAAGATCCTGCCTGGTGTGTATGGGTTTTTCACATTGTATCAGGATCCTGCCAGGTGTGTATGTGGGTTTCACAGTGTATCAGGATCCTGCCAGGTGTGTATGTGGGTTTCACAGTTTATCAGGATCCTGCCTGGTTTGCATGGGGTTTCACATTGGATCAGGATCCTGCCACGTGTGTGTGGGTGTTTCACAGTGTATCAGGATCCTGCCTGGTGTGCATGGGGGTTTCACAGTTCATCAGGATCCTGCCACGTGTGTATGGGGTTTTCACCGTGTATCAGGATCCGGCCTGGTGTGTATGGGGGTATCACCGTTTATCAGGATACTGCCAGGTGTGCATGGGGGTTTCACAGTTTATCAGCATCCTGCCAGGTGTGTGTGGGGTTTTCGCAGTGGATCAGGATCCAGCCAGGTGTGTATGGGGTTTTCACAGTGTATCAGGATCCTGCCAGGTGTGTATGGGGTTTTCGCATTGGATCAGCATCCTGCCAAGTGTGTATGGGGTTTTCACAGTGGATCAGGATCCTGCCAGGTGTGTATGGGGTTTTCACAGTGGATCAGGATCCTGCCAGGGGTGTATGGGGTTTTCACAGTGTATCAGGATGCTGCAACGTGTGTGTGGGGTTTCACAGTTTATCAGGATCCTGCCTGGTGTGTGTGGGTTTTTCACAGTGTATCAGGATCCTGCCAGGTGTGTATCTGGGTTTCACAGAGTATCAGGATCCTGCCAGTTGTGTATGTGGGTTTCACAGTTTATCAGGATCCTGCCTGTTTTTCATGGGGTTTCACAGTGGATCAGGATCCTGCCACGTGTGTGTGGGTGTTTCACAGTGTATCAGGATCCTGCCTGGTGTGCATAAGGGGTTTCACAGTTCTTCAGGATCCTGCCACGTGTGTATGGGGTTTTCACAGTGTATCAGGATCCGGCCTGGTGTGTATGGGGGTATCACCGTTTATCAGGATCCTGCCAGGTGTGCATGGGGGTTTCACAGCTTATCAGCATCCTGCCAGGTGTGTATGGGGTTTTCACATTGGATCAGCATCCTGCCAAGTGTGTATGGGGTTTTCACAGTGGATCCGGATCCTGCCAGGTGTGTATGGGGTTTTCACAGTGGATCAGGAACCTGCCAGGTGTGTCTGGGGTTTTCACAGTGTATCAGGATGCTGCCACGTGTGTTTGGGGTTTCACAGTTGATCAGGATCCTGCCTGGTGTGTATGGGTTTTTCACAGTGTATCAGGATCCTGCCAGGTGTGTCTGTGGGTTTCACAGTGTATCAGGATCCTGCCAGGTGTGTATGGGGTTTTCACAGTGTATCAGGATGCTGCCACGTGTGTATGGGGTTTCACAGTTTATCAGGATCCTGCCTGGTGTGTATGGGTTTTTCATAGTGTATCAGGATCCTGCCAGGTGTGTCTGTGGGTTTCACAGTTTATCAGGATCCTGCCTGGTTTGCATGGGGTTTCACAGTGGATCAGGATCCTGCCACGTGTGTATGGGGTTTTCACAGTGTATCAGGATCCGGCCTGGTGTGTATGGGGGTATCACCGTTTATCAGGATCCTGCCAGGTGTGCATGGGGGTTTCACAGTTTATCAGCATCCGGTCAGGTGTGTATGGGGTTTTCGCAGTGGATCAGGATTCAGCCAGGTGTGTATGGGGTTTTCACAGTTTATCAGGATCCTGCCAGGTGTGTATGGGGTTTTCACAGTGTATCAGGATCCTGCCAGGTGTGTATGGGGTTTTCACATTGGATCAGGATCCTGCCAGGTGTGTATGGGGTTTTCACAGTGTATCAAGTTCCTGCCACGTGTGTATGGGGTTTCACAGTTTATCATGATCCTGCCTGGTGTGTATGGGGTTTTCACAGTGTATCAGGATCCTGCCAGGTGTGTATGTGGGTTTCACAGTTTATCAGGATCCTGCCTGGTGTGCATGGGGTTTTCACATTGTATCAGCATCCTGCCAGGTGAGTATGTGTGTTTCACAGTGCATCAGGATCCTGCCAGGTGTGTATGTGGGTTTCACAGTTTATCAGGATCCTGCCTGGTCTGCATGGGGTATCACAGTGTTTCAGGATCCTTCTAGGTGTGTTTGGGGGTTCCACAGAGGATCAGGATCCTGCCAGGTGTCTATGGGGTTTCACTGTGTGTCAGTATCCTGCCGGATGTGAATGGGGTTTTCACAGTGTATCAGGATCCTGCCAGGTGTGCATGGGATTTCACAGTGTATCGTGATCCTGCCAGGTGTGGATGGGGGTTTTCACAGCGTATCAGCATCCTGCCAGATGTGAATGGGGTTTCACTGTGTATCACTATTCCTGCCAGGTGTGAATGGGGATTCACTGTGTGTCAGTATCCTGCCAGGTGTGTATGGGGTTTTCTCAGTGTATCAAGAACCTGCCAGGTGTGTATGGGGTTTCACAGTGTATCAGGATCCTGCCAGGTGTGTATGGGGGTTTCACAGTGGATCATGATCCTCCCAGGTGCATATGGGGTTTTCACAGTGTATCAGGGTCCTGCCAGGTGTGTATGGGGTTTTCACAGTGTATCAGGATCCTGCCTCATGTGCATGGGATTTCACAGTGTATCAGGATCCTGCCAGATGTGTATGGGGGTTTCACAGTGGATCAGGATCCTGCCAGTTGTGTATGGGGTTTTCACAGTGTATCAGGATCCTGCCAGGTGTGCATGGGGTTTCACAGTGGATCAGGATACTGCCAGGTGTGTATGGGGTTTCACATTGGATCAGGATCCTGCCAGGAGTGTATGGGGTTTTCACAGTGCATCAGGTTCCTGCCAGGTGTGTATGGGGTTTTCACAGTGTATCAGGTTCCTGCCAGGAGGGTATGGGGTTTTCACAGTGTATCAGGGTGCTGCCAGGTATGTGTGGGGTTTTTACAGTTTATCAGCGTCCTGCCAGGTGTGTATGGAGCTTTCACAGTTGATCAGGATCCTGCCAGGTGTGTATGGAGTTTTCACAGTGTATCAGGATCCTGCCAGGTGTGTATGGGGTTTCAAAGTGTATCAGGATCCTGCCAGGTGTGTATGGGGTATTACAGAGTATCAGGATCCTGCCAGGTGCGTATGGGCTTTCACAGTGTAACAGGATCCTGCCATATGTGAATGGGGTTTCACTGTGCATCAGGATCCTGCCAGATGTGAATGGGGTTTCACTGTGCATCAGCATCCTGCCAGGTGTGTATGGGGGTTTCACAGAGGATCAGGATCCTGCCAGGTGTGTATGGGGTTTTCACAGTGGATCAGGATCCCGCCAGGTGTGTATGGGGTTTTCACAGTGTATCAGGATGCTGCCACGTGTGTATGGGGTTTCACAGTTTATCAGGATCCTGCCTGGTGTGTATGGGGTTTTCACAGTGTATCAGGATCCTGCCAGGTGTGTATGTGGGTTTCACAGTTTATCAAGATCCTGCCTGGTGTGTATGGGATTTTCACATTGTATCAGGATCCTGCCAGGTGTGTATGTGGGTTTCACAGTGTATCAGGATCCTGCCAGGTGTGTATGTGTGTTTCACAGTTTATCAGGATCCTGCCTGGTTTGCATGGGGTTTCACATTGGATCAGGATACTGCCACGTGTGTGTGGGTGTTTCACAGTGTATCAGGATCCTGCCTGGTGTGCATGGGGGTTTCACAGTTCATCAGGATCCTGCCACGTGTGTATGGGGTTTTCACTGTGTATCAGGATCCGGCCTGGTGTGTATGGGGGTATCACCGTTTATCAGGATCCTGCCAGGTGTGCATGGGGGTTTCACAGTTTATCAGCATCCTGCCAGGTGTGCGTGGGGTTTTCGCAGTGGATCAGGATCCAGCCAGGTGTGTATGGGGTTATCACAGTGTATCAGGATCCTGCCAGGTGTGTATGGGGTTTTCACATTGGATCAGCATCCTGCCAAGTGTGTATGGGGTTTTCACAGTGGATCAGGATCCTGCCAGGTGTGTATGGGGTTTTCACAGTGGATCAGGATCCTGCCAGGTGTGTATGGGGTTTTCACAGTGTATCAGGATGCTGCCACGTGTGTATGGGGTTTCACAGTTTATCAGTATCCTGCCTGGTGTGTATGGGTTTTTCACAGTGCATCAGCATCCTGCCAGGTGAGTATGTGTGTTTCACAGTGCATCAGGATCCTGCCAGGTGTGTATGTGGGTTTCACAGTTTATCAGGATCCTGCCTGGTCTGCATGGGGTATCACAGTGTTTCAGGATCCTTCTAGGTGTGTTTGGGGGTTCCACAGAGGATCAGGATCCTGCCAGCTGTGTATGGGGTTTCACTGTGTGTCAGTATCCTGCCGGATGTGAATGGGGTTTTCACAGTGTACCAGGATCCTGCCAGGTGTGCATGGGGTTTCACAGTGTATCGTGATCCTGCCAGCTGTGGATGGGGGTTTTCACAGCGTATCAGCATCCTGCCAGATGTGAATGGGGTTTCACTGTGTATCACTATTCCTGCCAGGTGTGAATGGGGATTCACTGTGTATCAGGATCCTGCCAGGTGTGCATGGGGTTTCACAGTGTATCAGGATGCTGCCAGATGTGAATGTGGTTTCACAGTGTATCAGGATCCTGCCAGATGTGTATGTGGTTTTCACAGTGTATCATGAGACTGCCTGATGTGAATGGGGTTTCACTGTGCATCAGGAACCTGTCAGGTGTGTATGGGGGTTTCACAGTTTATCAGGATCCTGCCAGGTGTGTATGGATGGGTGTTTCACAGTTTATCAGGATCCTGCCAGGTGTGTATGTGGTTTTCACAGTGGATCAGGATCCTGCCAGGTGGGTACGGGGTTTCACAGAGGATCAGGATCCGGCCAGGTGTGTACGGGGTTTTCACAATATATCAGGATCCTGTCAGATGTGTACGGCGTTTCACAGAGGATCAGGATCATGCCAGGTATGTACGGGGTTTTCACAATGTATCAGGATCCTGCCAGGTGTGTCAGGGGTGTCACAGAGTATCAGGTTCCTGCCAGGTGTGTATGGGGTTTTCACAGTGGATCAGGATCTTGCCAGATGTGTGCGAGGTTTCACAGAGGATCAGGATCTTGCCAGGTGTGTATGGGTTTTTCACAATATATCAGGATCCTGCCAGACGTGTACGGCGTTTCACAGAGAATCAGGATCCTGCCGGGTATGTACGGTGTTTTCACAAAATATCAGGATCTTGCCAGGTGTGTCAGGGGGTTTCACAGAGTATCAGGATCCTGCCAGGTGTGTATGGGGGTTTCACAGTTTATCAGGATCCTGCCAGGTGTGTATGGGGGTTTCACAGTTAATCAGGATTCTGCCAAGTGTGTATGGGGGTTTCACAGTTTATCAGGATCCTGCCAGATGTGTATGGGGGTTTCACAGTTTATCAGGATCCTTCCAGGTGTGTATGGGGTTTTCACTGTGAATCAGGATCCTGCCACGTGTGTATGGGGTTTCACAGTTTATCAGGATCCTGCCAGGTGCGTTTGGGGATTTCACAGTGCATCCGGATCCTGCCAAATGTGTCTGGGGTTTCACAGTGTATCAGGATCCTGCCAGGAGTGTATGGGGATTCACAGTGTATCAGGATCCTGCCAGGTGTGTACGGGGTTTTCTCAGTGGATCAGGTTCCTGCCAGTTGTGTATGGGTTTTCACTGTGTTTCAGGATCCTGCCAGGTGTGTATGGGGTTTCACAGTGTATCAGGATCCTGCCAGGTGTGTCTGGGATTTCACAGTGTATCAGAATCCTCCCAGGTGTGAGTGGGGTTTCACAGTGTATCAGGAACCGGCCAGGTGTGTATGGACGTTTCACAGTGTATCAGAATCCTGCCAGGTGTGAGTGCGGTTTCACAATGTATCAGGATCCTGCCAGATGTCTATGGGGGTTTCACAGTGCATCAGAGTCCTGCAAGGTGTGTATGAGGGTTTCACAGTGTATCAGAATCCTGCCAGGTGTGAGTGGGGTTTCACAGTGTTTCAGGATCCTGCCAGGTGTGTGTGGGCGTTTCACAGTGTATCAGAATCCTGCCAGGTGTGAGTGGGGTTTCACAGTGTATCAGGACCCTGCCAGGTGTGTATGGGGGTTTCACAGTGTATCAGGATCCTGCCAGGTGTGAATTGGGTTTTCACAGTGTATCAGGATCCTGCCAGGTGTGTATGGGGGTTTCACAGTGTGTCAGGATCCTGCCAGGTGTGAATTGGGTTTTCACAGTTTATCAGGGTCCTGCCAGGTGTGTATGGGGGTTTCACAGTGTATCAGGATCCTGCCAGGTGTGAGTGGGTTTTCACAGTGTATCAGGATCCTGCCAGGTGTGTATTGGGTGTTCACAGTGGATCAGGATCCTGCCAGGTGTGAGGGGGGTTTCACTGTGTATCAGGATCCTGCCAGGTGTATATGGGGCTTTCACATTGTATCAGGATCCTGCCAGGTGTGTATGGGGTGTTCACAGTGGATCAGGATCCTGCCAGGTTTGAGGGGGGATTCACTGTGTATCAAGATCCTGCCAGGTGTGAGGAGGGTTTCACTG
Source organism: Heterodontus francisci (assembly GCF_036365525.1). Lineage (NCBI taxonomy): Eukaryota > Metazoa > Chordata > Chondrichthyes > Heterodontiformes > Heterodontidae > Heterodontus > Heterodontus francisci. Next base: position 528,127 of record NW_027140601.1, on the reverse strand, counting down.
TGTATCAGGATCCTGCCAGATGTGAGGGGGGTTTCACTGTGTATCAGGATCCTGCCAGGTGTGAGTGGGGTTTCACTGTGTATCAGGTTCCTGCCAGGTGTGTATGTGTGTTTCACAGTTTATCAGGATCCTGCCTGGTTTGCATGGGGTTTCACATTGGATCAGGATCCTGCCACGTGTGTGTGGGTGTTTCACAGTGTATCAGGATCCTGCCTGGTGTGCATGGGGGTTTCACAGTTCATCAGGATCCTGCCACGTGTGTATGGGGTTTTCACTGTGTATCAGGATCCGGCCTGGTGTGTATGGGGGTATCACCGTTTATCAGGATCCTGCCAGGTGTGCATGGGGGTTTCACAGTTTATCAGCATCCTGCCAGGTGTGTGTGGGGTTTTCGCAGTGGATCAGGATCCAGCCAGGTGTGTATGGGATTTTCACAGTGTATCAGGATCCTGCCAGGTGTGTATGGGGTTTTCACATTGGATCAGCATCCTGCCAAGTGTGTATGGGGTTTTCACAGTGGATCAGGATCCTGCCAGGTGTGTATGGGGTTTTCACAGTGGATCAGAATCCTGCCAGGTGTGAGTGGGGTTTCACAGTGTTTCAGGATCCTGCCAGGTGTGTGTGGGCGTTTCACAGTGTATCAGAATCCTGCCAGGTGTGAGTGGGGTTTCACAGTGTATCAGGACCCTGCCAGGTGTGTATGGGGGTTTCACAGTGTATCAGGATCCTGCCAGGTGTGAATTGGGTTTTCACAGTGTATCAGGATCCTGCCAGGTGTGTATGGGGGTTTCACAGTGTGTCAGGATCCTGCCAGGTGTGAATTGGGTTTTCACAGTTTATCAGGGTCCTGCCAGGTGTGTATGGGGGTTTCACAGTGTATCAGGATCCTGCCAGGTGTGAGTGGGTTTTCACAGTGTATCAGGATCCTGCCAGGTGTGTATTGGGTGTTCACAGTGGATCAGGATCCTGCCAGGTGTGAGGGGGGTTTCACTGTGTATCAGGATCCTGCCAGGTGTATATGGGGCTTTCACATTGTATCAGGATCCTGCCAGGTGTGTATGGGGTGTTCACAGTGGATCAGGATCCTGCCAGGTTTGAGGGGGGATTCACTGTGTATCAAGATCCTGCCAGGTGTGAGGAGGGTTTCACTGTGTATCAGGATCCTGCCAGATGTGAGGGGGGTTTCACTGTGTATCAGGATCCTGCCAGGTGTGAGTGGGGTTTCACTGTGTATCAGGTTCCTGCCAGGTGTGTATGTGTGTTTCACAGTTTATCAGGATCCTGCCTGGTTTGCATGGGGTTTCACATTGGATCAGGATCCTGCCACGTGTGTGTGGGTGTTTCACAGTGTATCAGGATCCTGCCTGGTGTGCATGGGGGTTTCACAGTTCATCAGGATCCTGCCACGTGTGTATGGGGTTTTCACTGTGTATCAGGATCCGGCCTGGTGTGTATGGGGGTATCACCGTTTATCAGGATCCTGCCAGGTGTGCATGGGGGTTTCACAGTTTATCAGCATCCTGCCAGGTGTGTGTGGGGTTTTCGCAGTGGATCAGGATCCAGCCAGGTGTGTATGGGATTTTCACAGTGTATCAGGATCCTGCCAGGTGTGTATGGGGTTTTCACATTGGATCAGCATCCTGCCAAGTGTGTATGGGGTTTTCACAGTGGATCAGGATCCTGCCAGGTGTGTATGGGGTTTTCACAGTGGATCAGGATCCTGCCAGGTGTGTATGGGGGTTTCACAGTGTATCAGGATCCTGCCAGGTGTGTGGGGTTTCACAGTGTATCAGGATCCAGCCAGGTGTGAATGGGGTTCCACTGTGCATCAGGAACCTGCCAGGTGTGTACGGGGTTTTCACAGTGTATCAGGCTCCTGCCGGGCGTGTATGGGGGTTTCACAGTGTATCAGGATCCTGCCAGGTGTGTATGGGGTTACACAGTGGATCATGATCCTGCTAGGAGTGCATGTGGTTTTCGCAGTGTATCAGGATCCTGCCAGGTGTGTATGGGTTTTTCACAGTGTATCAGGATGCTGCCACGTGTGTATGGGGTTTCACAGTGTATCAGGATCCTGCCAGGTGTGAGTGGGTTTTCACAGTGTATCAGGATCCTGCCAGGTGTGTATTGGGTGTTCACAGTGGATCAGGATCCTGCCAGGTGTGAGGGGGGTTTCACTGTGTATCAGGATCCTGCCAGGTGTATATGGGGCTTTCACAGTGTATCAGGATATTGCCAGGTGTGTATGGGGTGTTCACAGTGGATCAGGATCCTGCCAGGTTTGAGGGGGGATTCACTGTGTATCAAGATCCTGCCAGGTGTGAGGAGGGTTTCACTGTGTATCAGGATCCTGCCAGATGTGAGGGGGGTTTCACTGTGTATCAGGATCCTGCCAGGTGTGAGTGGGTTTTCACTGTGTATCAGGTTCCTGCCAGGTGTGTATGTGTGTTTCACAGTTTATCAGGATCCTGCCTGGTTTGCATGGGGTTTCACATTGGATCAGGATCCTGCCACGTGAGTGTGGGTGTTTCACAGTGTATCAGGATCCTGCCTGGTGTGCATGGGGGTTTCACAGTTCTTCAGGATCCTGCCACGTGTGTATGGGGTTTTCACAGTGTATCAGGATCCGGCCTGGTGTGTATGGGGGTATCACCGTTTATCAGGATCCTGCCAGGTGTGCATGGGGGTTTCACAGTTTATCAGCATCCGGTCAGGTGTGTGTGGGGTTTTCGCAGTGGATCAGGATCCAGCCAGGTGTGTATGGGGTTTTCACAGTGTATCAGGATCCTGCCAGGTGTGTATGGGGTTTTCACATTGGATCAGCATCCTGCCAAGTGTGTATGGGGTTTTCACAGTGGATCAGGATCCTGCCAGGTGTGTATGGGGTTTTCACAGTGGATCAGGATCCTGCCAGGTGTGTATGGGGGTTTCACAGTGTATCAGGATCCTGCCAGGTGTGTGGGGTTTCACAGTGTATCAGGATCCTGCCAGGTGTGAATGGGGTTCCACTGTGCATCAGGAACCTGCCAGGTGTGTACGGGGTTTTCACAGTGTATCAGGCTCCTGCCGGGCGTGTATGGGGGTTTCACAGTGTATCAGGATCCTGCCAGGTGTGTATGGGGTTACACAGTGGATCATGATCCTGCTAGGAGTGCATGTGGTTTTCGCAGTGTATCAGGATCCTGCCAGGTGTGTATGGGGTTTTCACAGTGTATCAGGATGCTGCCACGTGTGTATGGGGTTTCACAGTTTATCAGGATCCTGCCTGGTGTGTATGGGTTTTTCACAGTGTATCAGGATCCTGCCAGGTGTGTATGTGGGTTTCACAGAGTATCAGGATCCTGCCAGGTGTGTATGTGGGTTTCACAGTTTATCAGGATCCTGCCACGTGTGTGTGGGTGTTTCACAGTGTATCAGGATCCTTCCTGGTGTGCATAGGGGTTTCACAGTTCTTCAGGATCCTGCCACGTGTGTATGGGGTTTTCACAGTGTATCAGGATCCGGCCTGGTGTGTATGGGGGTATCACCGTTTATCAGGATCCTGCCAGCTGTGCATGGGGGTTTCACTGTTTATCAGCATCCTGCCAGGTGTGTATGGGGTTTTCACATTGGATCAGCATCCTGCCAAGTGTGTATGGGGTTTTCACAGTGGCTCAGGATCCTGCCAGGTGTGTATGGGGTTTTCACAGTGTATCAGGATCCTGCCAGGTGTGTATGGGGTTTTCACATTGGATCAGGATCCTGCCAGATGTGTATGGGGTTTTCACAGTGTATCAGGTTCCTGCCACGTGTGTATGGGGTTTCACAGTTTATCATGATCCTGCCTGGTGTGTATGGGGTTTTCACAGTGTATCAGGATCCTGCCAGGTGTGTATGTGGGTTTCACAGTTTATCAGGATCCTGCCTGGTGTGCATGGGGTTTTCACATTGCATCAGCATCCTGCCAGGTGAGTATGTGTGTTTCACAGTGCATCAGGATCCTGCCAGGTGTGTATGTGGGTTTCACAGTTTATCAGGATCCTGCCTGGTCTGCATGGGGTATCACAGTGTTTCAGGATCCTTCTAGGTGTGTTTGGGGGTTCCACAGAGGATCAGGATCCTGCCAGCTGTGTATGCGGTTTCACTGTGTGTCAGTATCCTGCCGGATGTGAATGGGGTTTACACAGTGTACCAGGATCCTGCCAGGTGTGCATGGGGTTTCACAGTGTATCGTGATCCTGCCAGCTGTGGATGGGGGTTTTCACAGCGTATCAGCATCCTGCCAGATGTGAATGGGTTTTCACTGTGTATCACTATTCCTGCCAGGTGTGAATGGGGATTCACTGTGTATCAGGATCCTGCCAGGTGTGCATGGGGTTTCACAGTGTATCAGGATGCTGCCAGATGTGAATGTGGTTTCACAGTGTATCAGGATTCTGCCAGATGTGTATGTGGTTTTCACAGTGTATCATGAGACTGCCTGATGTGAATGGGGTTTCACTGTGCATCAGGAACCTGTCAGGTGTGTATGGGGGTTTCACAGTTTATCAGGATCCTGCCAGGTGTGTATGGATGGGTGGTTCACAGTTTATCAGGATCCTGCCAGGTGTGTATGTGGTTTTCACAGTGGATCAGGATCCTGCCAGGTGGGTACGGGGTTTCACAGAGGATCAGGATCCGGCCAGGTGTGTACGGGGTTTTCACATTATATCAGGATCCTGCCAGATGTGTACGGGGTTTCACAGAGGATCAGGATCATGCCAGGTATGTACGGGGTTTTCACAATATATCAGGATCCTGCCAGGTGTGTCAGGGGTGTCACAGAGTATCAGGTTCCTGCCAGGTGTGTATGGGGTTTTCACAGTGGATCAGGATCTTGCCAGATGTGTGCGAGGTTTCACAGAGGATCAGGATCTTGCCAGGTGTGTATGGGTTTTTCACAATATATCAGGATCCTGCCAGATGTGTACGGGGTTTCACAGAGGATAAGGATCCTGCCAGGTGTGTACGGGGTTTTCACAATATATCAGGATCCTGCCAGATGTGTACGGGGTTTCACAGAAGCTCAGGATCCTGCCAGGTGTGTACGGGGTTTTCACAATATATCAGGATCCTGCCAGACGTGTACGGGGTTTCACAGAGAATCAGGATCCTGCCGGGTATGTACGGTGTTTTCACAATATATCAGGATCTTGCCAGGTGTGTCAGGGGGTTTCACAGAGTATCAGGATCCTGCCAGGTGTGTATGGGGGTTTCACAGTTTATCAGGATCCTGCCAGATGTGTATGGGGGTTTCACAGTTAATCAGGATTCTGCCAAGTGTGTATGGGGTTTCACAGTTTATCAGGATCCTGCCAGATATGTATGGGGGTTTCACAGTTTATCAGGATCCTTCCAGGTGTGTATGGGGTTTTCACTGTGGATCAGGATCCTGCCACGTGTGTATGGGGTTTCACAGTTTATCAGGATCCTGCCAGGTGCGTTTGGGGATTTCATAGTGCATCCGGATCATGCCAGATGTGTCTGGGGTTTCACAGTGTATCAGGATCCTGCCAGGAGTGTATGGGGATTCACAGTGTATCAGGATCCTGCCAGGTGTGTACGGGGTTTTCTCAGTGGATCAGGTTCCTGCCAGTTGTGTATGGGTTTTCACTGTGTGTCAGGATCCTGCCAGGTGTGTATGGGGTTTCACAGTGTATCAGGATCCTGCCAGGTGTGTCTGGGATTTCACAGTGTATCAGAATCCTCCCAGGTGTGAGTGGGGTTTCACAGTGTATCAGGATCCGGCCAGGTGTGTATGGACGTTTCACAGTGTATCAGAATCCTGCCAGGTGTGAGTGCGGTTTCACAGTGTATCAGGATCCTGCCAGATGTCTATGGGGGTTTCACAGTGCATCAGAGTCCTGCAAGTTGTGTATGGGGGTTTCACAGTGTATCAGAATCCTGCCAGGTGTGAGTGGGGTTTCACAGTGTTTCAGGATCCTGCCAGGTGTGTGTGGGCGTTTCACAGTGTATCAGAATCCTGCCAGGTGTGAGTGGGGTTTCACAGTGTATCAGGATCCTGCCAGGTGTGTATGGGGGTTTCACAGTGTATCAGGATCCTGCCAGGTGTGAATTGGGTTTTCACAGTGTATCAGGATCCTGCCAGGTGTGTATGGGGGTTTCACAGTGTGTCAGGATCCTGCCAGGTGTGAATTGGGTTTTCACAGTTTATCAGGGTCCTGCCAGGTGTGTATGGGGGTTTCACAGTGTATCAGGATCCTGCCAGGTGTGAGTGGGGTTTCACAGTGTATCAGGATCCTGCCAGGTGTGTATTGGGTGTTCACAGTGGATCAGGATCCTGCCAGGTGTGAGGGGGGTTTCACTGTGTATCAGGATCCTGCCAGGTGTATATGGGGGTTTCACAGTGTATCAGGATCCTGCCAGGTGTGTATGGGGTGTTCACAGTGGATCTGGATCCTGCCAGGTTTGAGGGGGTATTCACTGTGTATCAGGATCCTGCCAGGTGTGAGGAGGGTTTCACTGTGTATCAGGATCCTGCCAGATGTGAGGGGGGTTTCACTGTGTATCAGGATCCTGCCAGGTGTGACTGGGGTTTCACTGTGTATCAGGTTCCTGCCAGGTGTGTATGGGGGTTTCACAGTGTATCAGGATCCTGCCAGGTGTGAATTGGGTTTTCACAGTGTATCAGGATCCTGCCAGATGTCTATGGGGGTTTCACAGTGCATCAGAGTCCTGCAAGTTGTGTATGGGGGTTTCACAGTGTATCAGAATCCTGCCAGGTGTGAGTGGGGTTTCACAGTGTTTCAGGATCCTGCCAGGTGTGTGTGGGCGTTTCACAGTGTATCAGAATCCTGCCAGGTGTGAGTGGGGTTTCACAGTGTATCAGGATCCTGCCAGGTGTGTATGGGGGTTTCACAGTGTATCAGGATCCTGCCAGGTGTGAATTGGGTTTTCACAGTGTATCAGGATCCTGCCAGGTGTGTATGGGGGTTTCACAGTGTGTCAGGATCCTGCCAGGTGTGAATTGGGTTTTCACAGTTTATCAGGGTCCTGCCAGGTGTGTATGGGGGTTTCACAGTGTATCAGGATCCTGCCAGGTGTGAGTGGGGTTTCACAGTGTATCAGGATCCTGCCAGGTGTGTATTGGGTGTTCACAGTGGATCAGGATCCTGCCAGGTGTGAGGGGGGTTTCACTGTGTATCAGGATCCTGCCAGGTGTATATGGGGGTTTCACAGTGTATCAGGATCCTGCCAGGTGTGTATGGGGTGTTCACAGTGGATCTGGATCCTGCCAGGTTTGAGGGGGGATTCACTGTGTATCAGGATCCTGCCAGGTGTGAGGAGGGTTTCACTGTGTATCAGGATCCTGCCAGATGTGAGGGGGGTTTCACTGTGTATCAGGATCCTGCCAGGTGTGACTGGGGTTTCACTGTGTATCAGGTTCCTGCCAGGTGTGTATGGGGGTTTCACAGTGTATCAGGATCCTGCCAGGTGTGAATTGGGTTTTCACAGTTTATCAGGGTCCTGCCAGGTGTGTATGGGGGTTTCACAGTGTATCAGGATCCTGCCAGGTGTGAGTGGGGTTTCACAGTGTATCAGGATCCTGCCAGGTGTGTATGGGGGTTTCACAGTGTATCAGGATCCTGCCAGGTGTGAATTGGGTTTTCACAGTGTATCAGGATCCTGCCAGGTGTGTATGGGGGTTTCACAGTGTGTCAGGATCCTGCCAGGTGTGAATTGGGTTTTCACAGTTTATCAGGGTCCTGCCAGGTGTGTATGGGGGTTTCACAGTGTATCAGGATCCTGCCAGGTGTGAGTGGGGTTTCACAGTGTATCAGGATCCTGCCAGGTGTGTATTGGGTGTTCACAGTGGATCAGGATCCTGCCAGGTGTGAGGGGGGTTTCACTGTGTATCAGGATCCTGCCAGGTGTATATGGGGGTTTCACAGTGTATCAGGATCCTGCCAGGTGTGTATGGGGTGTTCACAGTGGATCTGGATCCTGCCAGGTTTGAGGGGGGATTCACAGTGTATCAGAATCCTGCCAGGTGTGAGTGCGGTTTCACAGTGTATCAGGATCCTGCCAGATGTCTATGGGGGTTTCACAGTGCATCAGAGTCCTGCAAGTTGTGTATGGGGGTTTCACAGTGTATCAGAATCCTGCCAGGTGTGAGTGGGGTTTCACAGTGTTTCAGGATCCTGCCAGGTGTGTGTGGGCGTTTCACAGTGTATCAGAATCCTGCCAGGTGTGAGTGGGGTTTCACAGTGTATCAGGATCCTGCCAGGTGTGTATGGGGGTTTCACAGTGTATCAGGATCCTGCCAGGTGTGAATTGGGTTTTCACAGTGTATCAGGATCCTGCCAGGTGTGTATGGGGGTTTCACAGTGTGTCAGGATCCTGCCAGGTGTGAATTGGGTTTTCACAGTTTATCAGGGTCCTGCCAGGTGTGTATGGGGGTTTCACAGTGTATCAGGATCCTGCCAGGTGTGAGTGGGGTTTCACAGTGTATCAGGATCCTGCCAGGTGTGTATTGGGTGTTCACAGTGGATCAGGATCCTGCCAGGTGTGAGGGGGGTTTCACTGTGTATCAGGATCCTGCCAGGTGTATATGGGGGTTTCACAGTGTATCAGGATCCTGCCAGGTGTGTATGGGGTGTTCACAGTGGATCTGGATCCTGCCAGGTGTGTATTGGGTGTTCACAGTGGATCAGGATCCTGCCAGGTGTGAGGGGGGTTTCACTGTGTATCAGGATCCTGCCAGGTGTATATGGGGGTTTCACAGTGTATCAGGATCCTGCCAGGTGTGTATGGGGTGTTCACAGTGGATCTGGATCCTGCCAGGTTTGAGGGGGGATTCACTGTGTATCAGGATCCTGCCAGGTGTGAGGAGGGTTTCACTGTGTATCAGGATCCTGCCAGATGTGAGGGGGGTTTCACTGTGTATCAGGATCCTGCCAGGTGTGACTGGGGTTTCACTGTGTATCAGGTTCCTGCCAGGTGTGTATGGGGGTTTCACAGTGTATCAGGATCCTGCCAGGTGTGAATTGGGTTTTCACAGTTTATCAGGGTCCTGCCAGGTGTGTATGGGGGTTTCACAGTGTATCAGGATCCTGCCAGGTGTGAGTGGGGTTTCACAGTGTATCAGGATCCTGCCAGGTGTGTATGGGGGTTTCACAGTGTATCAGGATCCTGCCAGGTGTGAATTGGGTTTTCACAGTGTATCAGGATCCTGCCAGGTGTGTATGGGGGTTTCACAGTGTGTCAGGATCCTGCCAGGTGTGAATTGGGTTTTCACAGTTTATCAGGGTCCTGCCAGGTGTGTATGGGGGTTTCACAGTGTATCAGGATCCTGCCAGGTGTGAGTGGGGTTTCACAGTGTATCAGGATCCTGCCAGGTGTGTATTGGGTGTTCACAGTGGATCAGGATCCTGCCAGGTGTGAGGGGGGTTTCACTGTGTATCAGGATCCTGCCAGGTGTATATGGGGGTTTCACAGTGTATCAGGATCCTGCCAGGTGTGTATGGGGTGTTCACAGTGGATCTGGATCCTGCCAGGTTTGAGGGGGGATTCACAGTGTATCAGAATCCTGCCAGGTGTGAGTGCGGTTTCACAGTGTATCAGGATCCTGCCAGATGTCTATGGGGGTTTCACAGTGCATCAGAGTCCTGCAAGTTGTGTATGGGGGTTTCACAGTGTATCAGAATCCTGCCAGGTGTGAGTGGGGTTTCACAGTGTTTCAGGATCCTGCCAGGTGTGTGTGGGCGTTTCACAGTGTATCAGAATCCTGCCAGGTGTGAGTGGGGTTTCACAGTGTATCAGGATCCTGCCAGGTGTGTATGGGGGTTTCACAGTGTATCAGGATCCTGCCAGGTGTGAATTGGGTTTTCACAGTGTATCAGGATCCTGCCAGGTGTGTATGGGGGTTTCACAGTGTGTCAGGATCCTGCCAGGTGTGAATTGGGTTTTCACAGTTTATCAGGGTCCTGCCAGGTGTGTATGGGGGTTTCACAGTGTATCAGGATCCTGCCAGGTGTGAGTGGGGTTTCACAGTGTATCAGGATCCTGCCAGGTGTGTATTGGGTGTTCACAGTGGATCAGGATCCTGCCAGGTGTGAGGGGGGTTTCACTGTGTATCAGGATCCTGCCAGGTGTATATGGGGGTTTCACAGTGTATCAGGATCCTGCCAGGTGTGTATGGGGTGTTCACAGTGGATCTGGATCCTGCCAGGTTTGAGGGGGTATTCACTGTGTATCAGGATCCTGCCAGGTGTGAGGAGGGTTTCACTGTGTATCAGGATCCTGCCAGATGTGAGGGGGGTTTCACTGTGTATCAGGATCCTGCCAGGTGTGAGTGGGGTTTCACTGTGTATCAGGTTCCTGCCAGGTGTGTATGGGGGTTTCACAGTGTATCAGGATCCTGCCAGGTGTGAATTGGGTTTTCACAGTGTATCAGGATCCTGCCAGATGTCTATGGGGGTTTCACAGTGCATCAGAGTCCTGCAAGTTGTGTATGGGGGTTTCACAGTGTATCAGAATCCTGCCAGGTGTGAGTGGGGTTTCACAGTGTTTCAGGATCCTGCCAGGTGTGTGTGGGCGTTTCACAGTGTATCAGAATCCTGCCAGGTGTGAGTGGGGTTTCACAGTGTATCAGGATCCTGCCAGGTGTGTATGGGGGTTTCACAGTGTATCAGGATCCTGCCAGGTGTGAATTGGGTTTTCACAGTGTATCAGGATCCTGCCAGGTGTGTATGGGGGTTTCACAGTGTGTCAGGATCCTGCCAGGTGTGAATTGGGTTTTCACAGTTTATCAGGGTCCTGCCAGGTGTGTATGGGGGTTTCACAGTGTATCAGGATCCTGCCAGGTGTGAGTGGGGTTTCACAGTGTATCAGGATCCTGCCAGGTGTGTATTGGGTGTTCACAGTGGATCAGGATCCTGCCAGGTGTGAGGGGGGTTTCACTGTGTATCAGGATCCTGCCAGGTGTATATGGGGGTTTCACAGTGTATCAGGATCCTGCCAGGTGTGTATGGGGTGTTCACAGTGGATCTGGATCCTGCCAGGTTTGAGGGGGGATTCACTGTGTATCAGGATCCTGCCAGGTGTGAGGAGGGTTTCACTGTGTATCAGGATCCTGCCAGATGTGAGGGGGGTTTCACTGTGTATCAGGATCCTGCCAGGTGTGACTGGGGTTTCACTGTGTATCAGGTTCCTGCCAGGTGTGTATGGGGGTTTCACAGTGTATCAGGATCCTGCCAGGTGTGAATTGGGTTTTCACAGTTTATCAGGGTCCTGCCAGGTGTGTATGGGGGTTTCACAGTGTATCAGGATCCTGCCAGGTGTGAGTGGGGTTTCACAGTGTATCAGGATCCTGCCAGGTGTGTATGGGGGTTTCACAGTGTATCAGGATCCTGCCAGGTGTGAATTGGGTTTTCACAGTGTATCAGGATCCTGCCAGGTGTGTATGGGGGTTTCACAGTGTGTCAGGATCCTGCCAGGTGTGAATTGGGTTTTCACAGTTTATCAGGGTCCTGCCAGGTGTGTATGGGGGTTTCACAGTGTATCAGGATCCTGCCAGGTGTGAGTGGGGTTTCACAGTGTATCAGGATCCTGCCAGGTGTGTATTGGGTGTTCACAGTGGATCAGGATCCTGCCAGGTGTGAGGGGGGTTTCACTGTGTATCAGGATCCTGCCAGGTGTATATGGGGGTTTCACAGTGTATCAGGATCCTGCCAGGTGTGTATGGGGTGTTCACAGTGGATCTGGATCCTGCCAGGTTTGAGGGGGGATTCACTGTGTATCAGGATCCTGCCAGGTGTGAGGAGGGTTTCACTGTGTATCAGGATCCTGCCAGATGTGAGGGGGGTTTCACTGTGTATCAGGATCCTGCCAGGTGTGACTGGGGTTTCACTGTGTATCAGGTTCCTGCCAGGTGTGTATGGGGGTTTCACAGTGTATCAGGATCCTGCCAGGTGTGAATTGGGTTTTCACAGTTTATCAGGGTCCTGCCAGGTGTGTATGGGGGTTTCACAGTGTATCAGGATCCTGCCAGGTGTGAGTGGGGTTTCACAGTGTATCAGGATCCTGCCAGATGTGTATGGGGTGTTCACAGTGGATCAGAATCCTGCCAGGTGTGAGGGGGGTTTCACTGTGTATCAGGATCCTGCCAGGTGTATATGAGGGTTTCACAGTGTATCAGGATCCTGCCAGGTGAGTATGGGGTGTTCACAGTGGATCTGGATCCTGCCAGGTTTGAGGGGGGTTTCACTGTGTATCAGGATCCTGCCAGGTGTGAAGGGGGTTTCACTGTGTATCAGGTTCCTGCCAGATGTGTATGGGGGTTTCACAGTGTATCAGGATCCTGCCAGGTGTGAGGCGGGTTTCACTGTGTATCAGGATCCTGCCAGGTGTGTATGTGGGTTTCACAGTGTATCAGGATCCTGCCAGGTGTGAGGGGGGTTTCACTGTGTATCATGATCCTGCCAGGTGTGTATGCGGGTTTCACAGTGTATGGAGTGTTGACTTTGGTTTGGAGTGTTGCCTTTGGGTTTGGAGTGTTGCCTTTGGGTTTGGAGTGTTGTCTTTGGGTTTGGAGTGTTGCCTTTGTGTTTGGAGTGTTGCCTTTGGCTCTGGAGTGTTGCCTTTGGGTTTGTAGTGTTGCCTTTGGGTTTGGAGTGTTGCATTTGGGTATGGAGTGTTGCCTTTGGGTTTGGAGTGTTGCCTTTGGGTTTGGAGTGCTGCCTTTGGCAACCTGACCTTGTAACTAAAATCCCTCATCACTGGAACCATTCTGGTAAATCTCCTCTGCACCCTCTCAAGGACCCTCACCTCCTTCCTAAAGTGTGGTGACCAGAACTGGACATAATCCTCCAGTTAGGGCCTAACCAGAGTTGTATAAAGGTTCAGCATAATTTCCCTGCTTTTGCACTCAATGCCTCTAATTATGAAACCCAAGATCCCAATCCCACCTGTTTTACTAACCAGTCTCTCAATATGTCCTGCCACCTTCAATAATCGATGCACATGTACCTCCAGGTCCCTGTGTTCCTGCGCACTCTTTAGTACAGAGCCATTAGATTGAAGCATAAAATTACGATAAGATATTTGTAGACGAAGTGAATGGAGAAAACTGTGACAAATGGGAGATCTGCTACTTTGCACATAAAAAGGATCGAACAGGGAAGTTCACAAACAGTGCAAAGAGATTTCTCTCTCTCTGTGTCTCTCTCTCTCTCTCTGTCTCTCCTCCTCCTTCTCTCTAACGAAAACAACCTCAATTCCCTCAGCCTTTCCTCGTTAGACCCTCCCTCCATACCAGAAAACATCCTAGTAAATCTCCTCTGCACCCTTTCCAAAGATTCCACATCCTTCCTATAATGCGGTGACCAGAACTGCACGCAATACTCCAGGTGCGGTCTCACCAGAGTTTTGGACAGCTGCAGCATGACCTCGTGGCTCCGAAACTCGATCCCCAAACCAATAAAATCTAACACACCGTATGCCTTCTTAACAGCCCTATTAACCTGGGTAGCAACCTTCAGGGATTTAAGCACCTGGACACCAAGATCTCTCTGTTCATCTACACTACCAAGAATCTTCCCATTAGCCCAGTACTCTGCATTCCTGTTACTCCTTCCAAAGTGAATCACCTCGCACTTTTCCGCATTTAGCTCCATTTGCCATCTCTCAGCCCAGCTCTGCAGCCTATCTATGTCTCTCTGTACCCTACAACACCCTTCGGCACTATCCACAAGTCCACCGACTTTAGTGTCATCCGCAAATTTACTAACCCACCCTTCTACACCCTCTTCCAGGTCGTTTATAAAAATGACAAACAGCAGTGGCCCCAAAACAGAACCTTGCGGTACACCACTAGTAACTAAACTCCAGGATGAACATTTGCCATCAACCACCACCCTCTGTCTTCTTTCAGCGAGCCAATTTCTGATCCAAAGCTCTAAATCACCTTCAACCCCATACTTCCGTATTTTCTGCAATAGCCTACCGTGGGGAACCTTATCAAACGCCTTACTGAAATCCATATACACCACATCCACTGCTTTACCCTCATCCACCTGTTTGGTCACCTTCTCGAAAAACTCAATAAGGTTTGTGAGGCACGACGTACCCGTCACAAAACCGTGCTGACTATCGCTAATGAACTTATTCTTTTCAAGATGATTATAAATTCTGTCTCTCATAACCTTTTCCAACATTTTACCCACAACCGAAGTAAGGCTCACAGGTCTATAATTACCAGGGCTGTCTCTGCTCCCCTTCTTGAACAAGGGGACAACATTTGCTATCCTCCAGTCTTCCGGCACTATTCCTGTCGACAATGACGACATAAAGATAGAGGACAAAGGCTCTGCAATATCCTCCCTGGCTTCCCAGAGAATCCGAGGATAAGTCCCATCTGGCCCAGGGGACTTATCTATTTTCACACTTTCCAAAATTGATAACACCTCCTCCTTGTGAACCTCAATCCCATCTAGCCTAGTAGCCTGAATCTCAGTATTCTCCTCGACAACATTTCCTTTCTCTACTGTAAATACTGACGCAAAATATTCATTTAACGCTTCCCCTACCTCCTCTGATTCTACACACAACTTCCCACGACTATCCTTGATTGGCCCTAATCTAACTCCAGTCATTCTTTTATTCCTGATGTACCGATAGAAAGCCTTCGGGTTTTCCCTGATCCTATCCGCCAATGACTTTTCGTGTCCTCTCCTTGCTCTTCTTAGCTCTCCCTTTAGATCCTTCCTGGCTGGCTTGGAACTCTCAAGCGCCCTAACTGAGCCTTCACGTCTCATCCTGACATAAGCCTTCTTCTTCTTGACAAGCGCTTCAACTTCTTTAGTAAACCATGGCTCCTTCGCTCGACAACTTCCTCCCTGCCTCACATTTACATACTTATCAAGGACACGCAGTCGCTGCTCCTTGAATAAGCTCCACATTTCGATTGTTCCCATCCCCTGCAGTTTCCTTCCCCATCCTACACATCCTAAATCTTGCCTGATCGCATCATAATTTCCTTTCCCCCAGTTATAATTTTTGCCCTGCGGTATATACCTGTCCCTGCCCATCGCTAAGGTAAACCTAACCGAATTGTAATCACGATCACCAAAGTGCTCACCAACATCTAAATCTAACACCTGGCCGGGTTCATTACCCAGTACCAAATCCAATGTGGCATCGCCCCTGGTTGGCCTGTCTACATACTGTGTCAGAAAACCCTCCTGCACACACTGGACAAAAACTGACCCATCTAAAGTACTCGAACTATAGTATTTCCAGTCAATATTTGGAAAGTTAAAGTTCCCCATAACAACTACCCTGTTACTCTCGCCCCTGTCGAGAATCATCTTCGTTATCCTTTCCTCTACATCTCTGGAACTATTTGGAGGTCTATAAAAGACTCCCATCAGGGTGACCTCACCTCTCCTATTTCTAACCTCGGCCCCTACTACCTCAGTCGACGAGTCCTCAAACGTCCTTTCTTTCGCTGTAATACTCTCCTTGATTAACAATGCCACCCACCCCCCCACCCCCACCCCTCTTTTACCATCTTCTCTGTTCTTACTGAAACATCTAAATCCCGGAACCTGCAACATCCATTCCTTCCCCTGCTCTACCCATGTCTCCGAAATGGCCTCTACATCGAGATCCCAGGTACCAACCCATGCTGCAAGCTCACCCACCTTATTCCGGATGCTCCTGGCATTGACATAGACACACTTTAAACCAGTTTCTTGCTTGCCAGTGCCCTCTTGCGTCCTTGTAACCTTATCCCTGACCTCAATACTCTCAACATCCTGTGCACTGGCATTACATTTTCGGTTCCCATTCCCCTGCTGATTTAGTTTAAACACCCCCGAAGAGCACTACCAAATCTCCCCCCCAGGATATTGGTACCCCTCTGGTTCAGGTGAAGACCATCGTGTTTGTAGAGGTCCCACCTACCCCAGAAAGAGCCCCAATTATCCAGGAAACCAAAACCCTCCCTCCTGCACCATCCCTGCAGCCACGTGTTCAACTCCTCTCTCTCCCTACTCCTTGCTTCGCTATCACGTGGCACGGGCTACAACCCAGAGATAACAACTCTGTTTGTTCTCACTATAAGCTTCCACCCTAGCTCCCAGAATTTCTGTCTTAAATCCCCATCTCTCTTCCTACCTATGTCGTTGGTGCCAATGTGGACCACGTCTTGGGGCTGCACCCCTCCCCCTGAGGATCCCAAAAACACGATCCGAGACATCACGAACCCTGGCACCTGGGAGGCAACATACCAACCGTGAGTCTCTCTCGTTCCCACAGAACCTCCTATCTGTTCCCCTAACTATGGAGTCCCCAATGACTAATGCTCTGCTCCTCTTCCCCCTTCCCTTCTGAGCAACAGGGACAGACTCTGTGAAAGAGACCTGTACCCCATTGCTTACTCCTGGTAAGTCGTCCCCCGCAACAGTATCCAAAACGGTATACCTGTTGTTGAGGGAAACGGCCACAGGGGATCCCTGCACTGCCTGCTGGTTCCCACTCCTTCCCCTGACGGTAACCCATCTACCTACTTCTTTTACCTGAGGTGTGACTCCCTCCCCATAACTCCTCTCAATAACCCCCTCCGCCTCCCGAATGATCCGAAGTTCATCCAGCTCCAGCTCCAGTTCCCAAACGCGGTTCTCGACGAGCTGGAGTTGGGTGCACTTCCAGCAGATGCAGTCAGCAGGGACACTCTTGGCGACCCTTACCTCCCACATTCTGCAGGAGGAACATACAACTGCCTTAATTTGCTGTCCCTCTATTCTAAATTCCCAACAAATCTAGTGAAAAAGCAAAAAAAAAATGTCAAAACTTGTTAGGATAGCAATCCAACGGACAGAACTTCTTAAATAAAAAGCTAACCTTATCAAAACAAGAGTCTTTTTTTTGGTTACAGGAGGAGGGAGGGTGGGAGACACCACATGTGTACTGTCTCGGGTACAACCACCACCGAAATATATAGTTTTTACTTACCCAGCAGTCCCCTGGTCCTCCGAAAACAAAAGGGAATTAACTTTTAAACTTCCACTGAAATTGACTTCCCAGCTGCAAGCTCGCTCTTGCACCTTCGCTACTGTCAAAGCTGCAGTCACCAAAACTAAAAGAAAGAGATTTTAAACCACCCAAATATATAGTTTTTACTTACCCAGCAGTCCCCTGGTCCTCCGAAAACAAAAGAGAATTAACTTTTAAACTTCCACTGAAATTGACTTCACAGCTGCAAGCTCGCTCTCGCACCTTCGCGACTGTCAAAGCTGCATTCACCAAAACTAAAAGCCTTAAGGGTTGCCTCAGCTTGAGGGTTGCCTTAGTTTCAGGGTCTGCATTAGTTTGAGTGTCTGCATTAGTTTGAGCGTTGCCACATTTTAAGGGTTGCCTTAGATTGAGGTGTTGCATTATTTTGAGGGGTGCCTAAGTTTGATGGTTGCCTTAGTTTGAGGGGCTGCATTGGTTTGAGGGTCTGCATTAGTTTGAGCATTGCCATATTTTAAGGGTTGCCTTAGATTGAGGCGTTGCCTTAGATTGAGGCGCTGCCTCAGTTTGAGGCGTTACCTCAGTTTGAGGCGTTGCCCAAGTTTGAGGCGTTGCCTCAGTCTTTGGGCTGCCTTAGTTTGAGGTGTTGCCTTAGTTTGAGGTGTTGCCTTAGTTTGAGGGTTTCCTTAGTTTGAGGGTTCCCTTAGTTTGAGGGTTGCCTTTGTTCGAGGGGTTGCCTTTGTTTGAGGGGTTGCCTTTGTTGAGGGTTGCCTTAGTTTGAGCGTTGCCTTAGTTTGAGCGTTGCCTGAGTTTGAGGGTTGCCTTAGTTTGAGGGTTGCGTTAGTTTGAGGGTTGCGTTCGTTTGAGGGTTGCCTTAGTTTGAGGGTTGCCTTAGTTTGAGGAATTGCCTTCGTTTATGGGTTGCCTTAGTTTCAGGTGTTGCATTAGTTTGAGGGTTGTCTTAAATTGAGAGCTGCCTTGTATTGACTGCTGCCTCAGTCTGAGGTTTGCCTTAGATTGAGGATTGCCTTAGTTTGAGATATTGCTTAGTTTGATGGGAGCCTTTGTTTGAGGTGTTGGCCTATTTTGAGGTGTTGCCTAAGTTTGAGGTGTTGCTTAGTTTGAGGTGTTGCCTTAGTTTGAGGTGTTGCATTAGTTTGAGGTATTGCATTAGTTTGAGGTATGGCATTAGTTGGAGGGTTGCCTTAGTTTGATGTGTTGCCTTAGTTTGATGTGTTGCCTTAGTTTGATGTGTTGCCTTAATTTGAGGTGTTGCCTTTATTTGACGGCTGCCTTAGTTTGAGGTGTTGCCTCAGTTTGAGGTGTTGCCTCAGTTTGAGGTGTTGCCTTAGTTTGAGGTGTTGCCTTTGTTTGAGGGTTGCCTTTGATTGAAGGCTTCCTTTGATTGAGGGTTTCCTTTGATTGAGGGTTGCCTTAGTTTGAGGGTTGCCTTAGTTTGAGGGTTGCCTTAGTTTGAGGTTTTGCCTTAGTTTGAGGTTTTGCCTTAGTTTGAGGTTTTCCCTTAGTTTGAGGTGTTGCCTTAGTTTGAGGTTTTGCCTTATTTTGAGGTGTTGCATTAGTTTGAGGTGTTGCATTAGTTTGACGGTTCCCTTAGTTTGACTGTTGCCTTAGTTTGAGGTGTTGCCTTAGTTTGACTGTTGCCTAAGTTTGAGGTGTTTCCTTAGTTTGAGGTGTTGCCTTAGTTTGAGGTGTTGCCTTAGCTTGAGGTGTTAGCTTCGTTTGAGGTGTTGCCTTCGTTTGAGGTGTTGCATTTGATTGACGGTTGCCTTAGTTTGAGGTGTTGCCTTAGTTTGAGGTGTTGCCTTAGTTTGAGGTGTTGCCTGAGTTTGAGGTGTTGCCTTCGTTTGAGGTGTTGCCTTCGTTTGAGGTGTTGCCTTAGTTTGAGGTGTTGCCTTAGTTTGAGGTGTTGCCTTAGTTTGAGCGTTGCCTTAGTTTGAGAGTTGCCTTTGTTTGAGGTGTTGCCTTAGTTTGAGGTGTTGCCTTAGTTTGAGGGTTCCATTAGTTTGACGGTTGCCTCAGTTTGTGGTTTTGCCTTATTTTGATGTGTTGCCTTAGTTTGAGGTGTTGCCTTAGTTTAAGGTGTTGCCTTACTTTGAGGTGTTGCATTATTTTGATGTGTTGCATTATTTTGATGTGTTGCCTTAGTTTGAGGGGCTGACTTAGTTTGAGGGGCTGCCTTAGTTTGAGGGGCTGCCTTAGTTTGAGGGGCCACCTTAGTTTGAGGGGCCGCCTTAGTTTGAGGGGCCGCCTTAGTTTGAGGTGTTGCCTGAATATGAGGTGCTGCTTTTGATTGACGGTTTCCTTAGTTTGAGGTGTTTCATTAGTTTGAGGTGTTGCATTCGTTTGAGGTGTTGCATTAGTTTGAGGTGTTGCATTAGTTTGAGGTGTTGCCTTTGATTGACGGTTTCCTTAGTTTGAGGTGTTTCATTAGTTTGAGGTGTTGCATTAGTTTGAGGTGTTGCATTAGTTTCAGGTGTTGCATTGGTTTGATGGGTTGCATTAGTTTGAGGTGTTGCATGAGATTGAGATGTTGCATTAGTTTGAGGTGTTACATTAGATTGAGGTGTTGCATTCGTTTGAGGTGTTGCAGTAGTTTGAGGTGTTGCATTAGTTTGAGGTGTTGCATTAGTTTGAGGTGTTGCATTAGTTTGAGTTGCAGCCTTCGTTAGTGGGTTGCCTTTGTTTGAGGTTTCCCTCAGTTTGAGGGTTCCCTTAGTTTAAGGTGTTGCCTTAGTTTGAGGTGTTGCCTTAGTTTATGGGGCTGCATCTGTTTGAGGGGCTGCTTTAGTTTCAGGTGTTACATTAGTTTGAGGTGTTGCCTTAGTTTGAGGTGTTGCATTGGTTTGAGGTGTTGCCTTAGTTTGAGGTGTTGCCTTAGTTTGAGGGGCCGCCTTAGTTTGAGGGGCCGCCTTAGTTTGAGGTGTTGCCTGAGTATGAGGTGTTGCCTTTTATTGACGGTTTCCTTTGTTTGAGGTGTTGCATTAGTTTGAGGTGTTGCATTAGTTTGAGGTGTTGCATTAGTTTGAGGTGTTGCTTTAGTTTGAGTTGCAGCCTTCGTTAGTGGGTTGCCTTTGTTTGAGGGTTCCCTTCGTTTGAGGGTTCCCTTAGTTTGAGGGTTCCCTTAGTTTGAGGTGTTACCTTTGTTTGAGGGTTGCCTTTGATTGAGGGCTTCCTTTGATTGAGGGTTTCCTTCGATTGAGGGTTGCCTTAGTTTGAGGGTTGCCTTAGTTTGAGGGTTGCCTTAGTTTGAGGTTTTGCCTTAGTTTGATGTTTTGCCTTAGTTTGAGGTTTTCCCTTAGTTTGAGGTTTTGCCTTAGTTTGAGGTTTTGCCTTATTTTGAGGTGTTGCATTATTTTGAGGTGTTGCATTAGTTTGACGGTTCCCTTAGTTTGACTGTTGCCTTAGTTTGAGGTGTTGCCTTAGTTTGACTGTTGCCTAAGTTTGAGGTGTTTCCTTAGTTTGAGGTGTTGCCTTAGTTTGAGGTGTTGCCTTAGCTTGAGGTGTTGGCTTCGTTTGAGGTGTTGCCTTCGTTTGATGTGTTGCATTTGATTGACGGTTGCCTTAGTTTGAGGTGTTGCCTTAGTTTGAGGTGTTGCCTTAGTTTGAGGTGTTGCCTGAGTTTGAGGTGTTGCCTTCGTTTGATGTGTTGCCTTAGTTTGAGGTGTTGCCTTAGTTTGAGGTGTTGCCTTAGTTTGACTGTTGCCTCAGTTTGAGGTGTTGCCTTTGTTGAGGGTTGCCTTAGTTTTAACGTTGCCTTAGTTTGAGCGTTGCCTTCGTTTGAGGGTTGCGTTAGTTTGAGGGTTGCGTTCGTTTGAGGGTTGCCTTAGTTTGAGGGTTGCCTTAGTTTGAGGAATTGCCTTAGTTTGAGGAATTGCCTTCGTTTATGGGTTGCCTTAGTTTCAGATGTTGCATTACTTTGAGGGTTGTCTTAAATTGAGAGTTGCCTTGTTTTGACTGCTGCCTCAGTCTGAGGTTTGCCTTAGAATGAGGATTGCCTTTGTTTGAGATAATGCTTAGTTTGATGGTAGCCTTTGTTTGAGGTGTTGCATTAGTTTTAGGTGTTGCCTCAGTTTGAGATATTGCTTAGTTTGATGGGAGCCTTTGTTTGAGGTGTTGGCCTATTTTGAGGTGTTGCCTTAGTTTGCGGTGTTGCCTTAGTTTGAGGTGTTGCCTCAGTTTGAGGTGTTGACTTAGTTTGAAGTGTTGCCTTAGTTTGAGGTGTTGCCTTAGTTTGACTGTTGCCTCAGTTTGAGGTGTTGCCTTTGTTGAGGTGTTGCATTAGTTTTAGGTGTTGCCTCAGTTTGAGATATTGCTTAGTTTGATGGGAGCCTTTGTTTGAGGTGTTGGCCTATTTTGAGGTGTTGCCTTAGTTTGCGGTGTTGCCTTAGTTTGAGGTGTTGCCTTAGTTTGAGGTGTTGACTTAGTTTGAGGTGTTGCATTAGTTTGAGGTATTGCATTAGTTTGAGGTATGGCATTAGCTGGAGGGTTGCCTTAGTTTGATGTGTTGCCTTAGTTTGAGGTGTTGCCTTAATTTGAGGTGTTGCCTTTATTTGACGGCTGCCTTAGTTTGAGGTGTTGCCTTAGTTTGAGGTGTTGCCTTAGTTTGAGGTGTTGCCTTTGTTTGAGGGTTGCCTTTGATTGAGGGTTTCCATTGATTGAGGGTTTCCTTTGATTGAGGGTTGCCTTAGTTGAGGTTTTGCCTTCGTTTGAGGTTTTGTCTTAGTTTGAGGTGTTGCCTTAGTTTGAGGTTTTGCCTGAGTTTGAGGTTTTGCCTTAGTTTGAGGTGTTGCATTAGTTTGAGGTGTTGCCTTAGTTTGAGGTGTTGTCTTAGTTTGAGGTGTTGCCTTCGTTTGAGGTGTTGCCTTCGTTTGAGGTGTTGCATTTGTTTGACGGTTGCCTTAGTTTGAGGTGTTGCCTTAGTTTGACTGTTGCCTAAGTTTGAGGTGTTGCATTAGTTTGAGGTATTGCATTAGTTTGAGGTGTTGCATTAGTTGGAGGGTTGCCTTAGTTTGATGTGTTGCCTTAGTTTGATGTGATGCCTTAGTTTGATTTGTTGCCTCAGTTTGATGTGTTGCCTTAATTTGAGGTGCTGCCTTTATTTGACGGCTGCCTTAGATTGAGGTGTTGCCTTAGTTTGAGGTGTTGCCTTAGTTTGAGGTGTTGCCTTTGTTTGAGGGTTGCCTTTGATTGAGGGATTATTTTGATTGAGGGTTTCCTTTGATTGAGGGTTGCCTTAGTTTGAGGGTTGCCTTAGTTTGAGGTTTTGCCTTAGTTTGAGGTTTAGCCTTCGTTTGAGGTTTTGCCTTAGTTTGAGGTTTAAGGTTTTGCCTTAGTTTGAGGTGTTGCTTTAGTTTGAGGTGTTGCATTAGTTTGATGGTTCCCTTAGTTTGACTGTTGGCTGAGTTTGAGGTGTTGCCTTAGTTTGACTGTTGCCTAAGTTTGAGGTGTTTCCTTAGTTTGAGATGTTGCCTTAGTTTGAGGTGTTGCCTTAGTTTGAGGTGTTGTCTTCGTTTGAGGTGTTGCCTTAGATTGAGGTGTTGCATTCCTTTGAGGTGTTGCATTTGTTTGAAGGCTGCCTTAGTTTGAGGTGTTGCCTTAGTTTGAGTTTTTGCCTCAGTTTGAGGTGTTGCCTCAGATTGAGGGTTCCCTTTGTTTGCGGTGCTGCCTTAGTTTTAGGTGTTGCCTTCGTTTGAGGTGCTGCCTTAGTTTGAGGCGCTGCCTTCGTTTGAGGTGCTGACTTAGTTTGAGGTGCTGCCTTCGTATGAGGTGCTGCCTTAGTTTGAAGTGCTGCTTTACTTTGAGGTGCTGCATTAGTTTGAGGTGTTGCATTAGTTTGAGGGTTGCCTTAGTTTGAGGGTTGCCTTCGTTTGTGGTGCTGCCTTAGTTTTAGGTGTTGCCTTCGTTTGAGGTGCTGCCTCAGTTTGAGGTGCTGTCTTCGTTTGAGGTGCTGACTTAGTTTGAGGTGCTGCCTTCGTATGAGGTGCTGCCTTAGTTTGAAGTGCTGCTTTACTTTGAGGTGTTGCATTAGTTTGAGGTGTTGCATTAGTTTTAGGGTTGCCTTAGTTTGAGGGTTGCCTTAGTTTGAGGGTTGTCTTAGTTTGAGGTGTTGCCTTCGTTTGACGGGCTGCCTTAGTTTGAAGGTTGACTTAGTTTGAGGTGTTGCTTAAGTTTGAGTTGCAGCCTTCGTTAGTGGGTTCCCTTAGTTTGAGGGTTCACTTAGTTTGAGGGTTCCCTTATTTTGAGAAGTTGCCTTAGTTTGAGGTGTTGCGTTAGTTTAAGGGGTTGCATCTGTTTGAGGGGTTGCCTTAGTTTCAGGTGTTGCATTAGTTTGAGGTGTTGCCTTAGATTGAGGATTGCCTTCGTTTGAGGTGTTGTGTTGGTTTAAGGGGCTGCATATGTTTGAGGGGCTGCATATGTTTGAGGGGTTGCCTCAGTTTGAAGGGTTGCCTTAGTTTGAGGGGTTGCCTTAGTTTGAGGTGTTGCATTAGTTTGAGGGTTCCCTTAGTTTGAGGTGTTGCCTTAGTTTGAGGTGTTGCCTTAGTTTGAGTTTTTGCCTCAGTTTGAGGTGTTGCCTCAGATTGAGGGTTCCCTTCGTTTGTGGTGCTGCCTTAGTTTTAGGTGTTGCATTCGTTTGAGGTGCTGCCTTAGTTTGAGGTGCTGCCTTCGTTTGAGGTGCTGACTTAGTTTGAGGTGCTGCCTTAGTATGAGGTGCTGCCGTAGTTTGAAGTGCTGCCTTACTTTGAGGTGCTGCCTTAGTTTGAGGGTCTTCCTTAGTTTGTGGGGCTGCCTTAGTTTGAGGGGAGGCCTTAGTTTGAGGGGCTGCCTTAGTTTGAGGGGCTGCCTTAGTTTGAGGGGCTGCCTTAGTTTGAGGGATGCCTTAGTTTGAGGCGTTGCCTTAGATTGAGGGCTCCCTTAGTTTGTGGTTTGCCTCAGGTTGAGGTGTTGCATTTGTTTGACGGTTGCCTTAGTTTGAGGTGTTGCCTTAGTTTGAGGTGTTGCCTTAGTTTGAGTTGTTGCCTTAGTTTGAGGTGCTGCCTCAGTTTGAGTTGTTGCCTTAGTTTGAGGTGCTGCCTTTTTTTGAGGTGTTGCCTTAGTTTGAGGTGTTGCCTTCGTTTGATTTGTTGCATTAGTTTGAGGTGTTGCATTAGTTTGAGGCGTTGCATTAGTTTGAGGTGTTGCCTTAGTGTGAGAGTTGCCTTAGTTTGAGAGTTGCCTTTGTTTGAGGTGTTGCCTTAGTTTGAGGTGTTGCCTTAGTTTGAGGGTTCCATTAGTTTGACGGTTGCCTCAGTTTGAGGTGTTGCCTTATTTTGAGGTGTTGCCTCAGTTTGAGTTGTTGCCTTAGTTTAAGGTGTTGCCTTAGTTTGAGGTGTTGCATTATTTTGATGTGTTGCATTATTTTGATGTGTTGCCTTAATTTGAGGGGCTGACTTAGTTTGAGGGGCTGCCTTCGTTTGAGGGGCTGCCTTAGTTTGAGGGGCCACCTTAGTTTGAGGGATGCCTTAGTTTGAGGCGTTGCCTCAGATTGAGGGCTCCCTTAGTTTGTGGTTTTGCCTCAGGTTGAGGTGTTGCATTTGTTTGACGGTTGCCTTAGTTTGAGGTGTTGCCTTAGTTTGAGGTGTTGCCTTAGTTTGAGGTGTTGCCTCAGTTTGAGTTGTTGCCTTAGTTTGAGTTGTTGCCTGTTTGTGTTGTTGCCTTCGTTTAAGTTGTTGCCTTCGTTTGAGTTGTTGCCTTAGTTTGAGGTGCTGCCTTTGTTTGAGTTGTTGCCTTAGTTTGAGGTGCTGCCTTTTTTTGAGGTGTTGCCTTAGTTTGAGGTGTTGCCTTCGTTTGATTTGTTGCATTAGTTTGAGGTGTTGCATTAGTTTGAGGTGTTGCATTAGTTTGAGGTGTTGCCTTAGTGTGAGAGTTGCCTTAGTTTGAGAGTTGCCTTTGTTTGAGGTGTTGCCTTAGTTTGAGGTGTTGCCTTACTTTGAGGGTTCCATGAGTTTGACGGTTGCCTCAGTTTGAGGTGTTGCCTTATTTTGAGGTGTTGCCTTAGTTTGAGGTGTTGCCTTAGTTTAAGGTGTTGCCTTAGTTTGAGGTGTTGCATTATTTTGATGTGTTGCAATATTTTGATGTGTTGCCTTAGTTTGAGGGGCTGACTTAGTTTGAGGGGCTGCCTTAGTTTGAGGGGCTGCCTTAGTTTGAGGGGCTACCTTAGTTTGAGTGGCCGCCTTAGTTTGAGGTGTTGCCTGAATATGAGGTGCTGCTTTTGATTGACGGTTTCCTTAGTTTGAGGTGTTTCATTAGTTTGAGGTGTTGCATTCGTTTGAGGTGATGCATTAGTTTGAGGTGTTGCATTAGTTTGAGGTGTTGCCTTTGATTGACGGTTTCCTTAGTTTGAGGTGTTGCATTAGTTTGAGGTGTTGCATTAGTTTGAGGTGTTGCCTTTGATTGACGGTTTCCTTCGTTTGAGGTGTTTCATTAGTTTGAGGTGTTGCATTAGTTTGAGGTGTTGCATTAGCTTGAGGTGTTGCATTGGTTTGATGGGTTGCATTAGTTTGAGGTGTTGCATGAGATTGAGATGTTGCATTAGTTTGAGGTGTTGCATGAGATTGAGGTGTTGCATTCGTTTGAGGTGTTGCAGTAGTTTGAGGTGTTGCATTAGTTTGAGGTGTTGCATTAGTTTGAGGTGTTGCCTTAGTTTGAGTTGCAGCCTTCGTTAGTGGGTTCCCTTTGTTTGAGGTTTCCCTCAGTTTGAGGGTTCCCTTAGTTTAAGGTGTTGCCTTAGTTTGAGGTGTTGCCTTAGTTTAAGGGGCTGCATCTGTTTGAGGGGCTGCCTTAGTTGCAGGTGTTACATTAGTTTGAGGTGTTGCCTTAGTTTGAGGTGTTGCATTGGTTTGAGGTGTTGCCTTAGTTTGATGTGTTGCCTTAGTTTGAGGGGCCGCCTTAGCTTGAGGGGCCGCCTTAGTTTGAGGTGTTGCCTGAGTATGAGGTGTTGCCTTTTATTGACGGTTTCCTTTGTTTGAGGTGTTGCATTAGTTTGAGGTGTTGCATTAGTTTGAGGTGTTGCATTAGTTTGAGGTGGTGCTTTAGTTTGAGTTGCAGCCTTCGTTAGTGGGTTGCCTTTGTTTGAGGGTTCCGTTAGTTTGAGGGTTCCGTTAGTTTGAGGGTTCCCTTAGTTTGAGGTGTTGCCTTTGTTTGAGGGTTGCCTTTGATTGAGGGCTTGCTTTGATTGAGGGTTTCCTTTGATTGAGGGTTGCCTTAGTTTGAGGGTTGCCTTAGTTTGAGGGTTGCCTTAGTTTGAGGTTTTGCCTTAGTTTGATGTTTTGCCTTAGTTTGAGGTTTTCCCTTAGTTTGAGGTTTTGCCTTAGTTTGAGGTTTTGCCTTATTTTGAGGTGTTGCATTAGTTTGAGGTGTTGCATTAGTTTGACGGTTCCCTTAGTTTGACTGTTGCCTTAGTTTGAGGTGTTGCCTTAGTTTGACTGTTGCCTAAGTTTGAGGTGTTTCCTTAGTTTGAGTGTTGCCTTAGTTTGAGGTGTTGCCTTAGCTTGAGGTGTTGGCTTCGTTTGAGGTGTTGCCTTCGTTTGAGGTGTTGCATTTGATTGACGGTTGCCTTAGTTTGAGGTGTTGCCTTAGTTTGAGGTGTTGCCTTAGTTTGAGGTGTTGCCTTCGTTTGAGGTGTTGCCTTAGTTTGAGGTGTTGCCTTAGTTTGAGGTGTTGCCTTAGTTTGACTGTTGCCTCAGTTTGAGGTGTTGCCTAAGTTTGAGGTGTTGCCTAAGTTTGAGGTGTTGCCTCAGTTTGAGGTGTTGCCTTAGTTTGAGGTGTTGCCTTCGTTTGAGGTGTTGCCTTTGTTGAGGGTTGCCTTAGTTTAAACGTTGCCTTAGTTTGAGCGTTGCCTTAGTTTGAGGGTTGCGTTAGTTTGAGGGTTGCGTTCGTTTGAGGGTTGCCTTAGTTTGAGGGTTGCCTTAGTTTGAGGAATTGCCTTAGTTTGAGGAATTGCCTTCGTTTATGGGTTGCCTTAGTTTCAGATGTTGCATTAGTTTGAGGGTTGTCTTAAATTGAGAGTTGCCTTGTATTGACTGCTGCCTCAGTCTGAGGTTTGCCTTAGAATGAGGATTGCCTTTGTTTGAGATATTGCTTAGTTTGATGGTAGCCTTTGTTTGAGGTGTTGCATTAGTTTTAGGTGTTGCCTCAGTTTGAGATATTGCTTAGTTTGATGGGAGCCTTTGTTTGAGGTGTTGGCCTATTTTGAGGTGTTGCCTTAGTTTGCGGTGTTGCCTCAGTTTGAGGTGTTGCCTTAGTTTGAGGTGTTGACTTAGTTTGAGGTGTTGCATTAGTTTGAGGTATTGCATTAGTTTGAGGTATGGCATTAGCTGGAGGGTCGCCTTAGTTTGATGTGTTGCCTTAGTTTGAGGTGTTGCCTTAATTTGAGGTGTTGCCTTTATTTGACGGCTGCCTTAGTTTGAGGTGTTGCCTTAGTTTGAGGTGTTGCCTTTGTTTGAGGGTTGCCTTTGATTGAGGGTTTCCTTTGATTGAGGGTTTCCTTTGATTGAGGGTTGCCTTAGTTGAGGTTTTGCCTTCGTTTGAGGTTTTGTCTTAGTTTGAGGTGTTGCCTTAGTTTGAGGTTTTGCCTTAGTTTGAAGTTTTGCCTTAGTTTGAGGTGTTGCATTAGTTTGAGGTGTTGCCTTAGTTTGAGGTGTTGTCTTCGTTTGAGGTGTTGCCTTCGTTTGAGGTGTTGCATTTGTTTGACGGTTGCCTTAGTTTGAGGTGTTGCCTTAGTTTGACTGTTGCCTAAGTTTGAGGTGTTGCATTAGTTTGAGGTATTGCATTAGTTTGAGGTGTTGCATTAGTTGGAGGGTTGCCTTAGTTTGATGTGTTGCCTTAGTTTGATGTGATGCCTTAGTTTGATTTGTTGCCTTAGTTTGATGTGTTGCCTTAATTTGAGGTGCTGCCTTTATTTGACGGCTGCCTTAGATTGAGGTGTTGCCTTAGTTTGAGGTGTTGCCTTAGTTTGAGGTGTTGCCTTTGTTTGAGGGTTGCCTTTGATTGAGGGATTATTTTGATTGAGAGTTTCCTTTGATTGAGGGTTGCCTTAGTTTGAGGGTTGCCTTAGTTTGAGGTTTTGCCTTAGTTTGAGGTTTAGCCTTCGTTTCAGGTTTTTCCTTAGTTTGAGGTTTAAGGTTTGGCCTTAGTTTGAGGTGTTGCTTTAGTTTGAGGTGTTGCATTAGTTTGATGGTTCCCTTAGTTTGAGGTGCTGCCTTCGTTTGTGGTGTTGACTTAGTTTGAGGTGCTGCCTTCGTATGAGGTGCTGCCTTAGTTTGAAGTGCTGCTTTACTTTGAGGTGTTGCCTTAGTTTGAGGGTCTGCCTTAGTTTGAGGGGCTGCCTTAGTTTGAGGGGCTGCCTTAGTTTGAGGGGCTGCCTTAGTTTGAGGGATGCCTTAGTTTGAGGCGTTGCCTGAGATTGAGGGCTCCCTTAGTTTGTGGTTTTGCCTCAGTTTGAGGTGCTGCATTTGTTTGACGGTTGCCTTAGTTTGAGGTGTTGCCTTAGTTTGAGGTGTTGCCTCAGTTTGAGTTGTTGCTTTAGTTTGAGGGGCTGCCTTAGTTTGAGGTGCTGCCTTAGTTTGAGGGGCTGCCTTAGTTTGAGGGGCTGCCTTAGTTTGAGGGTTGCCTTAGTTTGAGGGTTGCCTTAGTTTGAGGGTTGTCTTAGTTTGAGGTGTTGCCTTCGTTTGACGGGCTGCCTTAGTTTGAAGGTTGACTTAGTTTGAGGTGTTGCTTAAGTTTGAGTTGTAGCCTTCGTTAGCGGGTTCCCTTAGTTTGAGGGTTCACTTAGTTTGAGGGTTCCCTTATTTTGAGAAGTTGCCTTAGTTTGAGGTGTTGCGTTAGTTTAAGGGGTTGCATCTGTTTGAGGGGTTGCCTTAATTTCAGGTATTGCATTAGTTTGAGTGTTGCCTTAGATTGTGGATTGCCTTCGTTTGAGGTGTTGTGTTGGTTTCAGGGGCTGCATATGTTTAAGGGGCTGCATATGTTTGAGGGGTTGCCTCAGTTTGAAGGGTTGCCTTAGTTTGAGGGGTTGCCTTAGTTTGAGGTGTTGCATTAGTTTGAGGTTTCCCTTAGTTTAAGGTTTTGCCTTAGTTTGAGGTGTTGCCTTAGTTTGAGGTGTTGCCTGAGTTTGACGTGATGCCTTAGTTTGAGGTGTTGCCTTAGTTTGAGGTTTTGCCTCAGTTTGAGGTGTTGCCTCAGATTGAGGGTTCCCTTCGTTTGTGGTGCTGCCTTAGTTTTAGGTGTTGCATTCGTTTGAGGTGCTGCCTTAGTTTGAGGTGCTGCCTTCGTTTGAGGTGCTGAATTAGTTTGAGGTGCTGCCTTAATATGAGGTGCTGCCTTAGTTTGAAGTGCTGCCTACTTTGAAGTGCTGCCTTAGTTTGAGGGTCTGCCTTAGTTTGAGGGGCTGCCTTAGTGTGAGGGGTAGCCTTAGTTTGAGGGGCTGCCTTAGTTTGAGGGGCTGCCTTAGTTTGAGGGGCTGCCCCAGTTTGAGGGATGCCTTAGTTTGAGGCGTTGCCTTACATTGAGGGCTCCCTTAGTTTGTGGTTTTGCCTCAGGTTGAGGTGTTGCATTTGTTTGACGGTTGCCTTAGTTTGAGGTGTTGCCTTAGTTTGAGGTGTTGCCTTAGTTTGAGGTGTTGTCTCAGTTTGAGTTGTTGCCTTAGTTTGAGTTGTTGCCTGAGTTTGTGTTGTTGCCTTCGTTTAAGTTGTTGCCTTAGTTTGAGTTGTTGCCTTAGTTTGAGGTGCTGCCTTTTTTTGAGGTGTTGCCTTAGTTTGAGGTGTTGCCTTCGTTTGATTTGTTGCATTAGTTTGAGGTGTTGCATTAGTTTGAGGTGTTGCATTAGTTTGAGGTGTTGCCTTAGTGTGAGAGTTGCCTTCGTTTGAGAGTTGCCTTTGTTTGAGGTGTTGCCTTAGTTTGAGGGTTCCATTAGTTTGACGGTTGCCTCAGTTTGAGGTGTTGCCTTATTTTGAGGTGTTGCCTTAGTTTGAGCTGTTGCCTTAGTTTAAGGTGTTGCCTTAGTTTGAGGTGTTGCATTATTTTGATGTGTTGCATTATTTTGATGTGTTGCCTTAATTTGAGGGGCTGACTTAGTTTGAGGGGCTGCCTTAGTTTGAGGGGCTGCCTTAGTTTGAGGGGCCAACTTAGTTTGAGGGATGCCTTAG
Organism: Heterodontus francisci; assembly: GCF_036365525.1. NCBI lineage: Eukaryota > Metazoa > Chordata > Chondrichthyes > Heterodontiformes > Heterodontidae > Heterodontus > Heterodontus francisci. The sequence goes on along the minus strand of NW_027140601.1, from coordinate 497,930 downwards.
TTTGAGGCGTTGCCTTAGATTGAGGGCTCCCTTAGTTTGTGGTTTTGCCTCAGGTTGAGGTGTTGCATTTGTTTGACGGTTGCCTTAGTTTGAGGTGTTGCCTTAGTTTGAGGTGTTGCCTTAGTTTGAGGTGTTGCCTCAGTTTGAGTTGTTGCCTTAGTTTGAGTTGTTGCCTGAGTTTGTGTTGTTGCCTTCGTTTAAGTTGTTGCCTTCGTTTGAGCTGTTGCCTTAGTTTGAGGTGCTGCCTTAGTTTGAGTTGTTGCCTTAGTTTGAGGTGCTGCCTTTTTTTGAGGTGTTGCCTTAGTTTGAGGTGTTGCCTTCGTTTGATTTGTTGCATTAGTTTGAGGTGTTGCATTAGTTTGAGGTGTTGCATTAGTTTGAGGTGTTGCCTTAGTGTGAGAGTTGCCTTAGTTTGAGAGTTGCCTTTGTTTGAGGTGTTGCCTTAGTTTGAGGTGTTGCCTTAGTTTGAGGGTTCCATTAGTTTGACGGTTGCCTCAGTTTGAGGTGTTGCCTTATTTTGAGGTGTTGCCTTAGTTTGAGGTGTTGCCTTAGTTTAAGGTGTTGCCTTAGTTTGAGGCGTCGCATTATTTTGATGTGTTGCATTATTTTGATGTGTTGCCTTATTTTGAGGGGCTGACTTAGTTTGAGGGGCTGCCTTAGTTTGAGGGGCTGCCTTAGTTTGAGGGGCCACCTTAGTTTGAGGGGCCGCCTTAGTTTGAGGGGCCGCCTTAGTTTGAGTTGTTGCCTTAGTTTGAGGTGCTGCCTTTTTTTGAGGTGTTGCCTTAGTTTGAGGGGCTGACTTAGTTTGAGGGGCTGCCTTAGTTTGAGGGGCTGCCTTAGTTTGAGGGGCCACCTTAGTTTGAGGGACCGCCTTAGTTTGAGGTGCTGCCTTAGTTTGAGTTGTTGCCTTAGTTTGAGGTGCTGCCTTTTTTTGAGGTGTTGCCTCAGTTTGAGGTGTTGCATTAGTTTGAGGTGTTGCCTTAGTTTGAGGGGCTGCCTTAGTTTGAGGGGCCACCTTAGTTTGAGGGATGCCTTAGTTTGAGGCGTTGCCTTAGATTGAGGGCTCCCTTAGTTTGTGGTTTTGCCTCAGGTTGAGGTGTTGCCTTAGTTTGAGTTGTTGCCTGAGTTTGTGTTGTTGCCTTCGTTTAAGTTGTTGCCTTCGTTTGAGCTGTTGCCTTAGTTTGAGGTGCTGCCTTAGTTTGAGTTGTTGCCTTAGTTTGAGGTGCTGCCTTTTTTTGAGGTGTTGCCTTAGTTTGAGGTGTTGCCATCGTTTGATTTGTTGCATTAGTTTGAGGTGTTGCATTAGTTTGAGGTGTTGCATTAGTTTGAGGTGTTGCATTGGTTTGATGGGTTGCATTAGTTTGAGGTGTTGCATGAGTTTGAGATGTTGCATTAGTTTGAGGTGTTGCATTGGATTGAGGTGTTGCATTCGTTTGAGGTGTTGCAGTAGATTGAGGTGTTACATTAGTTTGAGGTGTTACATTAGTTTGAGGTGTTGCATTAGTTTGAGTTGCAGCCTTCGTTAGTGGGTTGCCTTTGTTTGAGGTTTCCCTCAGTTTGAGGGTTCCCTTAGTTTAAGGTGTTGCCTTAGTTTGAGGTGTTGCCTTAGTTTAAGGGGCTGCATCTGTTTGAGGGGTTGCCTTAGTTTCAGGTGTTGCCTTATTTTGAGGTGTTGCCATAGTTTGAGGTGTTGCCTTAGTTTGAGGTGTTGCCTTAGTTTGAGGGGTCGCCTTAGTTTGAGGGGCCGGCTTAGTTTGAGGTGTTGCCTGAGTATGAGGTGCTGCCTTTGATTGACGGTTTCCTTAGTTTGAGGAGTTGCATTAGTTTGAGGTGTTGCATTAGTTTGTGGTTTTGCATTAGTCTGAGGTGTTGCATTAATTTGAGGTGTTGCTTTAGTTTGAGTTGCAGCCTTCGTTAGTGGGTTGCCTTTGTTTGAGGGTTCCCTTAGTTTGATGGTTCCTTTACTTTGAGGTGCTGCCTTAGTTTGAGGTGTTGCCTTAGTTTAAGGGGCTGCATCTGTTTGAGGGGTTGCCTTAGTTTCAGGTGTTGCATTAGTGTGAGATGTTGCCTTAGTTTGAGGTGTTGCCTCAGTTTGAGGTGTTGCCTTAGTTTGAGGTGTTGCCTTAGTTTGAGGGGCCGCCTTAGTTTGAGGGGCCGCCTTAGTTTGAGGTGTTGCCTGAGTATGAGGTGTTGCCTTTGATTGACGGTTTCCTTAGTTTGAGGTGTTGCATTAGCTTGAGGTGTTGCATTAGTTTGAGTTGCAGAATTCGTTAGTGGGTTGCCTTTGTTTGAGGGTTCCCTTAGTTTGAGGGTTCCCTTAGTTTGAGGGTTCCCTTAGTTTGAGGTGTTGCCTTAGTTTGAGGTGTTGCCTTAGTTTGAGGTGTTGCCTGAGTTTAAGAGGCTGCATCTGTTTGAGGGGTTGCCTTAGTTTCAGGTGTTGCATTAGTTTGAGGTGTTGCCTTAGTTTGAGGTGTTGCCTTAGTTTGAGGTGTTGCCTCAGTTTGATGGTGGCCTTAGTTTGAGGTGTTGCCTTCGTTTGAGGTGTTGCCTTCGTTTGAGGTGTTGCTTTGGTTTGAGGTGTTGCATTAGTTTGAGGGTTGCATTAGATTGAGTGTTCCATTAGTTTGACGGTAGCCTTAGTTTGAAATGTTGCCTTAGTTTGAGGTGTTGCCTTAGTTTGAGGAGTTGCCTTAGTTTGATGTGTTGCATTATTTTGAGGTGTTGCCTTAGTTTGAGGTGTTGCATTAGATTGAGGTGTTGCATTAGTTTGAGGTGTTGCATTGGTTTGAGGTGTTGCCTTAGTTTGAGGTGTTGCCTTAGTTTGAGGTTTTGCCTCAGTTTGAGGATTTGCCTTAGTTTGAGGTTTTGCATTATTTCTAGGGTTGCCTTTGTTTGAGGTTCTGCCTTTCTTTGAGATGCTGCCTTTGTTTGACGTGCTGCTTTTGTTTGAGGTGTTGCCTGAGTATGAGGTGTTGCCTTTGATTGACGGTTTCCTTAGTTTAAGGTTTTGCATTAGTTTGAGGTGTTGCATTAGTTTGAGGTGTTGCATTAGTTTGAAGTGTTGCATTAGTTTGAAGTGTTGCATTAGTTTGAGGTGTCGCATTAGTTTGAGGTGTTGCATTAGTTTGATGTGTTGCCTTAGTTTGATGTGTTGCCTTAGATTGAGGTGTTGCATTATTTTGAGGTGTTGCATTAGTTTGAGTTGTTGACTCAGTTTGAGGTGTAGCATAAGTTTGAGGTGTTGCCTTAGTTTGAGGTGTTGCCTCAGTTTGAGGTGTTGCCTTAGTTTGAGGGTTGCCTTAGTTTGAGGTGTTGCCTTAGTTTGAGGTGTTGCCTTAGTCTGAGGTGTTGCTTTAGTTTGAGGTGTTGCAATAGTTTGAGGGTTCCATTCGATTGAGGGTTCCATTAGTTTGACGGTTGCCTAAGTTTGAAATGTTGCCTTAGTTTGAGGTGTTGCCTCAGTTTGAGGTGTTGCCTTAGTTTGATGTGTTGCATTATTTTGAGGTGTTGCCAAAGTTTGAGGTGTTGCATTAGTTTGAGGTGTTGCATTAGTTTGAGGTGTTGCATTAGTTTGAGCTGTTGCCTTAGTTTGAGGTGTTGCCTTAGTTTGAGGTGTTGCCTTAGTTTGAGGTTTTGCCTTAGTTTGAGGATTTGCCTTAGTTTGAGGTTTTGCATTAGTTTTAGGGTTGCCTTTGTTTGAGGTGCTGCCTTTGTTTGAGATGCTGCCTTTGTTTGAGGTGCTGCCTTTGTTTGAGGTGTTGCCTGAGTATGAGGTGTTGCCTTTGATTGACGGTTTCCTTAGTATAAGGTGTTGCATTAGTTTGAGGTGTTGCATTCGTTTGAGGTGTTGCATTAGTTTGAGGTGTTGCATTAGTTTGAGGTGTTGCATTAGTTTGAGGTGTTGCATGAGTTTGAGGTGTTGCATTAGTTTGAGGTGTTGCATTAGTTTGAGATGTAGCATTAGTTTGAGGTGTTGCATTAGTTTGAGGTGCTGCATTAGCTTGAGGTGTTGCTTTAGTTTGAGTTGCAGCCTTCGTTAGTGGTTTGCCTTTGTTTGAGGGTTCCCTTAGTTTGAGATTTCCTTAGTTTGAGGTGCTGCCTTAGTTTGAGGTGTTGCCTTAGTTTCAGGTGTTGCATTAGTTTGAGGTGTTTCCTTAGTTTGAGGTGTTGCTTTAGTTTGAGGTGTTGCCTTCCTTTGAGGTGTTGCCTTAGTTTGAGGGGCCGCCTTAGTTTGAGGGGCCGCCTTAGTTTGAAGTGTTGCCTGAGTATGAGGTGTTGCCTTTGATTGACGGTTTCCTTAGTTTGAGGTGTTGCCTTAGTTTGAGGTTTTGCCTTAGTTTGAGGATTTGCCTTAGTTTGAGGGTTTGCATTATTTCTAGGGTTGCCTTTGTTTGAGGTTCTGCCTTTGTTTGAGATGCTGCCTTTGTTTGACGTGCTGCTTTTGTTTGAGGTGTTGCCTGAGTATGAGGTGTTGCCTTTGATTGACGGTTTCCTTAGTTTAAGGTGTTGCATTAGTTTGAGGTGTTGCATTAGTTTGAGGTGTTGCATTAGTTTGAGGTGTTGCATTAGTTTGATGTGTTGCCTTAGTTTGAGGTGTTGCCTTCGTTTGAGCAGTTGCATTAGTTTGAGGTGTTGCATTAGTTTGAGTTGTTGAATCAGTTTGAGGTGTAGCATAGGTTTGAGGTGTTGCCTTAGTTTGAGGAGTTGCCTCAGTTTGAGGTGTTGCCTTAGTTTGAGGGTTGCCTTAGTTTGAGGTGTTGCCTTAGTTTGAGGTGTTGCCTTAGTCTGAGGTGTTGCTTTAGTTTGAGGTGTTGCATTAGTTTGAGGGTTCCATTAGATTGAGGATTCCATAAGTTTGACGGTTGCCTTACTTTGAAATCTTGCCTTAGTTTGAGGTGTTGCCTCAGTTTGAGGTGTTGCCTTAGTTTGATGTGTTGCATTATTTTGAGGTGTTGCCAAAGTTTGAGGTGTTGCATTAGTTTGAGGTGTTGCATTAGTTTGAGGTGTTGCATTAGTTTGAGCTGTTGCCTTAGTTTGCGGTGTTGCCTTAGTTTGAGGTGTTGCCTTAGTTTGAGGTTTTGCCTTAGTTTGAGGATTTGCCTTAGTTTGAGGCTTTGCATTAGTTTTAGGGTTGCCTTTGTTTGAGGTGCTGCCTTTGTTTGAGATGCTGCCTTTGTTTGAGGTGCTGCCTTTGTTTGAGGTGTTGCCTGAGTATGAGGTGTTGCCTTTGATTGACAGTTTCCTTAGTATAAGCTGTTGCATTAGTTTGAGGTGTTGCATTCGTTTGAGGTGTTGCATTAGTTTGAGGTGTTGCATTAGTTTGCGGTGTTGCATTAGTTTGAGGTGTTGCATGAGTTTGAGGTGTTGCATTAGTTTGAGGTGTTGCATTAGTTTGAGATGCAGCATTAGTTTGAGGTGTTGCATTAGTTTGAGGTGCTGCATTAGCTTGAGGTGTTGCTTTAGTTTGAGTTGCAGCCTTCGTTAGTGGTTTGCCTTTGTTTAAGGGTTCCCTTAGTTTGAGGGTTCCCTGAGTTTGAGGTGCTGCCTTAGTTTGAGGTGTTGCCTTAGTTTCAGGTGTTGCATTAGTTTGAGGTGTTTCCTTAGTTTGAGGTGTTGCCTTAGTTTGAGGTGTTGCCTTCGTTTGAGGTGTTGCCTTAGTTTGAGGGGCCGCCTTCGTTTGAGGTGTTGCCTGAGTATGAGGTGTTGCCTTTGATTTACGGTTTCATTAGTTTGAGGTGTTGCATTAGTTTGAGGTGTTGCATTAGTTTGAGTTGCAGCCTTCGTTATTGTGTTGCCTTTGTTTGAGGGTTCCCTTAGTTTGAGGGTTCCCTTAGTTTTAGGTGTTGCCTTAGTTTGAGGTGTTGCCTTAATTTAAGGGGCTGCATCTGTTTGAGGGGTTGCCTTAGTTTCAGGTGTTGCATTAGTTTGAGGTGTTGCCTTAGTTTGAGGTGTTGCCTTAGCTGGAGGCGTTGCCTTAGTTTGAGGGGCCGCCTTAATTTGAGGGGCCGCCTTAGTTTGAGGTGTTGCCTGAGTATGAGGTGTTGCCTTTGATTTACGGTTTCCTTAGTTTGAAGTGTTGCATTAGTTTGAGGTGTTGCCTTAGTTTGAGGTGTTGCCTGAGTTTGACGTGATGCCTTAGTTTGAGGTGTTGCCTTAGTTTGAGGTGTTGCCTTAGTTTGAGGTGTTGCCTGAGTTTGACGTGATGCCTTAGTTTGAGGTGTTGCCTTAGTTTGAGTTTTTGCCTCAGTTTGAGGTGTTGCCTCAGATTGAGGGTTCCCTTCGTTTGTGGTGCTGCCTTAGTTTTAGGTGTTGCATTCGTTTGAGGTGCTGCCTTAGTTTGAGGTGCTGCCTTCGTTTGAGGTGCTGACTTAGTTTGAGGTGCTGCCTTAGTATGAAGTGCTGCCTTAGTTTGAAGTGCTGCCTTACTTTGAGGTGCTGCCTTAGTTTGAGGGTCTGCCTTAGTTTGAGGGGCTGCCTTAGTTTGAGGGGTAGCCTTAGTTTGAGGGGCTGCCTTAGTTTGAGGGGCTGCCTTAGTTTGAGGGGATGCCTTAGTTTGAGGCGTTGCCTTAGATTGAGGGCTCCCTTAGTTTGTGGTTTTGCCTCAGGTTGAGGTGTTGCATTTGTTTGACGGTTGCCTTAGTTTGAGGTGTTGCCTTAGTTTGAGGTGTTGCCTTAGTTTGAGGTGTTGTCTCAGTTTGAGTTGTTGCCTTAGTTTGAGTTGTTGCCTGAGTTTGTGTTGTTGCCTTTGTTTAAGTTGTTGCCTTAGTTTGAGTTGTTGCCTTAGTTTGAGGTGCTGCCTTAGTTTGAGTTGTTGCCTTAGTTTGAGGTGCTGCCTTTTTTTGAGGTGTTGCCTTCGTTTGAGGTGTTGCCTTAGTTTGAGGTGTTGCCTTAGTTTCAGGTGTTGCATTAGTTTGAGGTGTTTCCTTAGTTTGAGGTGTTGCTTTAGTTTGAGGTGTTGCCTTCCTTTGAGGTGTTGCCTTAGTTTGAGGGGCCGCCTTAGTTTGAGGGGCCGCCTTAGTTTGAAGTGTTGCCTGAGTATGAGGTGTTGCCTTTGATTGACGGTTTCCTTAGTTTGAGGTGTTGCCTTAGTTTGAGGTTTTGCCTTAGTTTGAGGATTTGCCTTAGTTTGAGGGTTTGCATTATTTCTAGGGTTGCCTTTGTTTGAGGTTCTGCCTTTGTTTGAGATGCTGCCTTTGTTTGACGTGCTGCTTTTGTTTGAGGTGTTGCCTGAGTATGAGGTGTTGCCTTTGATTGACGGTTTCCTTAGTTTAAGGTGTTGCATTAGTTTGAGGTGTTGCATTAGTTTGAGGTGTTGCATTAGTTTGAGGTGTTGCATTAGTTTGATGTGTTGCCTTAGTTTGAGGTGTTGCCTTCGTTTGAGCAGTTGCATTAGTTTGAGGTGTTGCATTAGTTTGAGTTGTTGAATCAGTTTGAGGTGTAGCATAGGTTTGAGGTGTTGCCTTAGTTTGAGGAGTTGCCTCAGTTTGAGGTGTTGCCTTAGTTTGAGGGTTGCCTTAGTTTGAGGTGTTGCCTTAGTTTGAGGTGTTGCCTTAGTCTGAGGTGTTGCTTTAGTTTGAGGTGTTGCATTAGTTTGAGGGTTCCATTAGATTGAGGATTCCATAAGTTTGACGGTTGCCTTACTTTGAAATGTTGCCTTAGTTTGAGGTGTTGCCTCAGTTTGAGGTGTTGCCTTAGTTTGATGTGTTGCATTATTTTGAGGTGTTGCCAAAGTTTGAGGTGTTGCATTAGTTTGAGGTGTTGCATTAGTTTGAGGTGTTGCATTAGTTTGAGCTGTTGCCTTAGTTTGCGGTGTTGCCTTAGTTTGAGGTGTTGCCTTAGTTTGAGGTTTTGCCTTAGTTTGAGGATTTGCCTTAGTTTGAGGCTTTGCATTAGTTTTAGGGTTGCCTTTGTTTGAGGTGCTGCCTTTGTTTGAGATGCTGCCTTTGTTTGAGGTGCTGCCTTTGTTTGAGGTGTTGCCTGAGTATGAGGTGTTGCCTTTGATTGACAGTTTCCTTAGTATAAGCTGTTGCATTAGTTTGAGGTGTTGCATTCGTTTGAGGTGTTGCATTAGTTTGAGGTGTTGCATTAGTTTGAGGGTTCCCTTAGTTTGAGGGTTCCCTTAGTTTGAGGTGTTGCCTTAGTTTGAGGTGTTGCCTTAGTTTGAGGTGTTGCCTGAGTTTAAGAGGCTGCATCTGTTTGAGGGGTTGCCTTAGTTTCAGGTGTTGCATTAGTTTGAGGTGTTGCCTTAGTTTGAGGTGTTGCCTTAGTTTGAGATGTTGCATTAGTTTGAGGTGTTGCATTAGTTTGAGTTGTTGAATCAGTTTGAGGTGTTGCATAAGTTTGAGGTGTTGCCTTATTTTGAGGTGTTGCCTTAGTTTGAGGTGTTGCCTCAGTTTGATGGTGGCCTTAGTTTGAGGTGTTGCCTTCGTTTGAGGTGTTGCCTTCGTTTGAGGTGTTGCTTTGGTTTGAGGTGTTGCATTAGTTTGAGGGTTGCATTAGATTGAGTGTTCCATTAGTTTGACGGTAGCCTTAGTTTGAAATGTTGCCTTAGTTTGAGGTGTTGCCTTAGTTTGAGGAGTTGCCTTAGTTTGATGTGTTGCATTATTTTGAGGTGTTGCCTTAGTTTGAGGTGTTGCATTAGATTGAGGTGTTGCATTAGTTTGAGGTGTTGCATTGGTTTGAGGTGTTGCCTTAGTTTGAGGTGTTGCCTTAGTTTGAGGTTTTGCCTCAGTTTGAGGATTTGCCTTAGTTTGAGGTTTTGCATTATTTCTAGGGTTGCCTTTGTTTGAGGTTCTGCCTTTCTTTGAGATGCTGCCTTTGTTTGACGTGCTGCTTTTGTTTGAGGTGTTGCCTGAGTATGAGGTGTTGCCTTTGATTGACGGTTTCCTTAGTTTAAGGTTTTGCATTAGTTTGAGGTGTTGCATTAGTTTGAGGTGTTGCATTAGTTTGAAGTGTTGCATTAGTTTGAAGTGTTGCATTAGTTTGAGGTGTCGCATTAGTTTGAGGTGTTGCATTAGTTTGATGTGTTGCCTTAGTTTGATGTGTTGCCTTAGTTTGAGGTGTTGCATTATTTTGAGGTGTTGCATTAGTTTGAGTTGTTGAATCAGTTTGAGGTGTAGCATAAGTTTGAGGTGTTGCCTTAGTTTGAGGTGTTGCCTCAGTTTGAGGTGTTGCCTTAGTTTGAGGGTTGCCTTAGTTTGAGGTGTTGCCTTAGTTTGAGGTGTTGCCTTAGTCTGAGGTGTTGCTTTAGTTTGAGGTGTTGCATTAGTTTGAGGGTTCCATTCGATTGAGGGTTCCATTAGTTTGACGGTTGCCTAAGTTTGAAATGTTGCCTTAGTTTGAGGTGTTGCCTCAGTTTGAGGTGTTGCCTTAGTTTGATGTGTTGCATTATTTTGAGGTGTTGCCAAAGTTTGAGGTGTTGCATTAGTTTGAGGTGTTGCATTAGTTTGAGGTGTTGCATTAGTTTGAGCTGTTGCCTTAGTTTGAGGTGTTGCCTTAGTTTGAGGTGTTGCCTTAGTTTGAGGTTTTGCCTTAGTTTGAGGATTTGCCTTAGTTTGAGGTTTTGCATTAGTTTTAGGGTTGCCTTTGTTTGAGGTGCTGCCTTTGTTTGAGATGCTGCCTTTGTTTGAGGTGCTGCCTTTGTTTGAGGTGTTGCCTGAGTATGAGGTGTTGCCTTTGATTGACGGTTTCCTTAGTATAAGGTGTTGCATTAGTTTGAGGTGTTGCATTCGTTTGAGGTGTTGCATTAGTTTGAGGTGTTGCATTAGTTTGAGGTGTTGCATTAGTTTGAGGTGTTGCATGAGTTTGAGGTGTTGCATTAGTTTGAGGTGTTGCATTAGTTTGATATGTAGCATTAGTTTGAGGTGTTGCATTAGTTTGAGGTGCTGCATTAGCTTGAGGTGTTGCTTTAGTTTGAGTTGCAGCCTTCGTTAGTGGTTTGCCTTAGTTTGAGGTGTTGCCTCAGTTTGATGGTGGCCTTAGTTTGAGGTGTTGCCTTCGTTTGAGGTGTTGCCTTCGTTTGAGGTGTTGCTTTGGTTTGAGGTGTTGCATTAGTTTGAGGGTTGCATTAGATTGAGTGTTCCATTAGTTTGACGGTAGCCTTAGTTTGAAATGTTGCCTTAGTTTGAGGTGTTGCCTTAGTTTGAGGAGTTGCCTTAGTTTGATGTGTTGCATTATTTTGAGGTGTTGCCTTAGTTTGAGGTGTTGCATTAGATTGAGGTGTTGCATTAGTTTGAGGTGTTGCATTGGTTTGAGGTGTTGCCTTAGTTTGAGGTGTTGCCTTAGTTTGAGGTTTTGCCTCAGTTTGAGGATTTGCCTTAGTTTGAGGTTTTGCATTATTTCTAGGGTTGCCTTTGTTTGAGGTTCTGCCTTTCTTTGAGATGCTGCCTTTGTTTGACGTGCTGCTTTTGTTTGAGGTGTTGCCTGAGTATGAGGTGTTGCCTTTGATTGACGGTTTCCTTAGTTTAAGGTTTTGCATTAGTTTGAGGTGTTGCATTAGTTTGAGGTGTTGCATTAGTTTGAAGTGTTGCATTAGTTTGAAGTGTTGCATTAGTTTGAGGTGTCGCATTAGTTTGAGGTGTTGCATTAGTTTGATGTGTTGCCTTAGTTTGATGTGTTGCCTTAGTTTGAGGTGTTGCATTATTTTGAGGTGTTGCATTAGTTTGAGTTGTTGAATCAGTTTGAGGTGTAGCATAAGTTTGAGGTGTTGCCTTAGTTTGAGGTGTTGCCTCAGTTTGAGGTGTTGCCTTAGTTTGAGGGTTGCCTTAGTTTGAGGTGTTGCCTTAGTTTGAGGTGTTGCCTTAGTCTGAGGTGTTGCTTTAGTTTGAGGTGTTGCATTAGTTTGAGGGTTCCATTCGATTGAGGGTTCCATTAGTTTGACGGTTGCCTAAGTTTGAAATGTTGCCTTAGTTTGAGGTGTTGCCTCAGTTTGAGGTGTTGCCTTAGTTTGATGTGTTGCATTATTTTGAGGTGTTGCCAAAGTTTGAGGTGTTGCATTAGTTTGAGGTGTTGCATTAGTTTGAGGTGTTGCATTAGTTTGAGCTGTTGCCTTAGTTTGAGGTGTTGCCTTAGTTTGAGGTGTTGCCTTAGTTTGAGGTTTTGCCTTAGTTTGAGGATTTGCCTTAGTTTGAGGTTTTGCATTAGTTTTAGGGTTGCCTTTGTTTGAGGTGCTGCCTTTGTTTGAGATGCTGCCTTTGTTTGAGGTGCTGCCTTTGTTTGAGGTGTTGCCTGAGTATGAGGTGTTGCCTTTGATTGACGGTTTCCTTAGTATAAGGTGTTGCATTAGTTTGAGGTGTTGCATTCGTTTGAGGTGTTGCATTAGTTTGAGGTGTTGCATTAGTTTGAGGTGTTGCATTAGTTTGAGGTGTTGCATGGGTTTGAGGTGTTGCATTAGTTTGAGGTGTTGCATTAGTTTGATATGTAGCATTAGTTTGAGGTGTTGCATTAGTTTGAGGTGCTGCATTAGCTTGAGGTGTTGCTTTAGTTTGAGTTGCAGCCTTCGTTAGTGGTTTGCCTTTGTTTGAGGGTTCCCTTAGTTTGAGATTTCCTTAGTTTGAGGTGCTGCCTTAGTTTGAGGTGTTGCCTTAGTTTCAGGTGTTGCATTAGTTTGAGGTGTTTCCTTAGTTTGAGGTGTTGCTTTAGTTTGAGGTGTTGCCTTCCTTTGAGGTGTTGCCTTAGTTTGAGGGGCCGCCTTAGTTTGAGGGGCCGCCTTAGTTTGAAGTGTTGCCTGAGTATGAGGTGTTGCCTTTGATTGACGGTTTCCTTAGTTTGAGGTGTTGCCTTAGTTTGAGGTTTTGCCTTAGTTTGAGGATTTGCCTTAGTTTGAGGGTTTGCATTATTTCTAGGGTTGCCTTTGTTTGAGGTTCTGCCTTTCTTTGAGATGCTGCCTTTGTTTGACGTGCTGCTTTTGTTTGAGGTGTTGCCTGAGTATGAGGTGTTGCCTTTGATTGACGGTTTCCTTAGTTTAAGGTGTTGCATTAGTTTGAGGTGTTGCATTAGTTTGAGGTGTTGCATTAGTTTGAGGTGTTGCATTAGTTTGATGTGTTGCCTTAGTTTGAGGTGTTGCCTTCGTTTGAGCAGTTGCATTAGTTTGAGGTGTTGCATTAGTTTGAGTTGTTGAATCAGTTTGAGGTGTAGCATAGGTTTGAGGTGTTGCCTTAGTTTGAGGAGTTGCCTCAGTTTGAGGTGTTGCCTTAGTTTGAGGGTTGCCTTAGTTTGAGGTGTTGCCTTAGTTTGAGGTGTTGCCTTAGTCTGAGGTGTTGCTTTAGTTTGAGGTGTTGCATTAGTTTGAGGGTTCCATTAGATTGAGGATTCCATAAGTTTGACGGTTGCCTTACTTTGAAATGTTGCCTTAGTTTGAGGTGTTGCCTCAGTTTGAGGTGTTGCCTTAGTTTGATGTGTTGCATTATTTTGAGGTGTTGCCAAAGTTTGAGGTGTTGCATTAGTTTGAGGTGTTGCATTAGTTTGAGGTGTTGCATTAGTTTGAGCTGTTGCCTTAGTTTGCGGTGTTGCCTTAGTTTGAGGTGTTGCCTTAGTTTGAGGTTTTGCCTTAGTTTGAGGATTTGCCTTAGTTTGAGGCTTTGCATTAGTTTTAGGGTTGCCTTTGTTTGAGGTGCTGCCTTTGTTTGAGATGCTGCCTTTGTTTGAGGTGCTGCCTTTGTTTGAGGTGTTGCCTGAGTATGAGGTGTTGCCTTTGATTGACAGTTTCCTTAGTATAAGCTGTTGCATTAGTTTGAGGTGTTGCATTCGTTTGAGGTGTTGCATTAGTTTGAGGTGTTGCATTAGTTTGTGGTGTTGCATTAGTTTGAGGTGTTGCATGAGTTTGAGGTGTTGCATTAGTTTGAGGTGTTGCATTAGTTTGAGATGCAGCATTAGTTTGAGGTGTTGCATTAGTTTGAGGTGCTGCATTAGCTTGAGGTGTTGCTTTAGTTTGAGTTGCAGCCTTCGTTAGTGGTTTGCCTTTGTTTAAGGGTTCCCTTAGTTTGAGGGTTCCCTGAGTTTGAGGTGCTGCCTTAGTTTGAGGTGTTGCCTTAGTTTCAGGTGTTGCATTAGTTTGAGGTGTTTCCTTAGTTTGAGGTGTTGCCTTAGTTTGAGGTGTTGCCTTCGTTTGAGGTGTTGCCTTAGTTTGAGGGGCCGCCTTAGTTTGAGGGGCCGCCTTCGTTTGAGGTGTTGCCTGAGTATGAGGTGTTGCCTTTGATTTACGGTTTCATTAGTTTGAGGTGTTGCATTAGTTTGAGGTGTTGCATTAGTTTGAGTTGCAGCCTTCGTTATTGGGTTGCCTTTGTTTGAGGGTTCCCTTAGTTTGAGGGTTCCCTTAGTTTTAGGTGTTGCCTTAGTTTGAGGTGTTGCCTTAATTTAAGGGGCTGCATCTGTTTGAGGGGTTGCCTTAGTTTCAGGTGTTGCATTAGTTTGAGGTGTTGCCTTAGTTTGAGGTGTTGCCTTAGCTGGAGGCGTTGCCTTAGTTTGAGGGGCCGCCTTAATTTGAGGGGCCGCCTTAGTTTGAGGTGTTGCCTGAGTATGAGGTGTTGCCTTTGATTTACGGTTTCCTTAGTTTGAAGTGTTGCATTAGTTTGAGGTGTTGCCTTAGTTTGAGGTGTTGCCTGAGTTTGACGTGATGCCTTAGTTTGAGGTGTTGCCTTAGTTTGAGGTGTTGCCTTAGTTTGAGGTGTTGCCTGAGTTTGACGTGATGCCTTAGTTTGAGGTGTTGCCTTAGTTTGAGTTTTTGCCTCAGTTTGAGGTGTTGCCTCAGATTGAGGGTTCCCTTCGTTTGTGGTGCTGCCTTAGTTTTAGGTGTTGCATTCGTTTGAGGTGCTGCCTTAGTTTGAGGTGCTGCCTTCGTTTGAGGTGCTGACTTAGTTTGAGGTGCTGCCTTAGTATGAAGTGCTGCCTTAGTTTGAAGTGCTGCCTTACTTTGAGGTGCTGCCTTAGTTTGAGGGTCTGCCTTAGTTTGAGGGGCTGCCTTAGTTTGAGGGGTAGCCTTAGTTTGAGGGGCTGCCTTAGTTTGAGGGGCTGCCTTAGTTTGAGGGGATGCCTTAGTTTGAGGCGTTGCCTTAGATTGAGGGCTCCCTTAGTTTGTGGTTTTGCCTCAGGTTGAGGTGTTGCATTTGTTTGACGGTTGCCTTAGTTTGAGGTGTTGCCTTAGTTTGAGGTGTTGCCTTAGTTTGAGGTGTTGTCTCAGTTTGAGTTGTTGCCTTAGTTTGAGTTGTTGCCTGAGTTTGTGTTGTTGCCTTCGTTTAAGTTGTTGCCTTAGTTTGAGTTGTTGCCTTAGTTTGAGGTGCTGCCTTAGTTTGAGTTGTTGCCTTAGTTTGAGGTGCTGCCTTTTTTTGAGGTGTTGCCTTCGTTTGAGGTGTTGCCTTAGTTTGAGGTGTTGCCTTAGTTTCAGGTGTTGCATTAGTTTGAGGTGTTTCCTTAGTTTGAGGTGTTGCTTTAGTTTGAGGTGTTGCCTTCCTTTGAGGTGTTGCCTTAGTTTGAGGGGCCGCCTTAGTTTGAGGGGCCGCCTTAGTTTGAAGTGTTGCCTGAGTATGAGGTGTTGCCTTTGATTGACGGTTTCCTTAGTTTGAGGTGTTGCCTTAGTTTGAGGTTTTGCCTTAGTTTGAGGATTTGCCTTAGTTTGAGGGTTTGCATTATTTCTAGGGTTGCCTTTGTTTGAGGTTCTGCCTTTGTTTGAGATGCTGCCTTTGTTTGACGTGCTGCTTTTGTTTGAGGTGTTGCCTGAGTATGAGGTGTTGCCTTTGATTGACGGTTTCCTTAGTTTAAGGTGTTGCATTAGTTTGAGGTGTTGCATTAGTTTGAGGTGTTGCATTAGTTTGAGGTGTTGCATTAGTTTGATGTGTTGCCTTAGTTTGAGGTGTTGCCTTCGTTTGAGCAGTTGCATTAGTTTGAGGTGTTGCATTAGTTTGAGTTGTTGAATCAGTTTGAGGTGTAGCATAGGTTTGAGGTGTTGCCTTAGTTTGAGGAGTTGCCTCAGTTTGAGGTGTTGCCTTAGTTTGAGGGTTGCCTTAGTTTGAGGTGTTGCCTTAGTTTGAGGTGTTGCCTTAGTCTGAGGTGTTGCTTTAGTTTGAGGTGTTGCATTAGTTTGAGGGTTCCATTAGATTGAGGATTCCATAAGTTTGACGGTTGCCTTACTTTGAAATGTTGCCTTAGTTTGAGGTGTTGCCTCAGTTTGAGGTGTTGCCTTAGTTTGATGTGTTGCATTATTTTGAGGTGTTGCCAAAGTTTGAGGTGTTGCATTAGTTTGAGGTGTTGCATTAGTTTGAGGTGTTGCATTAGTTTGAGCTGTTGCCTTAGTTTGCGGTGTTGCCTTAGTTTGAGGTGTTGCCTTAGTTTGAGGTTTTGCCTTAGTTTGAGGATTTGCCTTAGTTTGAGGCTTTGCATTAGTTTTAGGGTTGCCTTTGTTTGAGGTGCTGCCTTTGTTTGAGATGCTGCCTTTGTTTGAGGTGCTGCCTTTGTTTGAGGTGTTGCCTGAGTATGAGGTGTTGCCTTTGATTGACAGTTTCCTTAGTATAAGCTGTTGCATTAGTTTGAGGTGTTGCATTCGTTTGAGGTGTTGCATTAGTTTGAGGTGTTGCATTAGTTTGTGGTGTTGCATTAGTTTGAGGTGTTGCATGAGTTTGAGGTGTTGCATTAGTTTGAGGTGTTGCATTAGTTTGAGATGCAGCATTAGTTTGAGGTGTTGCATTAGTTTGAGGTGCTGCATTAGCTTGAGGTGTTGCTTTAGTTTGAGTTGCAGCCTTCGTTAGTGGTTTGCCTTTGTTTAAGGGTTCCCTTAGTTTGAGGGTTCCCTGAGTTTGAGGTGCTGCCTTAGTTTGAGGTGTTGCCTTAGTTTCAGGTGTTGCATTAGTTTGAGGTGTTTCCTTAGTTTGAGGTGTTGCCTTAGTTTGAGGTGTTGCCTTCGTTTGAGGTGTTGCCTTAGTTTGAGGGGCCGCCTTAGTTTGAGGGGCCGCCTTCGTTTGAGGTGTTGCCTGAGTATGAGGTGTTGCCTTTGATTTACGGTTTCATTAGTTTGAGGTGTTGCATTAGTTTGAGGTGTTGCATTAGTTTGAGTTGCAGCCTTCGTTATTGGGTTGCCTTTGTTTGAGGGTTCCCTTAGTTTGAGGGTTCCCTTAGTTTTAGGTGTTGCCTTAGTTTGAGGTGTTGCCTTAATTTAAGGGGCTGCATCTGTTTGAGGGGTTGCCTTAGTTTCAGGTGTTGCATTAGTTTGAGGTGTTGCCTTAGTTTGAGGTGTTGCCTTAGCTGGAGGCGTTGCCTTAGTTTGAGGGGCCGCCTTAATTTGAGGGGCCGCCTTAGTTTGAGGTGTTGCCTGAGTATGAGGTGTTGCCTTTGATTTACGGTTTCCTTAGTTTGAAGTGTTGCATTAGTTTGAGGTGTTGCCTTAGTTTGAGGTGTTGCCTGAGTTTGACGTGATGCCTTAGTTTGAGGTGTTGCCTTAGTTTGAGGTGTTGCCTTAGTTTGAGGTGTTGCCTGAGTTTGACGTGATGCCTTAGTTTGAGGTGTTGCCTTAGTTTGAGTTTTTGCCTCAGTTTGAGGTGTTGCCTCAGATTGAGGGTTCCCTTCGTTTGTGGTGCTGCCTTAGTTTTAGGTGTTGCATTCGTTTGAGGTGCTGCCTTAGTTTGAGGTGCTGCCTTCGTTTGAGGTGCTGACTTAGTTTGAGGTGCTGCCTTAGTATGAAGTGCTGCCTTAGTTTGAAGTGCTGCCTTACTTTGAGGTGCTGCCTTAGTTTGAGGGTCTGCCTTAGTTTGAGGGGCTGCCTTAGTTTGAGGGGTAGCCTTAGTTTGAGGGGCTGCCTTAGTTTGAGGGGCTGCCTTAGTTTGAGGGGATGCCTTAGTTTGAGGCGTTGCCTTAGATTGAGGGCTCCCTTAGTTTGTGGTTTTGCCTCAGGTTGAGGTGTTGCATTTGTTTGACGGTTGCCTTAGTTTGAGGTGTTGCCTTAGTTTGAGGTGTTGCCTTAGTTTGAGGTGTTGTCTCAGTTTGAGTTGTTGCCTTAGTTTGTGTTGTTGCCTGAGTTTGTGTTGTTGCCTTCGTTTAAGTTGTTGCCTTAGTTTGAGTTGTTGCCTTAGTTTGAGGTGCTGCCTTAGTTTGAGTTGTTGCCTTAGTTTGAGGTGCTGCCTTTTTTTGAGGTGTTGCCTTCGTTTGAGGTGTTGCCTTCGTTTGATTTGTTGCATTAGTTTGAGGTGTTGCATTAGTTTGAGGTGTTGCATTAGTTTGAGGTGTTGCCTTAGTGTGAGAGTTGCCTTAGTTTGAGAGTTGCCTTTGTTTGAGGTGTTGCCTTAGTTTGAGGTGTTGCCTTAGTTTGAGGGTTCCATTAGTTTGACGGTTGCCTCAGTTTGAGGTGTTGCCTTATTTTGAGGTGTTGCCTTAGTTTGAGGTGTTGCCTTAGTTTAAGGTGCTGCCTTAGTTTGAGTTGTTGCCTTAGTTTGAGGTGCTGCCTTTTTTTGAGGTGTTGCCTTAGTTTGAGCTGTTGCCTTCGTTTGATTTGTTGCATTAGTTTGAGGTGTTGCATTATTTTGATGTGTTGCATTATTTTGATGTGTTGCCTTAATTTGAGGGGCTGACTTAGTTTGAGGGGCTGCCTTAGTTTGAGGGGCTGCCTTAGTTTGAGGGGCTGCCTTAGTTTGAGGGATGCCTTAGTTTGAGGCGTTGCCTTAGATTGAGGGCTCCCTTAGTTTGTGGTTTTGCCTCAGGTTGAGGTGTTGCATTTGTTTGACGGTTGCCTTAGTTTGAGGTGTTGCCTTCGTTTAAGTTGTTGCCTTAGTTTGAGTTGTTGCCTTAGTTTGAGGTGCTGCCTTAGTTTGAGTTGTTGCCTTAGTTTGAGGTGCTGCCTTTTTTTGAGGTGTTGCCTTAGTTTGAGGTGTTGCCTTCGTTTGATTTGTTGCATTAGTTTGAGGTGTTGCATTAGTTTGAGGTGTTGCATTAGTTTGAGGTGTTGCCTTAGTGTGAGAGTTGCCTTAGTTTGAGAGTTGCCTTTGTTTGAGGTGTTGCCTTAGTTTGAGGTGTTGCCTTAGTTTGAGGGTTCCATTAGTTTGACGGTTGCCTCAGTTTGTGGTTTTGCCTTATTTTGATGTGTTGCCTTAGTTTGAGGTGTTGCCTTAGTTTAAGGTGTTGCCTTAGTTTGAGGTGTTGCATTATTTTGATGTGTTGCATTATTTTGATGTGTTGCCTTAGTTTGAGGGGCTGACTTAGTTTGAGGGGCTGCCTTAGTTTGAGGGGCTGCCTTAGTTTGAGGGGCCACCTTAGTTTGAGGGGCCGCCTTAGTTTGAGGGGCCGCCTTAGTTTGAGGTGTTGCCTGAATATGAGGTGCTGCTTTTGATTGACGGTTTCCTTAGTTTGAGGTGTTTCATTAGTTTGAGGTGTTGCATTCGTTTGAGGTGTTGCATTAGTTTGAGGTGTTGCATTAGTTTGAGGTGTTGCCTTTGATTGACGGTTTCCTTAGTTTGAGGTGTTTCATTAGTTTGAGGTGTTGCATTAGTTTGAGGTGTTGCATTAGTTTGAGGTGTTGCATTGGTTTGATGGGTTGCATTAGTTTGAGGTGTTGCATGAGATTGAGATGTTGCATTAGTTTGAGGTGTTACATTAGATTGAGGTGTTGCATTCGTTTGAGGTGTTGCAGTAGTTTGAGGTGTTGCATTAGTTTGAGGTGTTGCATTAGTTTGAGGTGTTGCATTAGTTTGAGTTGCAGCCTTCGTTAGTGGGTTGCCTTTGTTTGAGGTTTCCCTCAGTTTGAGGGTTCCCTTAGTTTAAGGTGTTGCCTTAGTTTGAGGTGTTGCCTTAGTTTATGGGGCTGCATCTGTTTGAGGGGCTGCCTTAGTTTCAGGTGTTACATTAGTTTGAGGTGTTGCCTTAGTTTGAGGTGTTGCATTGGTTTGAGGTGTTGCCTTAGTTTGAGGTGTTGCCTTAGTTTGAGGGGCCGCCTTAGTTTGAGGGGCCGCCTTAGTTTGAGGTGTTGCCTGAGTATGAGGTGTTGCCTTTTATTGACGGTTTCCTTTGTTTGAGGTGTTGCATTAGTTTGAGGTGTTGCATTAGTTTGAGGTGTTGCATTAGTTTAAGGTGTTGCTTTAGTTTGAGTTGCAGCCTTCGTTAGTGGGTTGCCTTTGTTTGAGGGTTCCCTTCGTTTGAGGGTTCCCTTAGTTTGAGGATTCCCTTAGTTTGAGGTGTTGCCTTTGTTTGAGGGTTGCCTTTGATTGAGGGCTTCCTTTGATTGAGGGTTTCCTTCGATTGAGGGTTGCCTTAGTTTGAGGGTTGCCTTAGTTTGAGGGTTGCCTTAGTTTGAGGTTTTGCCTTAGTTTGATGTTTTGCCTTAGTTTGAGGTTTTCCCTTAGTTTGAGGTTTTGCCTTAGTTTGAGGTTTTGCCTTATTTTGAGGTGTTGCATTATTTTGAGGTGTTGCATTAGTTTGACGGTTCCCTTAGTTTGACTGTTGCCTTAGTTTGAGGTGTTGCCTTAGTTTGACTGTTGCCTAAGTTTGAGGTGTTTCCTTAGTTTGAGGTGTTGCCTTAGTTTGAGGTGTTGCCTTAGCTTGAGGTGTTGGCTTCGTTTGAGGTGTTGCCTTCGTTTGAGGTGTTGCATTTGATTGACGGTTGCCTTAGTTTGAGGTGTTGCCTTAGTTTGAGGTGTTGCCTTAGTTTGAGGTGTTGCCTGAGTTTGAGGTGTTGCCTTCGTTTGATGTGTTGCCTTAGTTTGAGGTGTTGCCTTAGTTTGAGGTGTTGCCTTAGTTTGACTGTTGCCTCAGTTTGAGGTGTTGCCTTTGTTGAGGGTTGCCTTAGTTTTAACGTTGCCTTAGTTTGAGCGTTGCCTTAGTTTGAGGGTTGCGTTAGTTTGAGGGTTGCGTTCGTTTGAGGGTTGCCTTAGTTTGAGGGTTGCCTTAGTTTGAGGAATTGCCTTAGTTTGAGGAATTGCCTTCGTTTATGGGTTGCCTTAGTTTCAGATGTTGCATTACTTTGAGGGTTGTCTTAAATTGAGAGTTGCCTTGTTTTGACTGCTGCCTCAGTCTGAGGTTTGCCTTAGAATGAGGATTGCCTTTGTTTGAGATAATGCTTAGTTTGATGGTAGCCTTTGTTTGAGGTGTTGCATTAGTTTTAGGTGTTGCCTCAGTTTGAGATATTGCTTAGTTTGATGGGAGCCTTTGTTTGAGGTGTTGGCCGATTTTGAGGTGTTGCCTTAGTTTGCGGTGTTGCCTTAGTTTGAGGTGTTGCCTCAGTTTGAGGTGTTGACTTAGTTTGAAGTGTTGCCTTAGTTTGAGGTGTTGCCTTAGTTTGACTGTTGCCTCAGTTTGAGGTGTTGCCTTTGTTGAGGTGTTGCATTAGTTTTAGGTGTTGCCTCAGTTTGAGATATTGCTTAGTTTGATGGGAGCCTTTGTTTGAGGTGTTGGCCTATTTTGAGGTGTTGCCTTAGTTTGCGGTGTTGCCTTAGTTTGAGGTGTTGCCTTAGTTTGAGGAGTTGACTTAGTTTGAGGTGTTGCATTAGTTTGAGGTATTGCATTAGTTTGAGGTATGGCATTAGCTGGAGGGTTGCCTTAGTTTGATGTGTTGCCTTAGTTTGAGGTGTTGCCTTAATTTGAGGTGTTGCCTTTATTTGACGGCTGCCTTAGTTTGAGGTGTTGCCTTAGCTTGAGGTGTTGCCTTAGTTTGAGGTGTTGCCTTTGTTTGAGGGTTGCCTTTGATTGAGGGTTTCCATTGATTGAGGGTTTCCTTTGATTGAGGGTTGCCTTAGTTGAGGTTTTGCCTTCGTTTGAGGTTTTGTCTTAGTTTGAGGTGTTGCCTTAGTTTGAGGTTTTGCCTGAGTTTGAGGTTTTGCCTTAGTTTGAGGTGTTGCATTAGTTTGAGGTGTTGCCTTAGTTTGAGGTGTTGTCTTAGTTTGAGGTGTTGCCTTCGTTTGAGGTGTTGCCTTCGTTTGAGGTGTTGCATTTGTTTGACGGTTGCCTTAGTTTGAGGTGTTGCCTTAGTTTGACTGTTGCCTAAGTTTGAGGTGTTGCATTAGTTTGAGGTATTGCATTAGTTTGAGGTGTTGCATTAGTTGGAGGGTTGCCTTAGTTTGATGTGTTGCCTTAGTTTGATGTGATGCCTTAGTTTGATTTGTTGCCTCAGTTTGATGTGTTGCCTTAATTTGAGGTGCTGCCTTTATTTGACGGCTGCCTTAGATTGAGGTGTTGCCTTAGTTTGAGGTGTTGCCTTAGTTTGAGGTGTTGCCTTTGTTTGAGGGTTGCCTTTGATTGAGGGATTATTTTGATTGAGGGTTTCCTTTGATTGAGGGTTGCCTTAGTTTGAGGGTTGCCTTAGTTTGAGGTTTTGCCTTAGTTTGAGGTTTAGCCTTCGTTTGAGGTTTTGCCTTAGTTTGAGGTTTAAGGTTTTGCCTTAGTTTGAGGTGTTGCTTTAGTTTGAGGTGTTGCATTAGTTTGATGGTTCCCTTAGTTTGACTGTTGGCTGAGTTTGAGGTGTTGCCTTAGTTTGACTGTTGCCTAAGTTTGAGGTGTTTCCTTAGTTTGAGATGTTGCCTTAGTTTGAGGTGTTGCCTTAGTTTGAGGTGTTGTCTTCGTTTGAGGTGTTGCCTTAGATTGAGGTGTTGCATTCCTTTGAGGTGTTGCATTTGTTTGAAGGCTGCCTTAGTTTGAGGTGTTGCCTTAGTTTGAGTTTTTGCCTCAGTTTGAGGTGTTGCCTCAGATTGAGGGTTCCCTTTGTTTGCGGTGCTGCCTTAGTTTTAGGTGTTGCCTTCGTTTGAGGTGCTGCCTTAGTTTGAGGCGCTGCCTTCGTTTGAGGTGCTGACTTAGTTTGAGGTGCTGCCTTCGTATGAGGTGCTGCCTTAGTTTGAAGTGCTGCTTTACTTTGAGGTGCTGCATTAGTTTGAGGTGTTGCATTAGTTTGAGGGTTGCCTTAGTTTGAGGGTTGCCTGCGTTTGTGGTGCTGCCTTAGTTTTAGGTGTTGCCTTCGTTTGAGGTGCTGCCTCAGTTTGAGGTGCTGTCTTCGTTTGAGGTGCTGACTTAGTTTGAGGTGCTGCCTTCGTATGAGGTGCTGCCTTAGTTTGAAGTGCTGCTTTACTTTGAGGTGTTGCATTAGTTTGAGGTGTTGCATTAGTTTTAGGGTTGCCTTAGTTTGAGGGTTGCCTTAGTTTGAGGGTTGTCTTAGTTTGAGGTGTTGCCTTCGTTTGACGGGCTGCCTTAGTTTGAAGGTTGACTTAGTTTGAGGTGTTGCTTAAGTTTGAGTTGCAGCCTTCGTTAGTGGGTTCCCTTAGTTTGAGGGTTCACTTAGTTTGAGGGTTCCCTTATTTTGAGAAGTTGCCTTAGTTTGAGGTGTTGCGTTAGTTTAAGGGGTTGCATCTGTTTGAGGGGTTGCCTTAGTTTCAGGTGTTGCATTAGTTTGAGGTGTTGCCTTAGATTGAGGATTGCCTTCGTTTGAGGTGTTGTGTTGGTTTAAGGGGCTGCATATGTTTGAGGGGCTGCATATGTTTGAGGGGTTGCCTCAGTTTGAAGGGTTGCCTTAGTTTGAGGGGTTGCCTTAGTTTGAGGTGTTGCATTAGTTTGAGGGTTCCCTTAGTTTGAGGTGTTGCCTTAGTTTGAGGTGTTGCCTTAGTTTGAGTTTTTGCCTCAGTTTGAGGTGTTGCCTCAGATTGAGGGTTCCCTTCGTTTGTGGTGCTGCCTTAGTTTTAGGTGTTGCATTCGTTTGAGGTGCTGCCTTAGTTTGAGGTGCTGCCTTCGTTTGAGGTGCTGACTTAGTTTGAGGTGCTGCCTTAGTATGAGGTGCTGCCGTAGTTTGAAGTGCTGCCTTACTTTGAGGTGCTGCCTTAGTTTGAGGGTCTTCCTTAGTTTGTGGGGCTGCCTTAGTTTGAGGGGAGGCCTTAGTTTGAGGGGCTGCCTTAGTTTGAGGGGCTGCCTTAGTTTGAGGGGCTGCCTTAGTTTGTGGGATGCCCTAGTTTGAGGCGTTGCCTTAGATTGAGGGCTCCCTTAGTTTGTGGTTTGCCTCAGGTTGAGGTGTTGCATTTGTTTGACGGTTGCCTTAGTTTGAGGTGTTGCCTTAGTTTGAGGTGTTGCCTTAGTTTGAGTTGTTGCCTTAGTTTGAGGTGCTGCCTCAGTTTGAGTTGTTGCCTTAGTTTGAGGTGCTGCCTTTTTTTGAGGTGTTGCCTTAGTTTGAGGTGTTGCCTTCGTTTGATTTGTTGCATTAGTTTGAGGTGTTGCATTAGTTTGAGGCGTTGCATTAGTTTGAGGTGTTGCCTTAGTGTGAGAGTTGCCTTAGTTTGAGAGTTGCCTTTGTTTGAGGTGTTGCCTTAGTTTGAGGTGTTGCCTTAGTTTGAGGGTTCCATTAGTTTGACGGTTGCCTCAGTTTGAGGTGTTGCCTTATTTTGAGGTGTTGCCTCAGTTTGAGTTGTTGCCTTAGTTTAAGGTGTTGCCTTAGTTTGAGGTGTTGCATTATTTTGATGTGTTGCATTATTTTGATGTGTTGCCTTAATTTGAGGGGCTGACTTAGTTTGAGGGGCTGCCTTCGTTTGAGGGGCTGCCTTAGTTTGAGGGGCTACCTTAGTTTGAGGGATGCCTTAGTTTGAGGCGTTGCCTCAGATTGAGGGCTCCCTTAGTTTGTGGTTTTGCCTCAGGTTGAGGTGTTGCATTTGTTTGACGGTTGCCTTAGTTTGAGGTGTTGCCTTAGTTTGAGGTGTTGCCTTAGTTTGAGGTGTTGCCTCAGTTTGAGTTGTTGCCTTAGTTTGAGTTGTTGCCTGTTTGTGTTGTTGCCTTCGTTTAAGTTGTTGCCTTCGTTTGAGTTGTTGCCTTAGTTTGAGGTGCTGCCTTTGTTTGAGTTGTTGCCTTAGTTTGAGGTGCTGCCTTTTTTTGAGGTGTTGCCTTAGTTTGAGGTGTTGCCTTAGTTTGAGGTGTTGCCTTAGTTTGAGGTGTTGCCTTTGTTTGAGGGTTGCCTTTGATTGAGGGTTTCCATTGATTGAGGGTTTCCTTTGATTGAGGGTTGCCTTAGTTGAGGTTTTGCCTTCGTTTGAGGTTTTGTCTTAGTTTGAGGTGTTGCCTTAGTTTGAGGTTTTGCCTGAGTTTGAGGTTTTGCCTTAGTTTGAGGTGTTGCATTAGTTTGAGGTGTTGCCTTAGTTTGAGGTGTTGTCTTAGTTTGAGGTGTTGCCTTCGTTTGAGGTGTTGCATTTGTTTGACGGTTGCCTTAGTTTGAGGTGTTGCCTTAGTTTGACTGTTGCCTAAGTTTGAGGTGTTGCATTAGTTTGAGGTATTGCATTAGTTTGAGGTGTTGCATTAGTTGGAGGGTTGCCTTAGTTTGATGTGTTGCCTTAGTTTGATGTGATGCCTTAGTTTGATTTGTTGCCTCAGTTTGATGTGTTGCCTTAATTTGAGGTGCTGCCTTTATTTGACGGCTGCCTTAGATTGAGGTGTTGCCTTAGTTTGAGGTGTTGCCTTAGTTTGAGGTGTTGCCTTTGTTTGAGGGTTGCCTTTGATTGAGGGATTATTTTGATTGAGGGTTTCCTTTGATTGAGGGTTGCCTTAGTTTGAGGGTTGCCTTAGTTTGAGGTTTTGCCTTAGTTTGAGGTTAAGCCTTCGTTTGAGGTTTTGCCTTAGTTTGAGGTTTAAGGTTTTGCCTTAGTTTGAGGTGTTGCTTTAGTTTGAGGTGTTGCATTAGTTTGATGGTTCCCTTAGTTTGACTGTTGGCTGAGTTTGAGGTGTTGCCTTAGTTTGACTCTTGCCTAAGTTTGAGGTGTTGTCTTCGTTTGAGGTGTTGCCTTAGATTGAGGTGTTGCATTCCTTTGAGGTGTTGCATTTGTTTGAAGGCTGCCTTAGTTTGAGGTGTTGCCTTAGTTTGAGTTTTTGCCTCAGTTTGAGGTGTTGCCTCAGATTGAGGGTTCCCTTTGTTTGCGGTGCTGCCTTAGTTTTAGGTGTTGCCTTCGTTTGAGGTGCTGCCTTAGTTTGAGGTGCTGCCTTCGTTTGAGGTGCTGACTTAGTTTGAGGTGCTGCCTTCGTATGAGGTGCTGCCTTAGTTTGAAGTGCTGCTTTACTTTGAGGTGCTGCATTAGTTTGAGGTGTTGCATTAGTTTGAGGGTTGCCTTAGTTTGAGGGTTGCCTTCGTTTGTGGTGCTGCCTTAGTTTTAGGTGTTGCCTTCGTTTGAGGTGCTGCCTCAGTTTGAGGTGCTGTCTTCGTTTGAGGTGCTGACTTAGTTTGAGGTGCTGCCTTCGTATGAGGTGCTGCCTTAGTTTGAAGTGCTGCTTTACTTTGAGGTGTTGCATTAGTTTGAGGTGTTGCATTAGTTTTAGGGTTGCCTTAGTTTGAGGGTTGCCTTAGTTTGAGGGTTGTCTTAGTTTGAGGTGTTGCCTTCGTTTGACGGGCTGCCTTAGTTTGAAGGTTGACTTAGTTTGAGGTGTTGCTTAAGTTTGAGTTGCAGCCTTCGTTAGTGGGTTCCCTTAGTTTGAGGGTTCACTTAGTTTGAGGGTTCCCTTATTTTGAGAAGTTGCCTTAGTTTGAGGTGTTGCGTTAGTTTAAGGGGTTGCATCTGTTTGAGGGGTTGCCTTAGTTTCAGGTGTTGCATTAGTTTGAGGTGTTGCCTTAGATTGAGGATTGCCTTCGTTTGAGGTGTTGTGTTGGTTTAAGGGGCTGCATATGTTTGAGGGGCTGCATATGTTTGAGGGGTTGCCTCAGTTTGAAGGGTTGCCTTAGTTTGAGGGGTTGCCTTAGTTTGAGGTGTTGCATTAGTTTGAGGGTTCCCTTAGTTTGAGGTGTTGCCTTAGTTTGAGGTGTTGCCTTAGTTTGAGTTTTTGCCTCAGTTTGAGGTGTTGCCTCAGATTGAGGGTTCCCTTCGTTTGTGGTGCTGCCTTAGTTTTAGGTGTTGCATTCGTTTGAGGTGCTGCCTTAGTTTGAGGTGCTGCCTTCGTTTGAGGTGCTGACTTAGTTTGAGGTGCTGCCTTAGTATGAGGTGCTGCCGTAGTTTGAAGTGCTGCCTTACTTTGAGGTGCTGCCTTAGTTTGAGGGTCTTCCTTAGTTTGTGGGGCTGCCTTAGTTTGAGGGGAGGCCTTAGTTTGAGGGGCTGCCTTAGTTTGAGGGGCTGCCTTAGTTTGAGGGATGCCTTAGTTTGAGGCGTTGCCTTAGATTGAGGGCTCCCTTAGTTTGTGGTTTGCCTCAGGTTGAGGTGTTGCATTTGTTTGACGGTTGCCTTAGTTTGAGGTGTTGCCTTAGTTTGAGGTGTTGCCTTAGTTTGAGGTGTTGTCTCAGTTTGAGTTGTTGCCTTAGTTTGAGTTGTTGCCTGAGTTTGTGTTGTTGCCTTCGTTTAAGTTGTTGCCTTAGTTTGAGTTGTTGCCTTAGTTTGAGGTGCTGCCTCAGTTTGAGTTGTTGCCTTAGTTTGAGGTGCTGCCTTTTTTTGAGGTGTTGCCTTAGTTTGAGGTGTTGCCTTCGTTTGATTTGTTGCATTAGTTTGAGGTGTTGCATTAGTTTGAGGCGTTGCATTAGTTTGAGGTGTTGCCTTAGTGTGAGAGTTGCCTTAGTTTGAGAGTTGCCTTTGTTTGAGGTGTTGCCTTAGTTTGAGGTGTTGCCTTAGTTTGAGGGTTCCATTAGTTTGACGGTTGCCTCAGTTTGAGGTGTTGCCTTATTTTGAGGTGTTGCCTCAGTTTGAGTTGTTGCCTTAGTTTAAGGTGTTGCCTTAGTTTGAGGTGTTGCATTATTTTGATGTGTTGCATTATTTTGATGTGTTGCCTTAATTTGAGGGGCTGACTTAGTTTGAGGGGCTGCCTTCGTTTGAGGGGCTGCCTTAGTTTGAGGGGCCACCTTAGTTTGAGGGATGCCTTAGTTTGAGGCGTTGCCTCAGATTGAGGGCTCCCTTAGTTTGTGGTTTTGCCTCAGGTTGAGGTGTTGCATTTGTTTGACGGTTGCCTTAGTTTGAGGTGTTGCCTTAGTTTGAGGTGTTGCCTTAGTTTGAGGTGTTGCCTCAGTTTGAGTTGTTGCCTTAGTTTGAGTTGTTGCCTGTTTGTGTTGTTGCCTTCGTTTAAGTTGTTGCCTTCGTTTGAGTTGTTGCCTTAGTTTGAGGTGCTGCCTTTGTTTGAGTTGTTGCCTTAGTTTGAGGTGCTGCCTTTTTTTGAGGTGTTGCCTTAGTTTGAGGTGTTGCCTTCGTTTGATTTGTTGCATTAGTTTGAGGTGTTGCATTAGTTTGAGGTGTTGCATTAGTTTGAGGTGTTGCCTTAGTGTGAGAGTTGCCTTAGTTTGAGAGTTGCCTTTGTTTGAGGTGTTGCCTTAGTTTGAGGTGTTGCCTTAGTTTGAGGGTTCCATGAGTTTGACGGTTGCCTCAGTTTGAGGTGTTGCCTTATTTTGAGGTGTTGCCTTAGTTTGAGGTGTTGCCTTAGTTTAAGGTGTTGCCTTAGTTTGAGGTGTTGCATTATTTTGATGTGTTGCAATATTTTGATGTGTTGCCTTAGTTTGAGGGGCTGACTTAGTTTGAGGGGCTGCCTTAGTTTGAGGGGCTGCCTTAGTTTGAGGGGCTACCTTAGTTTGAGTGGCCGCCTTAGTTTGAGGTGTTGCCTGAATATGAGGTGCTGCTTTTGATTGACGGTTTCCTTAGTTTGAGGTGTTTCATTAGTTTGAGGTGTTGCATTCGTTTGAGGTGATGCATTAGTTTGAGGTGTTGCATTAGTTTGAGGTGTTGCATTAGTTTGAGGTGTTGCCTTTGATTGACGGTTTCCTTCGTTTGAGGTGTTTCATTAGTTTGAGGTGTTGCATTAGTTTGAGGTGTTGCATTAGTTTGAGGTGTTGCATTGGTTTGATGGGTTGCATTAGTTTGAGGTGTTGCATGAGATTGAGATGTTGCATTAGTTTGAGGTGTTGCATTAGATTGAGGTGTTGCATTCGTTTGAGGTGTTGCAGTAGTTTGAGGTGTTGCATTAGTTTGAGGTGTTGCATTAGTTTGAGGTGTTGCCTTAGTTTGAGTTGCAGCCTTCGTTAGTGGGTTGCCTTTGTTTGAGGTTTCCCTCAGTTTGAGGGTTCCCTTAGTTTAAGGTGTTGCCTTAGTTTGAGGTGTTGCCTTAGTTTAAGGGGCTGCATCTGTTTGAGGGGCTGCCTTAGTTGCAGGTGTTACATTAGTTTGAGGCGTTGCCTTAGTTTGAGGTGTTGCATTGGTTTGAGGTGTTGCCTTAGTTTGAGGTGTTGACTTAGTTTGAGGGGCCGTCTTAGCTTGAGGGGCCGCCTTAGTTTGAGGTGTTGCCTGAGTATGAGGTGTTGCCTTTTATTGACGGTTTCCTTTGTTTGAGGTGTTGCATTAGTTTGAGGTGTTGCATTAGTTTGAGGTGTTGCATTAGTTTGAGGTGGTGCTTTAGTTTGAGTTGCAGCCTTCGTTAGTGGGTTGCCTTTGTTTGAGGGTTCCGTTAGTTTGAGGGTTCCGTTAGTTTGAGGGTTCCCTTAGTTTGAGGTGTTGCCTTTGTTTGAGGGTTGCCTTTGATTGAGGGCTTGCTTTGATTGAGGGTTTCCTTTGATTGAGGGTTGCCTTAGTTTGAGGGTTGCCTTAGTTTGAGGGTTGCCTTAGTTTGAGGTTTTGCCTTAGTTTGATGTTTTGCCTTAGTTTGAGGTTTTCCCTTAGTTTGAGGTTTTGCCTTAGTTTGAGGTTTTGCCTTATTTTGAGGTGTTGCATTAGTTTGAGGTGTTGCATTAGTTTGACGGTTCCCTTAGTTTGACTGTTGCCTTAGTTTGAGGTGTTGCCTTAGTTTGACTGTTGCCTAAGTTTGAGGTGTTTCCTTAGTTTGAGGTGTTGCCTTAGTTTGAGGTGTTGCCTTAGCTTGAGGTGTTGGCTTCGTTTGAGGTGTTGCCTTCGTTTGAGGTGTTGCATTTGATTGACGGTTGCCTTAGTTTGAGGTGTTGCCTTAGTTTGAGGTGTTGCCTTAGTTTGAGGTGTTGCCTTCGTTTGAGGTGTTGCCTTAGTTTGAGGTGTTGCCTTAGTTTGAGGTGTTGCCTTAGTTTGACTGTTGCCTCAGTTTGAGGTGTTGCCTAAGTTTGAGGTGTTGCCTAAGTTTGAGGTGTTGCCTCAGTTTGAGGTGTTGCCTTAGTTTGAGGTGTTACCTTCGTTTGAGGTGTTGCCTTTGTTGAGGGTTGCCTTAGTTTAAACGTTGCCTTAGTTTGAGCGTTGCCTTAGTTTGAGGGTTGCGTTAGTTTGAGGGTTGCGTTCGTTTGAGGGTTGCCTTAGTTTGAGGGTTGCCTTAGTTTGAGGAATTGCCTTAGTTTGAGGAATTGCCTTCGTTTATGGGTTGCCTTAGTTTCAGATGTTGCATTAGTTTGAGGGTTGTCTTAAATTGAGAGTTGCCTTGTATTGACTGCTGCCTCAGTCTGAGGTTTGCCTTAGAATGAGGATTGCCTTTGTTTGAGATATTGCTTAGTTTGATGGTAGCCTTTGTTTGAGGTGTTGCATTAGTTTTAGGTGTTGCCTCAGTTTGAGATATTGCTTAGTTTGATGGGAGCCTTTGTTTGAGGTGTTGGCCTATTTTGAGGTGTTGCCTTAGTTTGCGGTGTTGCCTCAGTTTGAGGTGTTGCCTTAGTTTGAGGTATTGACTTAGTTTGAGGTGTTGCATTAGTTTGAGGTATTGCATTAGTTTGAGGTATGGCATTAGCTGGAGGGTCGCCTTAGTTTGATGTGTTGCCTTAGTTTGAGGTGTTGCCTTAATTTGGGGTGTTGCCTTTATTTGACGGCTGCCTTAGTTTGAGGTGTTGCCTTAGTTTGAGGTGTTGCCTTTGTTTGAGGGTTGCCTTTGATTGAGGGTTTCCTTTGATTGAGGGTTTCCTTTGATTGAGGGTTGCCTTAGTTGAGGTTTTGCCTTCGTTTGAGGTTTTGTCTTAGTTTGAGGTGTTGCCTTAGTTTGAGGTTTTGCCTTAGTTTGAAGTTTTGCCTTAGTTTGAGGTGTTGCATTAGTTTGAGGTGTTGCCTTAGTTTGAGGTGTTGTCTTCGTTTGAGGTGTTGCCTTCGTTTGAGGTGTTGCATTTGTTTGACGGTTGCCTTAGTTTGAGGTGTTGCCTTAGTTTGACTGTTGCCTAAGTTTGAGGTGTTGCATTAGTTTGAGGTATTGCATTAGTTTGAGGTGTTGCATTAGTTGGAGGGTTGCCTTAGTTTGATGTGTTGCCTTAGTTTGATGTGATGCCTTAGTTTGATTTGTTGCCTTAGTTTGATGTGTTGCCTTAATTTGAGGTGCTGCCTTTATTTGACGGCTGCCTTAGATTGAGGTGTTGCCTTAGTTTGAGGTGTTGCCTTAGTTTGAGGTGTTGCCTTTGTTTGAGGGTTGCCTTTGATTGAGGGATTATTTTGATTGAGGGTTTCCTTTGATTGAGGGTTGCCTTAGTTTGAGGGTTGCCTTAGTTTGAGGTTTTGCCTTAGTTTGAGGTTTAGCCTTCGTTTCAG
The DNA here is from genome assembly GCF_036365525.1 of Heterodontus francisci. Classification (NCBI taxonomy): domain Eukaryota; kingdom Metazoa; phylum Chordata; class Chondrichthyes; order Heterodontiformes; family Heterodontidae; genus Heterodontus; species Heterodontus francisci. Next base: position 467,595 of record NW_027140601.1, on the reverse strand, counting down.
GTTTTTCCTTAGTTTGAGGTTTAAGGTTTGGCCTTAGTTTGAGGTGTTGCTTTAGTTTGAGGTGTTGCATTAGTTTGATGGTTCCCTTAGTTTGAGGTGCTGCCTTCGTTTGTGGTGCTGACTTAGTTTGAGGTGCTGCCTTCGTATGAGGTGCTGCCTTAGTTTGAAGTGCTGCTTTACTTTGAGGTGTTGCCTTAGTTTGAGGGTCTGCCTTAGTTTGAGGGGCTGCCTTAGTTTGAGGGGCTGCCTTAGTTTGAGGGGCTGCCTTAGTTTGAGGGGCTGCCTTAGTTTGAGGGATGCCTTAGTTTGAGGCGTTGCCTGAGATTGAGGGCTCCCTTAGTTTGTGGTTTTGCCTCAGTTTGAGGTGCTGCATTTGTTTGACGGTTGCCTTAGTTTGAGGTGTTGCCTTAGTTTGAGGTGTTGCCTCAGTTTGAGTTGTTGCTTTAGTTTGAGGGGCTGCCTTAGTTTGAGGTGCTGCCTTAGTTTGAGGGGCTGCCTTAGTTTGAGGGGCTGCCTTAGTTTGAGGGTTGCCTTAGTTTGAGGGTTGCCTTAGTTTGAGGCTTGTCTTAGTTTGAGGTGTTGCCTTCGTTTGACGGGCTGCCTTAGTTTGAAGGTTGACTTAGTTTGAGGTGTTACTTAAGTTTGAGTTGTAGCCTTCGTTAGCGGGTTCCCTTAGTTTGAGGGTTCACTTAGATTGAGGGCTCCCTTAGTTTGTGGTTTTGCCTCAGGTTGAGGTGTTGCATTTGTTTGACGGTTGCCTTAGTTTGAGGTGTTGCCTTAGTTTGAGGTGTTGCCTTAGTTTGAGGTGTTGTCTCAGTTTGAGTTGTTGCCTTAGTTTGAGTTGTTACCTGAGTTTGTGTTGTTGCCTTCGTTTAAGTTGTTGCCTTAGTTTGAGTTGTTACCTTAGTTTGAGGTGCTGCCTTTTTTTGAGGTGTTGCCTTAGTTTGAGGTGTTGCCTTCGTTTGATTTGTTGCATTAGTTTGAGGTGTTGCATTAGTTTGAGGTGTTGCATTAGTTTGAGGTGTTGCCTTAGTGTGAGAGTTGCCTTAGTTTGAGAGTTGCCTTTGTTTGAGGTGTTGCCTTAGTTTGAGGGTTCCATTAGTTTGACGGTTGCCTCAGTTTGAGGTGTTGCCTTATTTTGAGGTGTTGCCTTAGTTTGAGCTGTTGCCTTCGTTTAAGGTGTTGCCTTAGTTTGAGGTGTTGCATTATTTTGATGTGTTGCATTATTTTGATGTGTTGCCTTAATTTGAGGGGCTGACTTAGTTTGAGGGGCTGCCTTAGTTTGAGGGGCTGCCTTAGTTTGAGGGGCCAACTTAGTTTGAGGGATGCCTTAGTTTGAGGCGTTGCCTTAGATTGAGGGCTCCCTTAGTTTGTGGTTTTGCCTCAGGTTGAGGTGTTGCATTTGTTTGACGGTTGCCTTAGTTTGAGGTGTTGCCTTAGTTTGAGGTGTTGCCTTAGTTTGAGGTGTTGCCTCAGTTTGAGTTGTTGCCTTAGTTTGAGTTGTTGCCTGAGTTTGTGTTGTTGCCTTCGTTTAAGTTGTTGCCTTCGTTTGAGCTGTTGCCTTAGTTTGAGGTGCTGCCTTAGTTTGAGTTGTTGCCTTAGTTTGAGGTGCTGCCTTTTTTTGAGGTGTTGCCTTAGTTTGAGGTGTTGCCTTCGTTTGATTTGTTGCATTAGTTTGAGGTGTTGCATTAGTTTGAGGTGTTGCATTAGTTTGAGGTGTTGCCTTAGTGTGAGAGTTGCCTTAGTTTGAGAGTTGCCTTTGTTTGAGGTGTTGCCTTAGTTTGAGGTGTTGCCTTAGTTTGAGGGTTCCATTAGTTTGACGGTTGCCTCAGTTTGAGGTGTTGCCTTATTTTGAGGTGTTGCCTTAGTTTGAGGTGTTGCCTTAGTTTAAGGTGTTGCCTTAGTTTGAGGCGTCGCATTATTTTGATGTGTTGCATTATTTTGATGTGTTGCCTTATTTTGAGGGGCTGACTTAGTTTGAGGAGCTGCCTTAGTTTGAGGGGCTGCCTTAGTTTGAGGGGCCACCTTAGTTTGAGGGGCCGCCTTAGTTTGAGGGGCCGCCTTAATTTGAGTTGTTGCCTTAGTTTGAGGTGCTGCCTTTTTTTGAGGTGTTGCCTTAGTTTGAGGGGCTGACTTAGTTTGAGGGGCTGCCTTAGTTTGAGGGGCTGCCTTAGTTTGAGGGGCCACCTTAGTTTGAGGGACCGCCTTAGTTTGAGGTGCTGCCTTAGTTTGAGTTGTTGCCTTAGTTTGAGGTGCTGCCTTTTTTTGAGGTGTTGCCTCAGTTTGAGGTGTTGCATTAGTTTGAGGTGTTGCCTTAGTTTGAGGGGCTGCCTTAGTTTGAGGGGCCACCTTAGTTTGAGGGATGCCTTAGTTTGAGGCGTTGCCTTAGATTGAGGGCTCCCTTAGTTTGTGGTTTTGCCTCAGGTTGAGGTGTTGCATTTGTTTGACGGTTGCCTTAGTTTGAGGTGTTACCTTAGTTTGAGGTGTTGCCTTAGTTTGAGGTGTTGCCTCAGTTTGAGTTGTTGCCTTAGTTTGAGTTGTTGCCTGAGTTTGTGTTGTTGCCTTCGTTTAAGTTGTTGCCTTCGTTTGAGCTGTTGCCTTAGTTTGAGGTGCTGCCTTAGTTTGAGTTGTTGCCTTAGTTTGAGGTGCTGCCTTTTTTTGAGGTGTTGCCTTAGTTTGAGGTGTTGCCATCGTTTGATTTGTTGCATTAGTTTGAGGTGTTGCATTAGTTTGAGGTGTTGCATTAGTTTGAGGTGTTGCATTGGTTTGATGGGTTGCATTAGTTTGAGGTGTTGCATGAGTTTGAGATGTTGCATTAGTTTGAGGTGTTGCATTGGATTGAGGTGTTGCATTCGTTTGAGGTGTTGCAGTAGTTTGAGGTGTTACATTAGTTTGAGGTGTTGCATTAGTTTGAGGTGTTGCATTAGTTTGAGTTGCAGCCTTCGTTAGTGGGTTGCCTTTGTTTGAGGTTTCCCTCAGTTTGAGGGTTCCCTTAGTTTAAGGTGTTGCCTTAGTTTGAGGTGTTGCCTTAGTTTAAGGGGCTGCATCTGTTTGAGGGGTTGCCTTAGTTTCAGGTGTTGCCTTATTTTGAGGTGTTGCCATAGTTTGAGGTGTTGCCTTAGTTTGAGGTGTTGCCTTAGTTTGAGGGGTCGCCTTAGTTTGAGGGGCCGGCTTAGTTTGAGGTGTTGCCTGAGTATGAGGTGCTGCCTTTGATTGACGGTTTCCTTAGTTTGAGGAGTTGCATTAGTTTGAGGTGTTGCATTAGTTTGTGGTTTTGCATTAGTCTGAGGTGTTGCATTAATTTGAGGTGTTGCTTTAGTTTGAGTTGCAGCCTTCGTTAGTGGGTTGCCTTTGTTTGAGGGTTCCCTTAGTTTGATGGTTCCTTTACTTTGAGGTGCTGCCTTAGTTTGAGGTGTTGCCTTAGTTTAAGGGGCTGCATCTGTTTGAGGGGTTGCCTTAGTTTCAGTTGTTGCATTAGTGTGAGATGTTGCCTTAGTTTGAGGTGTTGCCTCAGTTTGAGGTGTTGCCTTAGTTTGAGGTGTTGCCTTAGTTTGAGGGGCCGCCTTAGTTTGAGGGGCCGCCTTAGTTTGAGGTGTTGCCTGAGTATGAGGTGTTGCCTTTGATTGACGGTTTCCTTAGTTTGAGGTGTTGCATTAGCTTGAGGTGTTGCATTAGTTTGAGTTGCAGAATTCGTTAGTGGGTGCCTTTGTTTGAGGGTTCCCTTAGTTTGAGGGTTCCCTTAGTTTGAGGGTTCCCTTAGTTTGAGGTGTTGCCTTAGTTTGAGGTGTTGCCTTAGTTTGAGGTGTTGCCTGAGTTTAAGAGGCTGCATCTGTTTGAGGGGTTGCCTTAGTTTCAGGTGTTGCATTAGTTTGAGGTGTTGCCTTAGTTTGAGGTGTTGCCTTAGTTTGAGATGTTGCATTAGTTTGAGGTGTTGCATTAGTTTGAGTTGTTGAATCAGTTTGAGGTGTTGCATAAGTTTGAGGTGTTGCCTTATTTTGAGGTGTTGCCTTAGTTTGAGGTGTTGCCTCAGTTTGATGGTGGCCTTAGTTTGAGGTGTTGCCTTCGTTTGAGGTGTTGCCTTCGTTTGAGGTGTTGCTTTGGTTTGAGGTGTTGCATTAGTTTGAGGGTTGCATTAGATTGAGTGTTCCATTAGTTTGACGGTAGCCTTAGTTTGAAATGTTGCCTTAGTTTGAGGTGTTGCCTTAGTTTGAGGAGTTGCCTTAGTTTGATGTGTTGCATTATTTTGAGGTGTTGCCTTAGTTTGAGGTGTTGCATTAGATTGAGGTGTTGCATTAGTTTGAGGTGTTGCATTGGTTTGAGGTGTTGCCTTAGTTTGAGGTGTTGCCTTAGTTTGAGGTTTTGCCTCAGTTTGAGGATTTGCCTTAGTTTGAGGTTTTGCATTATTTCTAGGGTTGCCTTTGTTTGAGGTTCTGCCTTTCTTTGAGATGCTGCCTTTGTTTGACGTGCTGCTTTTGTTTGAGGTGTTGCCTGAGTATGAGGTGTTGCCTTTGATTGACGGTTTCCTTAGTTTAAGGTTTTGCATTAGTTTGAGGTGTTGCATTAGTTTGAGGTGTTGCATTAGTTTGAAGTGATGCATTAGTTTGAAGTGTTGCATTAGTTTGAGGTGTCGCATTAGTTTGAGGTGTTGCATTAGTTTGAAGTGTTGCCTTAGTTTGATGTGTTGCCTTAGTTTGAGGTGTTGCATTATTTTGAGGTGTTGCATTAGTTTGAGTTGTTGAATCAGTTTGAGGTGTAGCATAAGTTTGAGGTGTTGCCTTAGTTTGAGGTGTTGCCTCAGTTTGAGGTGTTGCCTTAGTTTGAGGGTTGCCTTAGTTTGAGGTGTTGCCTTAGTTTGAGGTGTTGCCTTAGTCTGAGGTGTTGCTTTAGTTTGAGGTGTTGCATTAGTTTGAGGGTTCCATTCGATTGAGGGTTCCATTAGTTTGACGGTTGCCTAAGTTTGAAATGTTGCCTTAGTTTGAGGTGTTGCCTCAGTTTGAGGTGTTGCCTTAGTTTGATGTGTTGCATTATTTTGAGGTGTTGCCAAAGTTTGAGGTGTTGCATTAGTTTGAGGTGTTGCATTAGTTTGAGGTGTTGCATTAGTTTGAGCTGTTGCCTTAGTTTGAGGTGTTGCCTTAGTTTGAGGTGTTGCCTTAGTTTGAGGTTTTGCCTTAGTTTGAGGATTTGCCTTAGTTTGAGGTTTTGCATTAGTTTTAGGGTTGCCTTTGTTTGAGGTGCTGCCTTTGTTTGAGATGCTGCCTTTGTTTGAGGTGCTGCCTTTGTTTGAGGTGTTGCCTGAGTATGAGGTGTTGCCTTTGATTGACGGTTTCCTTAGTATAAGGTGTTGCATTAGTTTGAGGTGTTGCATTCGTTTGAGGTGTTGCATTAGTTTGAGGTGTTGCATTAGTTTGAGGTGTTGCATTAGTTTGAGGTGTTGCATGAGTTTGAGGTGTTGCATTAGTTTGAGGTGTTGCATTAGTTTGAGATGTAGCATTAGTTTGAGGTGTTGCATTAGTTTGAGGTGCTGCATTAGCTTGAGGTGTTGCTTTAGTTTGAGTTGCAGCCTTCGTTAGTGGTTTGCCTTTGTTTGAGGGTTCCCTTAGTTTGAGATTTCCTTAGTTTGAGGTGCTGCCTTAGTTTGAGGTGTTGCCTTAGTTTCAGGTGTTGCATTAGTTTGAGGTGTTTCCTTAGTTTGAGGTGTTGCTTTAGTTTGAGGTGTTGCCTTCCTTTGAGGTGTTGCCTTAGTTTGAGGGGCCGCCTTAGTTTGAGGGGCCGCCTTAGTTTGAAGTGTTGCCTGAGTATGAGGCGTTGCCTTTGATTGACGGTTTCCTTAGTTTGAGGTGTTGCCTTAGTTTGAGGTTTTGCCTTAGTTTGAGGATTTGCCTTAGTTTGAGGGTTTGCATTATTTCTAGGGTTGCCTTTGTTTGAGGTTCTGCCTTTGTTTGAGATGCTGCCTTTGTTTGACGTGCTGCTTTTGTTTGAGGTGTTGCCTGAGTATGAGGTGTTGCCTTTGATTGACGGTTTCCTTAGTTTAAGGTGTTGCATTAGTTTGAGGTGTTGCATTAGTTTGAGGTGTTGCATTAGTTTGAGGTGTTGCATTAGTTTGATGTGTTGCCTTAGTTTGAGGTGTTGCCTTCGTTTGAGCAGTTGCATTAGTTTGAGGTGTTGCATTAGTTTGAGTTGTTGAATCAGTTTGAGGTGTAGCATAGGTTTGAGGTGTTGCCTTAGTTTGAGGAGTTGCCTCAGTTTGAGGTGTTGCCTTAGTTTGAGGGTTGCCTTAGTTTGAGGTGTTGCCTTAGTTTGAGGTGTTGCCTTAGTCTGAGGTGTTGCTTTAGTTTGAGGTGTTGCATTAGTTTGAGGGTTCCATTAGATTGAGGATTCCATAAGTTTGACGGTTGCCTTACTTTGAAATGTTGCCTTAGTTTGAGGTGTTGCCTCAGTTTGAGGTGTTGCCTTAGTTTGATGTGTTGCATTATTTTGAGGTGTTGCCAAAGTTTGAGGTGTTGCATTAGTTTGAGGTGTTGCCTTAGTTTGAGGATTTGCCTTAGTTTGAGGCTTTGCATTAGTTTTAGGGTTGCCTTTGTTTGAGGTGCTGCCTTAGTTTGAGATGCTGCCTTTGTTTGAGGTGCTGCCTTTGTTTGAGGTGTTGCCTGAGTATGAGGTGTTGCCTTTGATTGACAGTTTCCTTAGTATAAGCTGTTGCATTAGTTTGAGGTGTTGCATTCGTTTGAGGTGTTGCATTAGTTTGAGGTGTTGCATTAGTTTGTGGTGTTGCATTAGTTTGAGGTGTTGCATGAGTTTGAGGTGTTGCATTAGTTTGAGGTGTTGCATTAGTTTGAGATGCAGCATTAGTTTGAGGTGTTGCATTAGTTTGAGGTGCTGCATTAGCTTGAGGTGTTGCTTTAGTTTGAGTTGCAGCCTTCGTTAGTGGTTTGCCTTTGTTTAAGGGTTCCCTTAGTTTGAGGGTTCCCTGAGTTTGAGGTGCTGCCTTAGTTTGAGGTGTTGCCTTAGTTTCAGGTGTTGCATTAGTTTGAGGTGTTTCCTTAGTTTGAGGTGTTGCCTTAGTTTGAGGTGTTGCCTTCGTTTGAGGTGTTGCCTTAGTTTGAGGGGCCGCCTTAGTTTGAGGGGCCGCCTTAGTTTGAGGTGTTGCCTGAGTATGAGGTGTTGCCTTTGATTTACGGTTTCATTAGTTTGAGGTGTTGCATTAGTTTGAGGTGTTGCATTAGTTTGAGTTGCAGCCTTCGTTATTGGGTTGCCTTTGTTTGAGGGTTCCCTTAGTTTGAGGGTTCCCTTAGTTTTAGGCGTTGCCTTAGTTTGAGGTGTTGCCTTAATTTAAGGGGCTGCATCTGTTTGAGGGGTTGCCTTAGTTTCAGGTGTTGCATTAGTTTGAGGTGTTGCCTTAGTTTGAGGTGTTGCCTTAGCTGGAGGCGTTGCCTTAGTTTGAGGGGCCGCCTTAATTTGAGGGGCCGCCTTAGTTTGAGGTGTTGCCTGAGTATGAGGTGTTGCCTTTGATTTACGGTTTCCTTAGTTTGAAGTGTTGCATTAGTTTGAGGTGTTGCATTATTTTGAGGTTTTGCATTAGTTTGAGGTGTTGCTTTAGTTTGAGTTGCAGCCTTCGTTAGTGGGTTGCCTTTGTTTGAGGGTTCCCTTAGCTTGAGGGTTCCCTGAGTTTGAGGGTTTCCTTAGTTTGAGGTGTTGCATTAGTTTGAGGTCTTGCCTTAGTTTAAGGGGCTGCATATGTTTGAGGGTTGCCTTAGTTTTAGGTGTTGCATTAGTTTGAGGTGTTGCCTTAGTTTGAGGTGTTGCCTTAGTTTGAGGTGTAGCCTTAGTTTGAGAGGCCGCCTTAGTTTGAGGGGCCACCTTAGTTTGAGGTGTTGCCTGAGTATGAGGTGTTGCCTTTGATTGACGGTTTCCTTAGTTTGAGCAGTTGCATTATTTTGAGGTGTTGCATTAGTTTGAGGTGTTGCATGAGTTTGAGGTTTTGCATTAGCTTGAGGTGTTGCTTCAGTTTGAGTTGCAGCCTTCGTTAGTGGGTTGCCTTTGGTTGAGGGTTCCCTTAGCTTGAGGGTTCCCTTAGTTTGAGGGTTCCCTTAGTTTGAGGTGTTGCCTTAGTTTGAGGTGTTGCCTGAGTTTAAGGGGCTGCATCTGTTTGAGGGGTTGCCTTAGTTTCAGATGTTGAATTAGTTTGAGGTGTTCCCTTAGTTTGAGGTGTTCCCTTAGTTTGAGGTGTTGCCTTAGGTTGAGGGTTGCCTTAGTTTTAGATATTGCTTAGTTTGATGGGAGCCTTTATTTGAGGTTTTGCATTAGTTTGAGGAGTTGCATTAGTTTGAGGTGTTGCATTAGTTTGAGGTGTTGCATTAGTTTGAGGTGTTGCATTAGTTTGATGTGTTGCCTTTGTTTGAGGTGTTGCCTTAGTTTGAGGTGTTGCCTTAGTTTGAGGTGTTGCATTATTTTGAGGAGTTGCATTAGTTTGAGTTGTTGATTCAGTTTGAGGTGTTGCAAAAATTTGAAGTGTTGCCTTAGTTTGAGGTGTTGCCTTAGTTTGAGTTGTTGCCTTAGTTTTAGGGTTGCCTTAGTGTGAGGTGTTGCCTTAGTTTGAGGTGTTGCCTTAGTTTGAGGTGTTGCCTCAGTTTGAGGAGTTGATTTAGTTTGAGGTGTTGCATTAGTTTGAGGGTTCCATTAGTTTGACGGTTACCTTAGTTTGAAATGTTGCCTTAGTTTGAGGTGTTGCCTTAGTTTGCGGTGTTGCCTCAGTTTGAGGTGTTGCCTTAGTTTGAGGTATTGACTTAGTTTGAGGTGTTGCATTAGTTTGAGGTATTGCATTAGTTTGAGGTATGGCATTAGCTGGAGGGTCGCCTTAGTTTGATGTGTTGCCTTAGTTTGAGGTGTTGCCTTAATTTGGGGTGTTGCCTTTATTTGACGGCTGCCTTAGTTTGAGGTGTTGCCTTAGTTTGAGGTGTTGCCTTTGTTTGAGGGTTGCCTTTGATTGAGGGTTTCCTTTGATTGAGGGTTTCCTTTGATTGAGGGTTGCCTTAGTTGAGGTTTTGCCTTCGTTTGAGGTTTTGTCTTAGTTTGAGGTGTTGCCTTAGTTTGAGGTTTTGCCTTAGTTTGAAGTTTTGCCTTAGTTTGAGGTGTTGCATTAGTTTGAGGTGTTGCCTTAGTTTGAGGTGTTGTCTTCGTTTGAGGTGTTGCCTTCGTTTGAGGTGTTGCATTTGTTTGACGGTTGCCTTAGTTTGAGGTGTTGCCTTAGTTTGACTGTTGCCTAAGTTTGAGGTGTTGCATTAGTTTGAGGTATTGCATTAGTTTGAGGTGTTGCATTAGTTGGAGGGTTGCCTTAGTTTGATGTGTTGCCTTAGTTTGATGTGATGCCTTAGTTTGATTTGTTGCCTTAGTTTGATGTGTTGCCTTAATTTGAGGTGCTGCCTTTATTTGACGGCTGCCTTAGATTGAGGTGTTGCCTTAGTTTGAGGTGTTGCCTTAGTTTGAGGTGTTGCCTTTGTTTGAGGGTTGCCTTTGATTGAGGGATTATTTTGATTGAGGGTTTCCTTTGATTGAGGGTTGCCTTAGTTTGAGGGTTGCCTTAGTTTGAGGTTTTGCCTTAGTTTGAGGTTTAGCCTTCGTTTCAGGTTTTTCCTTAGTTTGAGGTTTAAGGTTTGGCCTTAGTTTGAGGTGTTGCTTTAGTTTGAGGTGTTGCATTAGTTTGATGGTTCCCTTAGTTTGAGGTGCTGCCTTCGTTTGTGGTGCTGACTTAGTTTGAGGTGCTGCCTTCGTATGAGGTGCTGCCTTAGTTTGAAGTGCTGCTTTACTTTGAGGTGTTGCCTTAGTTTGAGGGTCTGCCTTAGTTTGAGGGGCTGCCTTAGTTTGAGGGGCTGCCTTAGTTTGAGGGGCTGCCTTAGTTTGAGGGGCTGCCTTAGTTTGAGGGATGCCTTAGTTTGAGGCGTTGCCTGAGATTGAGGGCTCCCTTAGTTTGTGGTTTTGCCTCAGTTTGAGGTGCTGCATTTGTTTGACGGTTGCCTTAGTTTGAGGTGTTGCCTTAGTTTGAGGTGTTGCCTCAGTTTGAGTTGTTGCTTTAGTTTGAGGGGCTGCCTTAGTTTGAGGTGCTGCCTTAGTTTGAGGGGCTGCCTTAGTTTGAGGGGCTGCCTTAGTTTGAGGGTTGCCTTAGTTTGAGGGTTGCCTTAGTTTGAGGCTTGTCTTAGTTTGAGGTGTTGCCTTCGTTTGACGGGCTGCCTTAGTTTGAAGGTTGACTTAGTTTGAGGTGTTACTTAAGTTTGAGTTGTAGCCTTCGTTAGCGGGTTCCCTTAGTTTGAGGGTTCACTTAGATTGAGGGCTCCCTTAGTTTGTGGTTTTGCCTCAGGTTGAGGTGTTGCATTTGTTTGACGGTTGCCTTAGTTTGAGGTGTTGCCTTAGTTTGAGGTGTTGCCTTAGTTTGAGGTGTTGTCTCAGTTTGAGTTGTTGCCTTAGTTTGAGTTGTTACCTGAGTTTGTGTTGTTGCCTTCGTTTAAGTTGTTGCCTTAGTTTGAGTTGTTACCTTAGTTTGAGGTGCTGCCTTTTTTTGAGGTGTTGCCTTAGTTTGAGGTGTTGCCTTCGTTTGATTTGTTGCATTAGTTTGAGGTGTTGCATTAGTTTGAGGTGTTGCATTAGTTTGAGGTGTTGCCTTAGTGTGAGAGTTGCCTTAGTTTGAGAGTTGCCTTTGTTTGAGGTGTTGCCTTAGTTTGAGGGTTCCATTAGTTTGACGGTTGCCTCAGTTTGAGGTGTTGCCTTATTTTGAGGTGTTGCCTTAGTTTGAGCTGTTGCCTTCGTTTAAGGTGTTGCCTTAGTTTGAGGTGTTGCATTATTTTGATGTGTTGCATTATTTTGATGTGTTGCCTTAATTTGAGGGGCTGACTTAGTTTGAGGGGCTGCCTTAGTTTGAGGGGCTGCCTTAGTTTGAGGGGCCAACTTAGTTTGAGGGATGCCTTAGTTTGAGGCGTTGCCTTAGATTGAGGGCTCCCTTAGTTTGTGGTTTTGCCTCAGGTTGAGGTGTTGCATTTGTTTGACGGTTGCCTTAGTTTGAGGTGTTGCCTTAGTTTGAGGTGTTGCCTTAGTTTGAGGTGTTGCCTCAGTTTGAGTTGTTGCCTTAGTTTGAGTTGTTGCCTGAGTTTGTGTTGTTGCCTTCGTTTAAGTTGTTGCCTTCGTTTGAGCTGTTGCCTTAGTTTGAGGTGCTGCCTTAGTTTGAGTTGTTGCCTTAGTTTGAGGTGCTGCCTTTTTTTGAGGTGTTGCCTTAGTTTGAGGTGTTGCCTTCGTTTGATTTGTTGCATTAGTTTGAGGTGTTGCATTAGTTTGAGGTGTTGCATTAGTTTGAGGTGTTGCCTTAGTGTGAGAGTTGCCTTAGTTTGAGAGTTGCCTTTGTTTGAGGTGTTGCCTTAGTTTGAGGTGTTGCCTTAGTTTGAGGGTTCCATTAGTTTGACGGTTGCCTCAGTTTGAGGTGTTGCCTTATTTTGAGGTGTTGCCTTAGTTTGAGGTGTTGCCTTAGTTTAAGGTGTTGCCTTAGTTTGAGGCGTCGCATTATTTTGATGTGTTGCATTATTTTGATGTGTTGCCTTATTTTGAGGGGCTGACTTAGTTTGAGGAGCTGCCTTAGTTTGAGGGGCTGCCTTAGTTTGAGGGGCCACCTTAGTTTGAGGGGCCGCCTTAGTTTGAGGGGCCGCCTTAATTTGAGTTGTTGCCTTAGTTTGAGGTGCTGCCTTTTTTTGAGGTGTTGCCTTAGTTTGAGGGGCTGACTTAGTTTGAGGGGCTGCCTTAGTTTGAGGGGCTGCCTTAGTTTGAGGGGCCACCTTAGTTTGAGGGACCGCCTTAGTTTGAGGTGCTGCCTTAGTTTGAGTTGTTGCCTTAGTTTGAGGTGCTGCCTTTTTTTGAGGTGTTGCCTCAGTTTGAGGTGTTGCATTAGTTTGAGGTGTTGCCTTAGTTTGAGGGGCTGCCTTAGTTTGAGGGGCCACCTTAGTTTGAGGGATGCCTTAGTTTGAGGCGTTGCCTTAGATTGAGGGCTCCCTTAGTTTGTGGTTTTGCCTCAGGTTGAGGTGTTGCATTTGTTTGACGGTTGCCTTAGTTTGAGGTGTTACCTTAGTTTGAGGTGTTGCCTTAGTTTGAGGTGTTGCCTCAGTTTGAGTTGTTGCCTTAGTTTGAGTTGTTGCCTGAGTTTGTGTTGTTGCCTTCGTTTAAGTTGTTGCCTTCGTTTGAGCTGTTGCCTTAGTTTGAGGTGCTGCCTTAGTTTGAGTTGTTGCCTTAGTTTGAGGTGCTGCCTTTTTTTGAGGTGTTGCCTTAGTTTGAGGTGTTGCCATCGTTTGATTTGTTGCATTAGTTTGAGGTGTTGCATTAGTTTGAGGTGTTGCATTAGTTTGAGGTGTTGCATTGGTTTGATGGGTTGCATTAGTTTGAGGTGTTGCATGAGTTTGAGATGTTGCATTAGTTTGAGGTGTTGCATTGGATTGAGGTGTTGCATTCGTTTGAGGTGTTGCAGTAGTTTGAGGTGTTACATTAGTTTGAGGTGTTGCATTAGTTTGAGGTGTTGCATTAGTTTGAGTTGCAGCCTTCGTTAGTGGGTTGCCTTTGTTTGAGGTTTCCCTCAGTTTGAGGGTTCCCTTAGTTTAAGGTGTTGCCTTAGTTTGAGGTGTTGCCTTAGTTTAAGGGGCTGCATCTGTTTGAGGGGTTGCCTTAGTTTCAGGTGTTGCCTTATTTTGAGGTGTTGCCATAGTTTGAGGTGTTGCCTTAGTTTGAGGTGTTGCCTTAGTTTGAGGGGTCGCCTTAGTTTGAGGGGCCGGCTTAGTTTGAGGTGTTGCCTGAGTATGAGGTGCTGCCTTTGATTGACGGTTTCCTTAGTTTGAGGAGTTGCATTAGTTTGAGGTGTTGCATTAGTTTGTGGTTTTGCATTAGTCTGAGGTGTTGCATTAATTTGAGGTGTTGCTTTAGTTTGAGTTGCAGCCTTCGTTAGTGGGTTGCCTTTGTTTGAGGGTTCCCTTAGTTTGATGGTTCCTTTACTTTGAGGTGCTGCCTTAGTTTGAGGTGTTGCCTTAGTTTAAGGGGCTGCATCTGTTTGAGGGGTTGCCTTAGTTTCAGTTGTTGCATTAGTGTGAGATGTTGCCTTAGTTTGAGGTGTTGCCTCAGTTTGAGGTGTTGCCTTAGTTTGAGGTGTTGCCTTAGTTTGAGGGGCCGCCTTAGTTTGAGGGGCCGCCTTAGTTTGAGGTGTTGCCTGAGTATGAGGTGTTGCCTTTGATTGACGGTTTCCTTAGTTTGAGGTGTTGCATTAGCTTGAGGTGTTGCATTAGTTTGAGTTGCAGAATTCGTTAGTGGGTGCCTTTGTTTGAGGGTTCCCTTAGTTTGAGGGTTCCCTTAGTTTGAGGGTTCCCTTAGTTTGAGGTGTTGCCTTAGTTTGAGGTGTTGCCTTAGTTTGAGGTGTTGCCTGAGTTTAAGAGGCTGCATCTGTTTGAGGGGTTGCCTTAGTTTCAGGTGTTGCATTAGTTTGAGGTGTTGCCTTAGTTTGAGGTGTTGCCTTAGTTTGAGATGTTGCATTAGTTTGAGGTGTTGCATTAGTTTGAGTTGTTGAATCAGTTTGAGGTGTTGCATAAGTTTGAGGTGTTGCCTTATTTTGAGGTGTTGCCTTAGTTTGAGGTGTTGCCTCAGTTTGATGGTGGCCTTAGTTTGAGGTGTTGCCTTCGTTTGAGGTGTTGCCTTCGTTTGAGGTGTTGCTTTGGTTTGAGGTGTTGCATTAGTTTGAGGGTTGCATTAGATTGAGTGTTCCATTAGTTTGACGGTAGCCTTAGTTTGAAATGTTGCCTTAGTTTGAGGTGTTGCCTTAGTTTGAGGAGTTGCCTTAGTTTGATGTGTTGCATTATTTTGAGGTGTTGCCTTAGTTTGAGGTGTTGCATTAGATTGAGGTGTTGCATTAGTTTGAGGTGTTGCATTGGTTTGAGGTGTTGCCTTAGTTTGAGGTGTTGCCTTAGTTTGAGGTTTTGCCTCAGTTTGAGGATTTGCCTTAGTTTGAGGTTTTGCATTATTTCTAGGGTTGCCTTTGTTTGAGGTTCTGCCTTTCTTTGAGATGCTGCCTTTGTTTGACGTGCTGCTTTTGTTTGAGGTGTTGCCTGAGTATGAGGTGTTGCCTTTGATTGACGGTTTCCTTAGTTTAAGGTTTTGCATTAGTTTGAGGTGTTGCATTAGTTTGAGGTGTTGCATTAGTTTGAAGTGATGCATTAGTTTGAAGTGTTGCATTAGTTTGAGGTGTCGCATTAGTTTGAGGTGTTGCATTAGTTTGAAGTGTTGCCTTAGTTTGATGTGTTGCCTTAGTTTGAGGTGTTGCATTATTTTGAGGTGTTGCATTAGTTTGAGTTGTTGAATCAGTTTGAGGTGTAGCATAAGTTTGAGGTGTTGCCTTAGTTTGAGGTGTTGCCTCAGTTTGAGGTGTTGCCTTAGTTTGAGGGTTGCCTTAGTTTGAGGTGTTGCCTTAGTTTGAGGTGTTGCCTTAGTCTGAGGTGTTGCTTTAGTTTGAGGTGTTGCATTAGTTTGAGGGTTCCATTCGATTGAGGGTTCCATTAGTTTGACGGTTGCCTAAGTTTGAAATGTTGCCTTAGTTTGAGGTGTTGCCTCAGTTTGAGGTGTTGCCTTAGTTTGATGTGTTGCATTATTTTGAGGTGTTGCCAAAGTTTGAGGTGTTGCATTAGTTTGAGGTGTTGCATTAGTTTGAGGTGTTGCATTAGTTTGAGCTGTTGCCTTAGTTTGAGGTGTTGCCTTAGTTTGAGGTGTTGCCTTAGTTTGAGGTTTTGCCTTAGTTTGAGGATTTGCCTTAGTTTGAGGTTTTGCATTAGTTTTAGGGTTGCCTTTGTTTGAGGTGCTGCCTTTGTTTGAGATGCTGCCTTTGTTTGAGGTGCTGCCTTTGTTTGAGGTGTTGCCTGAGTATGAGGTGTTGCCTTTGATTGACGGTTTCCTTAGTATAAGGTGTTGCATTAGTTTGAGGTGTTGCATTCGTTTGAGGTGTTGCATTAGTTTGAGGTGTTGCATTAGTTTGAGGTGTTGCATTAGTTTGAGGTGTTGCATGAGTTTGAGGTGTTGCATTAGTTTGAGGTGTTGCATTAGTTTGAGATGTAGCATTAGTTTGAGGTGTTGCATTAGTTTGAGGTGCTGCATTAGCTTGAGGTGTTGCTTTAGTTTGAGTTGCAGCCTTCGTTAGTGGTTTGCCTTTGTTTGAGGGTTCCCTTAGTTTGAGATTTCCTTAGTTTGAGGTGCTGCCTTAGTTTGAGGTGTTGCCTTAGTTTCAGGTGTTGCATTAGTTTGAGGTGTTTCCTTAGTTTGAGGTGTTGCTTTAGTTTGAGGTGTTGCCTTCCTTTGAGGTGTTGCCTTAGTTTGAGGGGCCGCCTTAGTTTGAGGGGCCGCCTTAGTTTGAAGTGTTGCCTGAGTATGAGGCGTTGCCTTTGATTGACGGTTTCCTTAGTTTGAGGTGTTGCCTTAGTTTGAGGTTTTGCCTTAGTTTGAGGATTTGCCTTAGTTTGAGGGTTTGCATTATTTCTAGGGTTGCCTTTGTTTGAGGTTCTGCCTTTGTTTGAGATGCTGCCTTTGTTTGACGTGCTGCTTTTGTTTGAGGTGTTGCCTGAGTATGAGGTGTTGCCTTTGATTGACGGTTTCCTTAGTTTAAGGTGTTGCATTAGTTTGAGGTGTTGCATTAGTTTGAGGTGTTGCATTAGTTTGAGGTGTTGCATTAGTTTGATGTGTTGCCTTAGTTTGAGGTGTTGCCTTCGTTTGAGCAGTTGCATTAGTTTGAGGTGTTGCATTAGTTTGAGTTGTTGAATCAGTTTGAGGTGTAGCATAGGTTTGAGGTGTTGCCTTAGTTTGAGGAGTTGCCTCAGTTTGAGGTGTTGCCTTAGTTTGAGGGTTGCCTTAGTTTGAGGTGTTGCCTTAGTTTGAGGTGTTGCCTTAGTCTGAGGTGTTGCTTTAGTTTGAGGTGTTGCATTAGTTTGAGGGTTCCATTAGATTGAGGATTCCATAAGTTTGACGGTTGCCTTACTTTGAAATGTTGCCTTAGTTTGAGGTGTTGCCTCAGTTTGAGGTGTTGCCTTAGTTTGATGTGTTGCATTATTTTGAGGTGTTGCCAAAGTTTGAGGTGTTGCATTAGTTTGAGGTGTTGCCTTAGTTTGAGGATTTGCCTTAGTTTGAGGCTTTGCATTAGTTTTAGGGTTGCCTTTGTTTGAGGTGCTGCCTTAGTTTGAGATGCTGCCTTTGTTTGAGGTGCTGCCTTTGTTTGAGGTGTTGCCTGAGTATGAGGTGTTGCCTTTGATTGACAGTTTCCTTAGTATAAGCTGTTGCATTAGTTTGAGGTGTTGCATTCGTTTGAGGTGTTGCATTAGTTTGAGGTGTTGCATTAGTTTGTGGTGTTGCATTAGTTTGAGGTGTTGCATGAGTTTGAGGTGTTGCATTAGTTTGAGGTGTTGCATTAGTTTGAGATGCAGCATTAGTTTGAGGTGTTGCATTAGTTTGAGGTGCTGCATTAGCTTGAGGTGTTGCTTTAGTTTGAGTTGCAGCCTTCGTTAGTGGTTTGCCTTTGTTTAAGGGTTCCCTTAGTTTGAGGGTTCCCTGAGTTTGAGGTGCTGCCTTAGTTTGAGGTGTTGCCTTAGTTTCAGGTGTTGCATTAGTTTGAGGTGTTTCCTTAGTTTGAGGTGTTGCCTTAGTTTGAGGTGTTGCCTTCGTTTGAGGTGTTGCCTTAGTTTGAGGGGCCGCCTTAGTTTGAGGGGCCGCCTTAGTTTGAGGTGTTGCCTGAGTATGAGGTGTTGCCTTTGATTTACGGTTTCATTAGTTTGAGGTGTTGCATTAGTTTGAGGTGTTGCATTAGTTTGAGTTGCAGCCTTCGTTATTGGGTTGCCTTTGTTTGAGGGTTCCCTTAGTTTGAGGGTTCCCTTAGTTTTAGGCGTTGCCTTAGTTTGAGGTGTTGCCTTAATTTAAGGGGCTGCATCTGTTTGAGGGGTTGCCTTAGTTTCAGGTGTTGCATTAGTTTGAGGTGTTGCCTTAGTTTGAGGTGTTGCCTTAGCTGGAGGCGTTGCCTTAGTTTGAGGGGCCGCCTTAATTTGAGGGGCCGCCTTAGTTTGAGGTGTTGCCTGAGTATGAGGTGTTGCCTTTGATTTACGGTTTCCTTAGTTTGAAGTGTTGCATTAGTTTGAGGTGTTGCATTATTTTGAGGTTTTGCATTAGTTTGAGGTGTTGCTTTAGTTTGAGTTGCAGCCTTCGTTAGTGGGTTGCCTTTGTTTGAGGGTTCCCTTAGCTTGAGGGTTCCCTGAGTTTGAGGGTTTCCTTAGTTTGAGGTGTTGCATTAGTTTGAGGTCTTGCCTTAGTTTAAGGGGCTGCATATGTTTGAGGGTTGCCTTAGTTTTAGGTGTTGCATTAGTTTGAGGTGTTGCCTTAGTTTGAGGTGTTGCCTTAGTTTGAGGTGTAGCCTTAGTTTGAGAGGCCGCCTTAGTTTGAGGGGCCACCTTAGTTTGAGGTGTTGCCTGAGTATGAGGTGTTGCCTTTGATTGACGGTTTCCTTAGTTTGAGCAGTTGCATTATTTTGAGGTGTTGCATTAGTTTGAGGTGTTGCATGAGTTTGAGGTTTTGCATTAGCTTGAGGTGTTGCTTCAGTTTGAGTTGCAGCCTTCGTTAGTGGGTTGCCTTTGGTTGAGGGTTCCCTTAGCTTGAGGGTTCCCTTAGTTTGAGGGTTCCCTTAGTTTGAGGTGTTGCCTTAGTTTGAGGTGTTGCCTGAGTTTAAGGGGCTGCATCTGTTTGAGGGGTTGCCTTAGTTTCAGATGTTGAATTAGTTTGAGGTGTTCCCTTAGTTTGAGGTGTTCCCTTAGTTTGAGGTGTTGCCTTAGGTTGAGGGTTGCCTTAGTTTTAGATATTGCTTAGTTTGATGGGAGCCTTTATTTGAGGTTTTGCATTAGTTTGAGGAGTTGCATTAGTTTGAGGTGTTGCATTAGTTTGAGGTGTTGCATTAGTTTGAGGTGTTGCATTAGTTTGATGTGTTGCCTTTGTTTGAGGTGTTGCCTTAGTTTGAGGTGTTGCCTTAGTTTGAGGTGTTGCATTATTTTGAGGAGTTGCATTAGTTTGAGTTGTTGATTCAGTTTGAGGTGTTGCAAAAATTTGAAGTGTTGCCTTAGTTTGAGGTGTTGCCTTAGTTTGAGTTGTTGCCTTAGTTTTAGGGTTGCCTTAGTGTGAGGTGTTGCCTTAGTTTGAGGTGTTGCCTTAGTTTGAGGTGTTGCCTCAGTTTGAGGAGTTGATTTAGTTTGAGGTGTTGCATTAGTTTGAGGGTTCCATTAGTTTGACGGTTACCTTAGTTTGAAATGTTGCCTTAGTTTGAGGTGTTGCCTTAGTTTGAGGTGTTGCCTTAGTTTGATGTGTTGCATTATTTTGAGGTGTTGCCAAAGTTTGAGGTGTTGCATTAGTTTGAGGTGTTGCATTAGTTTGAGGTGTTGCATTAGTTTAAGCTGTTGCCTTCGTTTGAGGTGTTGCCTTAGTTTGAGGTGTTGCCTTAGTTTGAGGTTTTGCCTTAGTTTGAGGATTTGCCTTAGTTTGAGGTTTTGCATTAGTTTTCGGGTTGCCTTTGTTTGAGGTGCTGCCTTTGTTTGAGATGCTGCCTTTGTTTGAGGTGCTGCCTTTGTTTGAGGTGTTGCCTGAGTATGAGGTGTTGCCTTTGATTGACGGTTTCCTTAGTATAAGGTGTTGCTTTATTTTGAGGTGTTGCATTCGTTTGAGGTGTTGCATTAGTTTGAGGTGTTGCATTAGTTTGAGGTGTTGCATTAGTTTGAGGTGTTGCATGAGTTTGAGGTGCTGCATTAGTTTGAGGTGTTGCATTAGTTTGAGATGTTGCATTAGTTTGAGGTGTTGCATTAGTTTGAGGTGTTGCATTAGTTTGAGGGGCTGCATTAGCTTGAGGTGTTGATTCAGTTTGAGGTGTTGCATAAGATTGAAGTGTTGCCTTAGTTTGAGGTGTTGCCTTAGTTTGAGTTGTTGCCTTAGTTTTAGGGTTGCCTTAGTTTGAGGTGTTGCCTTAGTTTGAGGTGTTGCCTTAGTTTGAGGTGTTGCCTTAGTTTGAGGTGTTGATTTAGTTTGAGGTGTTGCATTAGTTTGTGGGTTCCATTAGTTTGTGGGTTCCATTAGTTTGACGGTTACCTTAGTTTGAAATGTTGCCTTAGTTTGAGGTGTTGCCTTAGTTTGAGGTGTTGGCTTAGTTTGTTGTGTTGCATTATTTTGAGGTGTTGCCTTAGTTTGAGGTGTTGCATTAGTTTGAGGTGTTGCATTAGATTGAGGTGTTGCATTATTTTGAGGTGTTGCCTTAGTTTGAGGTGTTGCCTTAGTTTGAGGTGTTGCCTTAGTTTGAGGTTTTGCCATAGTTTGAGGATTTGCCTCAGTTTGAGATTTTGCATTAGTTTTAGGGTTGCCTTTGTTTGAGGTGCTGCCTTTGTTTGAGATGCTGCCTTTGTTTGAGGTGCTGCCTTTGTTTGAGGTGTTGCCTGAGTATGAGGTGTTGCCTTTCATTGACGGTTTCCTTAGATTCAGGTGTTGCATTAGTTTGAGGTGTTGCATTCGTTTGAGGTGTTGCATTAGTTTGAGGTGTTGCATGAGTTTGAGGTGTTGCATTAGTTTGAGGTGTTGCATTAGTTTGAAGTATTGCATTAGTTTGAGGTGTTGCATTAGTTTGAGGTGTTGCATTAGTTTGAGGTGTTGCATGAGTTTGAGGTGTTGCATTAGTTGGAGCTGTTGCATTAGATTGAGGTGTTGCATTAGTTTGAGGTGTTGCATGAGTTTGAGGTGTTGCATTAGTTTGAGCTGCTGCATTAGTTTGAGGTGCTGCATTAGCTTGAGGTGTTGTAGTTTGAGTTGCAGCCTTCATTAGTGGGTTGCCTTTGTTTGAGGGTTCCCTTAGTTTGAGGGTTCCCTTCGTTTGAGGTGCTGCCTTAGTTTGAGGTGTTGCCTTAGATTAAGGGGCTGCATCTGTTTGAGGGGTTGCCTTAGTTTCAGGTGTTGCATTAGTTTGAGGTGTTGCCTTTGTTTGAGGTGTTGCCTTAGTTTGAGGTGTTGCCTCAGTTTGAGGGGCCGCCTTAGTTTGAGGGGCCGCCTTTGTTTGAGGTGTTGCCTGAGTATGAGGTGTTGCCTTTGATTGACGGTTTCCTTAGTTTGAGGTGTTGCATTAGTTTGAGGTGTTGCATTAGTTTGAGTTGCAGCCTTCGTTAGGTTGCCTTTGGGTTGCCTTTGTTTGAGGGTTCCCTTAGTTTGAGGGTTCCCTTAGTTTGTTGTTTCCCTTAGTTTGAGGTGTTGCCTTAGTTTGATGTGTTGCCTTAGTTTAAGGGGCTGCATCTGTTTGAGGGGTTGCCTTCGTTTCAGATTTTACCTCAGTTTGAGGTGTTGCCTTAGTTTGAGGGTTGCCTTAGTTTGAGGTGTTGCCTTAGTTTGAGGTGTTGCCTTAGTCTGAGGTGTTGCTTTATTTTGAGGTGTTGCATTAGTTTGAGGGTTCCATTCGACTGAGGGTTCCATTAGTTTGACGGTTGCCTTCGTTTGAAATGTTGCCTTTGTTTGAGGTGTTGCCTCAGTTTGAGGTGTTGCCTTAGTTTGATGTGTTGCATTATTTTGAGGTGTTGCCAAAGTTTGAGGTGTTGCATTAGTTTGAGGTGTTGCATTAGTTTGAGGTGTTGCATTAGTTTGAGCTGTTGCCTTAGTTTGAGGTGTTGCCTTAGTTTGAGGTGTTGCCTTAGTTTGAGGTTTTGCCTTAGTTTGAGGATTTGCCTTAGATTGAGGTTTTGCATTAGTTTTAGGGTTGCCTTTGTTTGAGGTGCTGCCTTTGTTTGAGATGCTGCCTTTGTTTGAGGTGCTGCCTTTGTTTGAGGTGTTGCCAGAGTATGAGGACTTGCCTTTGATTGACGGTTTCCTTAGTATAAGGTGTTGCATTAGTTTGAGGTGTTGCATTCGTTTGAGCAGTTGCATTAGTTTGAGGTGTTGCATTAGTTTGAGGTGTTGCATTCGTTTGAGGTGTTGCATTAGTTTGAGATGTTGCATTAGTTTGAGGTGTTGCATTAGTTTGAGGTGTTGCATTAGTTTCAGGTGGTGCGTTCGCTTGAGGTGTTGATTCAGTTTGAGGTGTTGCCTTAGTTTGAGGTGTTGCCTGAGTTTAAGAGGCTGCATCTGTTTGAGGGGTTGCCTTCGTTTCAGGTGTTGCATTAGTTTGAGGTGTTGCATTAGTTTGAGGTGTTGCATCAGTTTGAGGTGTTGCATTCGTTTGAGGTGTTGCATTAGTTTGAGATGTTGCATTAGTTTGAGGTGTTGCATTAGTTTGAGGTGTTGCATTAGTTTCAGGTGGTGCGTTCGCTTGAGGTGTTGATTAAGTTTGAGGTGTTGCCTTAGTTTGAGGTGTTGCCTGAGTTTAAGAGGCTGCATCTGTTTGAGGGGTTGCCTTAGTTTCAGGTGTTGCATTAGTTTGAGGTGTTGCCTTAGTTTGAGGTGTTGCCTCAGTTTGAGATGTTGCATTAGTTTGAGGTGTTGCATTAGTTTGAGTTGTTGAATCAGTTTGAGGTGTTGCATAAGTTTGAGGTTTTGCCTCAGTTTGATGGTGGCCTTAGTTTGAGGTGTTGCCTTAGTTTGAGGTGTTGCATTAGTTTGCGGGTTGCATTAGATTGAGTGTTCCATTAGTTTGACGGTAGCCTTAGTTTGAAATGTTGCCTTAGTTTGAGGTGTTGCCTTAGTTTGAGGTGTTGCCTTAGTTTGATGTGTTGCATTATTTTGAGGTGTTGCCTTAGTTTGAGGTGTTGCATTAGATTGAGGTGTTGCATTAGTTTGAGGTGTTGCATTGGTTTGAGGTGTTGCCTTAGTTTGAGGTGTTGCCTTAGTTTGAGGTTTTGCATTAGTTTGAGGATTTGCCTTAGTTTGAGGTTTTGCATTATTTCTCGGGTTGCCTTTGTTTGAGGTTCTGCCTTTGTTTGAGATGCTGCCTTTGTTTGACGTGCTGCTTTTGTTTGAGGTGTTGCCTGAGTATGAGGTGTTGCCTTTGATTGACGGTTTCCTTAGTTTAAGGTTTTGCATTAGTTTGAGGTGTTGCATTAGTTTGAGGTGTTGCATTAGTTTGAGGTGTTGCATTAGTTTGAAGTGTTGCATTAGTTTGAGGTGTTGCCTTAGTTTGAGGTGTTGCCTTAGTTTAAGGGGCTGCATCTGTTTGAGGGGTTGCCTTCGTTTCAGATTTTACCTCAGTTTGAGGTGTTGCCTTAGTTTGAGGGTTGCCTTAGTTTGAGGTGTTGCCTTAGTTTGAGGTGTTGCCTTAGTCTGAGGTGTTGCTTTAGTTTGAGGTGTTGCATTAGTTTGAGGGTTCCATTCGACTGAGGGTTCCATTAGTTTGACGGTTGCCTTCGTTTGAAATGTTGCCTTTGTTTGAGGTGTTGCCTCAGTTTGAGGTGTTGCCTTAGTTTGATGTGTTGCATTATTTTGAGGTGTTGCCAAAGTTTGAGGTGTTGCATTAGTTTGAGGTGTTGCATTAGTTTGAGGTGTTGCATTAGTTTGAGCTGTTGCCTTAGTTTGAGGTGTTGCCTTAGTTTGAGGTGTTGCCTTAGTTTGAGGTTTTGCCTTAGTTTGAGGATTTGCCTTAGATTGAGGTTTTGCATTAGTTTTAGGGTTGCCTTTGTTTGAGGTGCTGCCTTTGTTTGAGATGCTGCCTTTGTTTGAGGTGCTGCCTTTGTTTGAGGTGTTGCCAGAGTATGAGGACTTGCCTTTGATTGACGGTTTCCTTAGTATAAGGTGTTGCATTAGTTTGAGGTGTTGCATTCGTTTGAGCAGTTGCATTAGTTTGAGGTGTTGCATTAGTTTGAGGTGTTGCATTCGTTTGAGGTGTTGCATTAGTTTGAGATGTTGCATTAGTTTGAGGTGTTGCATTAGTTTGAGGTGTTGCATTAGTTTCAGGTGGTGCGTTCGCTTGAGGTGTTGATTCAGTTTGAGGTGTTGCCTTAGTTTGAGGTGTTGCCTGAGTTTAAGAGGCTGCATCTGTTTGAGGGGTTGCCTTCGTTTCAGGTGTTGCATTAGTTTGAGGTGTTGCATTAGTTTGAGGTGTTGCATCAGTTTGAGGTGGTGCATTCGTTTGAGGTGTTGCATTAGTTTGAGGTGTTGCATTAGTTTGAGGTGTTGCATTAGTTTGAGATGTTGCATTAGTTTGAGGTGTTGCATTAGTTTGAGGTGTTGCATTAGTTTCAGGTGGTGCGTTCGCTTGAGGTGTTGATTAAGTTTGAGGTGTTGCCTTAGTTTGAGGTGTTGCCTGAGTTTAAGAGGCTGCATCTGTTTGAGGGGTTGCCTTAGTTTCAGGTGTTGCATTAGTTTGAGGTGTTGCCTGAGTTTGAGGTGTTGCCTCAGTTTGAGATGTTGCATTAGTTTGAGGTGTTGCATTAGTTTGAGTTGTTGAATCAGTTTGAGGTGTTGCATAAGTTTGAGGTTTTGCCTCAGTTTGATGGTGGCCTTAGTTTGAGGTGTTGCCTTAGTTTGAGGTGTTGCATTAGTTTGCGGGTTGCATTAGATTGAGTGTTCCATTAGTTTGACGGTAGCCTTAGTTTGAAATGTTGCCTTAGTTTGAGGTGTTGCCTTAGTTTGAGGTGTTGCCTTAGTTTGATGTGTTGCATTATTTTGAGGTGTTGCCTTAGTTTGAGGTGTTGCATTAGATTGAGGTGTTGCATTAGTTTGAGGTGTTGCATTGGTTTGAGGTGTTGCCTTAGTTTGAGGTGTTGCCTTAGTTTGAGGTTTTGCATTAGTTTGAGGATTTGCCTTAGTTTGAGGTTTTGCATTATTTCTCGGGTTGCCTTTGTTTGAGGTTCTGCCTTTGTTTGAGATGCTGCCTTTGTTTGACGTGCTGCTTTTGTTTGAGGTGTTGCCTGAGTATGAGGTGTTGCCTTTGATTGACGGTTTCCTTAGTTTAAGGTTTTGCATTAGTTTGAGGTGTTGCATTAGTTTGAGGTGTTGCATTAGTTTGAGGTGTTGCATTAGTTTGAAGTGTTGCATTAGTTTGAGGTGTTGCATTAGTTTGAGGTGTTGCATTAGTTTGAGGTGTTGCATTAGTTTGATGTGTTGCCTTAGTTTGAGGTGTTGCCTTAGTTTGAGGTGTTGCATTAGTTTGAGGTGTTGCATTAGTTTGAGTTGTTGAATCAGTTTGAGGTGTAGCATAAGTTTGAGGTGTTGCCTTAGTTTGAGGTGTTGCCTCAGTTTGAGGTGTTGCCTTAGTTTGAGGGTTGCCTTAGTTTGAGGTGTTGCCTTAGTTTGAGGTGTTGCCTTAGTCTGAGGTGTTGCTTTAGTTTGAGGTGTTGCATTAGTTTGAGGGTTCCATTAGATTGAGTGTTCCATTAGTTTGACGGTAGCCTTAGTTTGAAATGTTGCCTTAGTTTGAGGTGTTGCCTTAGTTTGAGGTGTTGCCTTAGTTTGATGTGTTGCATTATTTTGAGGTGTTGCCTTAGTTTGAGGTGTTGCATTAGATTGAGGTGTTGCATTAGTTTGAGGTGTTGCATTGGTTTGAGGTGTTGCCTTAGTTTGAGGTGTTGCCTTAGTTTGAGGTTTTGCATTAGTTTGAGGATTTGCCTTAGTTTGAGGTTTTGCATTATTTCTAGGGTTGCCTTTGTTTGAGGTTCTGCCTTTGTTTGAGATGCTGCCTTTGTTTGACGTGCTGCTTTTGTTTGAGGTGTTGCCTGAGTATGAGGTGTTGCCTTTGATTGACGGTTTCCTTAGTTTAAGGTTTTGCATTAGTTTGAGGTGTTGCATTAGTTTGAGGTGTTGCATTAGTTTGAGGTGTTGCATTAGTTTGAAGTGTTGCATTAGTTTGAGGTGTTGCATTAGTTTGAGGTGTTGCATTAGTTTGAGGTGTTGCATTAGTTTGATGTGTTGCCTTAGTTTGAGGTGTTGCCTTAGTTTGAGGTGTTGCATTAGTTTGAGGTGTTGCATTATTTTGAGTTGTTGAATCAGTTTCAGGTGTAGCATAAGTTTGAGGT
Source organism: Heterodontus francisci (assembly GCF_036365525.1). NCBI lineage: Eukaryota > Metazoa > Chordata > Chondrichthyes > Heterodontiformes > Heterodontidae > Heterodontus > Heterodontus francisci. The sequence continues at coordinate 442,612 of NW_027140601.1, read as the reverse complement.
GTTGCCTTAGTTTGAGGTGTTGCCTCAGTTTGAGGTGTTGCCTTAGTTTGAGGGTTGCCTTAGTTTGAGGTGTTGCCTTAGTTTGAGGTGTTGCCTTAGTCTGAGGTGTTGCTTTAGTTTGAGGTGTTGCATTAGTTTGAGGGTTCCATTAGATTGAGGGTTCCATTAGTTTGACGGTTGCCTAAGTTTGAAATGTTGCCTTAGTTTGAGGTGTTGCCTCAGTTTGAGGTGTTGCCTTAGTTTGATGTGTTGCATTATTTTGAGGTGTTGCCAAAGTTTGAGGTGTTGCATTAGTTTGAGGTGTTGCATTAGTTTGAGGTGTTGCATTAGTTTGAGCTGTTGCCTTAGTTTGAGGTGTTGCCTTAGTTTGAGGTGTTGCCTTAGTTTGAGGTTTTGCCTTAGTTTGAGGATTTGTCTTAGTTTGAGGTTTTGCATTAGTTTTAGGGTTGCCTTTGTTTGAGGTGCTGGCTTTGTTTGAGATTCTGCCTTTGTTTGAGTTGCTGCCTTTGTTTGAGGTGTTGCCTGAGTATGAGGTGTTGCCTTTGATTGACGGTTTCCTTAGTATAAGGTGTTGCATTAGTTTGAGGTGTTGCATTCGTTTGAGGTGTTGCATTAGTTTGAGGTGTTGCATTAGTTTGAGGTGTTGCATTAGTTTGAGGTGTTGCATGAGTTTGAGGTGTTGCATTAGTTTGAGGTGTTGCATTAGTTTGAGAAGTAGCATTAGTTTGAGGTGTTGCATTAGTTTGAGGTGCTGCATTAGCTTGAGGTGTTGCTTTAGTTTGAGTTGCAGCCTTCGTTAGTGGTTTGCCTTTGTTTGAGGGTTCCCTTAGTTTGAGGGTTCCCTTAGTTTGAGGTGCTGCCTTAGTTTGAGTTGTTGCTCTAGGTTTGAGGTGTTGCTTTAGTTTGAGGTGTTGCCTTCCTTTGAGGTGTTGCCTTAGTTTGAGGGGCCGCCTTATTTTGAGGGGCCGCCTTAGTTTGAGGTGTTGCCTTTGATTGACGGTTTCCTTAGTTTGAGGTGTTGCCTTAGTTTGAGGTTTTGCCTCAGTTTGAGGATTTACCTTAGTTTGAGGGTTTGCATTATTTCTCGGGTTGCCTTTGTTTGAGGTTCTGCCTTTGTTTGAGATGCTGCCTTTGTTTGACGTGCTGCTTTTGTTTGAGGTGTTGCCTGATTATGAGGTATTGCCTTTGATTGACGGTTTCCTTAGTTTAAGGTGTTGCATTAGTTTGAGGTGTTGCATTAGTTTGAGGTGTTGCATTAGTTTGAGGTGTTGCATTAGTTTGAGATGTTGCATTAGTTTGAGGTGTTGCATTAGTTTGATGTGTTGCCTTAGTTTGAGGTGTTGCCTTAGTTTGAGGTGTTGCATTAGTTTGAGGTGTTGCATTAGTTTGAGTTGTTGAATCAATTTGAGGTGTAGCATAAGTTTGAGGTGTTGCCTTAGTTTGAGGGGTTGCCTCAATTTGAGGTGTTGCCTTAGTTTGAGGGTTGCCTTAGTTTGAGGTGTTGCCTTAGTTTGAGGTGTTGCCTTAGTCTGAGGTGTTGCTTTAGTTTGAGGTGTTGCATTAGTTTGAGGGTTCCATTAGATTGAGGGTTCCATTAGTTTGACGGTTGCCTTAGTTTGAAATGTTGCCTTAGTTTGAGGTGTTGCCTCAGTTTGAGGTGTTGCCTTAGTTGATGTGTTGCATTAGTTTGAGGTGTTGCATTAGTTTGAGGTGTTGCATTCGTTTGAGCTGTTGCCTTAGTTTGAGGTGTTGCATTGGTTTGAGGTGTTGCCTTAGTTTGAGGTGTTGCCTTAGTTTGAGGTTTTGCATTATTTTGAGGATTTGCCTTAGTTTGATGTTTTGCATTATTTCTAGGGTTGCCTTTGTTTGTGGTTCTGCCTTTGTTTGAGATGCTGCCTTTGTTTGACGTGCTGCTTTTGTTTGAGGTGTTGCCTGAGTATGAGGTGTTGCCTTTGATTGACGGTTTCCTTAGTTTAAGGTTTTGCATTAGTTTGAGGTGTTGCATTAGTTTGAGGTGTTGCATTAGTTTGAAGTGTTGCATTAGTTTGAGGTGTTGCATTAGTTTGAGGTGTTGCATTAGTTTGAGGTGTTGATTAGTTTGATGTGTTGCCTTAGTTTGAGGTGTTGCCTTAGTTTGAGGTGTTGCATTAGTTTGAGGTGTTGCATTAGTTTGAGTTGTTGAATCAGTTTGAGGTGTAGCATAAGTTTGAGGTGTTGCCTTAGTTTGAGGTGTTGCCTCAGTTTGAGGTGTTGCCTTAGTTTGAGGGTTGCCTTAGTTTGAGGTGTTGCCTTAGTTTGAGGTGTTGCCTTAGTCTGAGGTGTTGCTTTAGTTTGAGGTGTTGCATTAGTTTGAGGGTTCCATTAGATTGAGGGTTCCATTAGTTTGACGGTTGCCTAAGTTTGAAATGTTGCCTTAGTTTGAGGTGTTGCCTCAGTTTGAGGTGTTGCCTTAGTTTGATGTGTTGCATTATTTTGAGGTGTTGCCAAAGTTTGAGGTGTTGCATTAGTTTGAGGTGTTGCATTCGTTTGAGGTGTTGCATTAGTTTGAGCTGTTGCCTTAGTTTGAGGTGTTGCCTTAGTTTGAGGTGTTGCCTTAGTTTGAGGTTTTGCCTTAGTTTGAGGATTTGTCTTAGTTTGAGGTTTTGCATTAGTTTTAGGGTTGCCTTTGTTTGAGGTGCTGCCTTTGTTTGAGATGCTGCCTTTGTTTGAGGTGCTGCCTTTGTTTGAGGTGTTGCCTGAGTATGAGGTGTTGCCTTTGATTGACGGTTTCCTTAGTATAAGGTGTTGCATTAGTTTGAGGTGTTGCATTCGTTTGAGGTGTTGCATTAGTTTGAGGTGTTGCATTAGTTTGAGGTGTTGCATTAGTTTGAGGTGTTGCATGAGTTTGAGGTGTTGCATTAGTTTGAGGTGTTGCCTTAGTTTGAGGTTTTGCATTATTTTGAGGATTTGCCTTAGTTTGAGGTTTTGCATTATTTCTAGGGTTGCCTTTGTTTGTGGTTCTGCCTTTGTTTGAGATGCTGCCTTTGTTTGACGTGCTGCTTTTGTTTGAGGTGTTGCCTGAGTATGAGGTGTTGCCTTTGATTGACGGTTTCCTTAGTTTAAGGTTTTGCATTAGTTTGAGGTGTTGCATTAGTTTGAGGTGTTGCATTAGTTTGAAGTGTTGCATTAGTTTGAGGTGTTGCATTAGTTTGAGGTGTTGCATTAGTTTGAGGTGTTGATTAGTTTGATGTGTTGCCTTAGTTTGAGGTGTTGCCTTAGTTTGAGGTGTTGCATTAGTTTGAGGTGTTGCATTAGTTTGAGTTGTTGAATCAGTTTGAGGTGTAGCATAAGTTTGAGGTGTTGCCTTAGTTTGAGGTGTTGCCTCAGTTTGAGGTGTTGCCTTAGTTTGAGGGTTGCCTTAGTTTGAGGTGTTGCCTTAGTTTGAGGTGTTGCCTTAGTCTGAGGTGTTGCTTTAGTTTGAGGTGTTGCATTAGTTTGAGGGTTCCATTAGATTGAGGGTTCCATTAGTTTGACGGTTGCCTAAGTTTGAAATGTTGCCTTAGTTTGAGGTGTTGCCTCAGTTTGAGGTGTTGCCTTAGTTTGATGTGTTGCATTATTTTGAGGTGTTGCCAAAGTTTGAGGTGTTGCATTAGTTTGAGGTGTTGCATTCGTTTGAGGTGTTGCATTAGTTTGAGCTGTTGCCTTAGTTTGAGGTGTTGCCTTAGTTTGAGGTGTTGCCTTAGTTTGAGGTTTTGCCTTAGTTTGAGGATTTGTCTTAGTTTGAGGTTTTGCATTAGTTTTAGGGTTGCCTTTGTTTGAGGTGCTGCCTTTGTTTGAGATGCTGCCTTTGTTTGAGGTGCTGCCTTTGTTTGAGGTGTTGCCTGAGTATGAGGTGTTGCCTTTGATTGACGGTTTCCTTAGTATAAGGTGTTGCATTAGTTTGAGATGTTGCATTCGTTTGAGGTGTTGCATTAGTTTGAGGTGTTGCATTAGTTTGAGGTGTTGCATTAGTTTGAGGTGTTGCATGAGTTTGAGGTGTTGCATTAGTTTGAGGTGTTGCATTAGTTTGAGATGTAGCATTAGTTTGAGGTGTTGCATTAGTTTGAGGTGCTGCATTAGCTTGAGGTGTTGCTTTAGTTTGAGTTGCAGCCTTCGTTAGTGGTTCTGCCTTTGTTTGAGATGCTGCCTTTGTTTGACGTGCTGCTTTTGTTTGAGGTGTTGCCTGAGTATGAGGTGTTGCCTTTGATTGACGGTTTCCTTAGTTTAAGGTTTTGCATTAGTTTGAGGTGTTGCATTAGTTTGAGGTGTTGCATTAGTTTGAAGTGTTGCATTAGTTTGAGGTGTTGCATTAGTTTGAGGTGTTGCATTAGTTTGAGGTGTTGATTAGTTTGATGTGTTGCCTTAGTTTGAGGTGTTGCCTTAGTTTGAGGTGTTGCATTAGTTTGAGGTGTTGCATTAGTTTGAGTTGTTGAATCAGTTTGAGGTGTAGCATAAGTTTGAGGTGTTGCCTTAGTTTGAGGTGTTGCCTCAGTTTGAGGTGTTGCCTTAGTTTGAGGGTTGCCTTAGTTTGAGGTGTTGCCTTAGTTTGAGGTGTTGCCTTAGTCTGAGGTGTTGCTTTAGTTTGAGGTGTTGCATTAGTTTGAGGGTTCCATTAGATTGAGGGTTCCATTAGTTTGACGGTTGCCTAAGTTTGAAATGTTGCCTTAGTTTGAGGTGTTGCCTCAGTTTGAGGTGTTGCCTTAGTTTGATGTGTTGCATTATTTTGAGGTGTTGCCAAAGTTTGAGGTGTTGCATTAGTTTGAGGTGTTGCATTCGTTTGAGGTGTTGCATTAGTTTGAGCTGTTGCCTTAGTTTGAGGTGTTGCCTTAGTTTGAGGTGTTGCCTTAGTTTGAGGTTTTGCCTTAGTTTGAGGATTTGTCTTAGTTTGAGGTTTTGCATTAGTTTTAGGGTTGCCTTTGTTTGAGGTGCTGCCTTTGTTTGAGATGCTGCCTTTGTTTGAGGTGCTGCCTTTGTTTGAGGTGTTGCCTGAGTATGAGGTGTTGCCTTTGATTGACGGTTTCCTTAGTATAAGGTGTTGCATTAGTTTGAGGTGTTGCATTCGTTTGAGGTGTTGCATTAGTTTGAGGTGTTGCATTAGTTTGAGGTGTTGCATTAGTTTGAGGTGTTGCATGAGTTTGAGGTGTTGCATTAGTTTGAGGTGTTGCATTAGTTTGAGATGTAGCATTAGTTTGAGGTGTTGCATTAGTTTGAGGTGCTGCATTAGCTTGAGGTGTTGCTTTAGTTTGAGTTGCAGCCTTCGTTAGTGGTTTGCCTTTGTTTGAGGGTTCCCTTAGTTTGAGGGTTCCCTTAGTTTGAGGTGCTGCCTTAGTTTGAGGTGTTGCCTTAGTTTCAGGTGTTGCATTAGTTTGAGGTGTTTCCTTAGTTTGAGGTGTTGCCTTAGTTTGAGGTGTTGCCTTCGTTTGAGGTGTTGCCTTAGTTTGAGGGGCCGCCTTAGTTTGAGGGGCCGCCTTAGTTTGAGGTGTTGCCTGAGTATGAGGTGTTGCCTTTGATTGACGGTTTCCTTAGTTTGAGGTGTTGCATTAGTTTGAGGTGTTGCATTAGTTTGAGGTGTTGCCTTAGTTTGAGGTGTTGCCTTAATTTAAGGGGCTGCATCTGTTTGAGGGGTTGCCTTAGTTTGAGGTGTTGCCTTAGTTTGAGGTGTTGCCTTAATTTAAGGGGCTGCATCTGTTTGAGGGGTTGCCTTAGTTTCAGGTGTTGCCTTAGTTTGAGGCGTTGCCTTAGTTTGAGGGGCCGCCTTAATTTGAGGGGCCGCCTTAGTTTGAGGTGTTGCCTGAGTATGAGGTGTTGCCTTTGATTTACGGTTTCCTTAGTTTGAAGTGTTGCATTAGTTTGAGGTGTTGCCTTAGTTTGAGGTGTTGCATTATTTTGAGGTTTTGCATTAGTTTGAGGTGTTGCTTTAGTTTGAGTTGCAGCCTTCGTTAGTGGGTTGCCTTTGTTTGAGGGTTCCCTTAGCTTGAGGGTTCCCTGAGTTTGAGGGTTTCCTTAGTTTGAGGTGTTGCATTAGTTTGAGGTGTTGCATTAGTTTGAGGTGTTGCATTAGTTTGAGGTGTTGCATGAGTTTGAGGTGTTGCATTAGTTTGAGGTGTTGCATTAGTTTGAGATGTAGCATTAGTTTGAGGTGTTGCATTAGTTTGAGGTGCTGCATTAGCTTGAGGTGTTGCTTTAGTTTGAGTTGCAGCCTTCGTTAGTGGTTTGCCTTTGTTTGAGGGTTCCCTTAGTTTGAGGGTTCCCTTAGTTTGAGGTGCTGCCTTAGTTTGAGGTGTTGCCTTAGTTTCAGGTGTTGCATTAGTTTGAGGTGTTTCCTTAGTTTGAGGTGTTGCCTTAGTTTGAGGTGTTGCCTTCGTTTGAGGTGTTGCCTTAGTTTGAGGGGCCGCCTTAGTTTGAGGGGCCGCCTTAGTTTGAGGTGTTGCCTGAGTATGAGGTGTTGCCTTTGATTGACGGTTTCCTTAGTTTGAGGTGTTGCATTAGTTTGAGGTGTTGCATTAGTTTGAGGTGTTGCCTTAGTTTGAGGTGTTGCCTTAATTTAAGGGGCTGCATCTGTTTGAGGGGTTGCCTTAGTTTGAGGTGTTGCCTTAGTTTGAGGTGTTGCCTTAATTTAAGGGGCTGCATCTGTTTGAGGGGTTGCCTTAGTTTCAGGTGTTGCCTTAGTTTGAGGCGTTGCCTTAGTTTGAGGGGCCGCCTTAATTTGAGGGGCCGCCTTAGTTTGAGGTGTTGCCTGAGTATGAGGTGTTGCCTTTGATTTACGGTTTCCTTAGTTTGAAGTGTTGCATTAGTTTGAGGTGTTGCCTTAGTTTGAGGTGTTGCATTATTTTGAGGTTTTGCATTAGTTTGAGGTGTTGCTTTAGTTTGAGTTGCAGCCTTCGTTAGTGGGTTGCCTTTGTTTGAGGGTTCCCTTAGCTTGAGGGTTCCCTGAGTTTGAGGGTTTCCTTAGTTTGAGGTGTTGCATTAGTTTGAGGTCTTGCCTTAGTTTAAGGGGCTGGATATGTTTGAGGGTTGCCTTAGTTTTAGTTGTTGCATTAGTTTGAGGTGTTGCCTTCGTTTGAGGTGTTGCCTTAGTTTGAGGTGTAGCCTTAGTTTGAGGGGCCGCCTTAGTTTGAGGGGCCGCCTTAGTTTGAGGGGCCACCTTAGTTTGAGGTGTTGCCTGAGTATGAGGTGTTGCCTTTGATTGACGGTTTCCTTAGTTTGAGCAGTTGCATTATTTTGAGGTGTTGCATTAGTTTGAGGTGTTGCATTAGTTTGAGGTGTTGCATTAGCTTGAGGTGTTGCTTCAGTTTGAGTTGCAGCCTTCGTTAGTGGGTTGCCTTTGGTTGAGGGTTCCCTTAGCTTGAGGGTTCCCTTAGTTTGAGGGTTCCCTTAGTTTGAGGTGTTGCCTTAGTTTGAGGTGTTGCCTGAGTTTAAGGGGCTGCATCTGTTTGAGGGGTTGCCTTAGTTTCAGATGTTGAATTAGTTTGAGGTGTTCCCTTAGTTTGAGGTGTTGCCTTAGTTTGAGGTGTTGCCTTAGGTTGAGGGTTGCCTTAGTTTTAGATATTGCGTAGTTTGATGGGAGCCTTTATTTGAGGTTTTGCATTAGTTTGAGGAGTTGCATTCGTTTGAGTTGTTGCATTAGTTTGAGGTGTTGCATTAGTTTGAGGTGTTGCATTAGTTTGATGTGTTGCCTTAGTTTGAGGTGTTGCCTTAGTTTGAGGTGTTGCCTTAGTTTGAGGTGTTGCCTTAGTTTGAGGAGTTGATTTAGTTTGAGGTGTTGCATTAGATTGAGGGTTCCATTAGTTTGACGGTTACCTCAGTTTGAAATGTTGCCTTAGTTTGAGCTGTTGCCTTAGTTTGAGGTGTTGCCTTAGTTTGATGTGTTGCATTATTTTGAGGTGTTGCCAAAGTTTGAGGTGTTGCATTAGTTTGAGGTGTTGCATTAGTTTGAGGTGTTGCATTAGTTTAAGCTGTTGCCTTCGTTTGAGGTGTTGCCTTAGTTTGAGGTGTTGCCTTAGTTTGAGGTGTTGCCTCAGTTTGAGGATTTGCCTTAGTTTGAGGTTTTGCATTAGTTTTAGGGTTGCCTTTGTTTCAGGTGCTGCCTTTGTTTGTGATGCTGCCTTTGTTTGAGGTGCTGCCTTTGTTTGAGGTGTTGCCTGAGTATGAGGTGTTGCCTTTGATTGACAGTTTCCTTAGTATAAGGTGTTGCATTAGTTTGAGGTGTTGCATTCGTTTGAGGTGTTGCATTAGCTTGAGGTGTTGCATTAGTTTGAGGTGTTGCATTAGTTTGAGGTGTTGCATGAGATTGAGGTGCTGCATTAGTTTGAGGTGTTGCATTAGTTTGAGATGTTGCATTAGTTTGAGGTGTTGCATTAGTTTGAGGTGTTGCATTAGTTTGAGGTGCTGCATTAGCTTGAGGTGTTGATTCAGTTTGAGGTGTTGCATAAGTTTGAAGTGTTGCATTAGTTTGAGTTGCAGCCTTAGTTAGTGGGTTGCCTTTGTTTGAGGGTTCCCTTAGATTGAGGGTTCCCTCAGTTTGTTGTTTCCCTTAGTTTGAGGTGTTGCCTTAGTTTGAGGTGTTGCCTTAGTTTGAGGGTTGCCTTAGTTTGAGGTGTTGCCTTAGTCTGAGGTGTTGCCTTAGTCTGAGGTGTTACTTTAGTTTGAGGTGTTGCATTAGTTTGAGGGTTCCATTCGACTGAGGGTTCCATTAGTTTGACGGTTGCCTTCGTTTGAAATGTTGCCTTAGTTTGAGGTGTTGCCTCAGTTTGAGGTGTTGCCTTACTTTGATGTGTTGCATTATTTTGAGGTGTTGCCAAAGTTTGAGGTGTTGCATTAGTTTGAGGTGTTGCATTAGTTTGAGGTGTTGCATTAGTTTGAGCTGTTGCCTTAGTTTGAGTTGTTGCCTTAGTTTGAGGTTTTGCCTTAGTTTGAGGATTTGCCTTAGTTTGATGTGTTGCATTATTTTGAGGTGTTGCCAAAGTTTGAGGTGTTGCATTAGTTTGAGGTGTTGCATTAGTTTGAGGTGTTGCATTAGTTTAAGCTGTTGCCTTCGTTTGAGGTGTTGCCTTAGTTTGAGGTGTTGCCTTAGTTTGAGGTTTTGCCTTAGTTTGAGGATTTGCCTTAGTTTGAGGTTTTGCATTAGTTTTAGGGTTGCCTTTGTTTCAGGTGCTGCCTTTGTTTGAGATGCTGCCTTTGTTTGAGGTGCTGCCTTTGTTTGAGGTGTTGCCAAAGTTTGAGGTGTTGCATTAGTTTGAGGTGTTGCATTAGTTTGAGGTGTTGCATTAGTTTGAGCTGTTGCCTTAGTTTGAGTTGTTGCCTTAGTTTGATGTGTTGCATTATTTTGAGGTGTTGCCAAAGTTTGAGGTGTTGCATTAGTTTGAGGTGTTGCATTAGTTTGAGGGGTTGCCTTCGTTTCAGGTTTTACCTCAGTTTGAGGTGTTGCCTTAGTTTGAGGGTTGCCTTAGTTTGAGGTGTTGCCTTAGTCTGAGGTGTTGCCTCAGTCTGAGGTGTTGCCTTTGATTGACGGTTTCCTTAGTATAAGCTGTTGCATTAGTTTGAGGTGTTGCATTCGTTTGAGGTGTTGCATTAGTTTGAGGTGTTGCATTAGTTTGAGGTGTTGCATTAGTTTGAGGTGTTGCATGAGTTTGAGGTGTTGCATTAGTTTGAGGTGTTGCATTAGTTTGAGGGTTCCATTCGACTGAGGGTTCCATTAGTTTGACGGTTGCCTTCGTTTGAAATGTTGCCTTAGTTTGAGGTGTTGCCTCAGTTTGAGGTGTTGCCTTAGTTTGATGTGTTGCATTATTTTGAGGTGTTGCCAAAGTTTGAGGTGTTGCATTAGTTTGAGGTGTTGCATTAGTTTGAGGTGTTGCCTTAGTTTGAGGTTTTCCCTTAGTTTGAGGATTTGCCTTAGTTTGATGTGTTGCATTATTTTGAGGTGTTGCCAAAGTTTGAGGTGTTGCATTAGTTTGAGGTGTTGCATTAGTTTGAGGTGTTGCATTAGTTTAAGCTGTTGCCTTCGTTTGAGGTGTTGCCTTAGTTTGAGGTGTTGCCTTAGTTTGAGGTTTTGCCTTAGTTTGAGGATTTGCCTTAGTTTGAGGTTTTGCATTAGTTTTAGGGTTGCCTTTGTTTCAGGTGCTGCCTTTGTTTGAGATCTTGCCTTTGTTTGAGGTGCTGCCTTTGTTTGAGGTGTTGCCTGAGTATGAGGTGTTGCCTTTGATTTACGGTTTCCTTAGTATAAGGTTTTGCATTAGTTTGAGGTGTTGCATTCATTTGAGGTGTTGCATTAGCTTGAGGTGTTGCATTAGTTTGAGGTGTTGCATTAGTTTGAGGTGTTGCATGAGATTGAGGTGCTGCATTAGTTTGAGGTGTTGCATTAGTTTGAGATGTTGCATTAGTTTGAGGTGTTGCATTAGTTTGAGGTGTTGCATTAGTTTGAGGTGCTGCATTAGCTTGAGGTGTTGATTCAGTTTGAGGTGTTGCATAAGTTTGAAGTGTTGCATTAGTTTGAGTTGCAGCCTTAGTTAGTGGGTTGCCTTTGTTTGAGGGTTCCCTTAGTTTGAGGGTTCCCTTAGTTTGTTGTTTCCCTTAGTTTGAGGTGTTGCCTTAGTTTGAGGTGTTGCCTTAGTTTAAGGGGCTGCATCTGTTTGAGGGGTTGCCTTCGTTTCAGGTTTTACCTCAGTTTGAGGTGTTGCCTTAGTTTGAGGGTTGCCTTAGTTTGAGGTGTTGCCTTAGTCTGAGGTGTTACTTTAGTTTGAGGTGTTGCATTAGTTTGAGGGTTCCATTCGACTGAGGGTTCCATTAGTTTGACGGTTGCCTTCGTTTGAAATGTTGCCTTAGTTTGAGGTGTTGCCTCAGTTTGAGGTGTTGCCTTAGTTTGATGTGTTGCATTATTTTGAGGTGTTGCCAAAGTTTGAGGTGTTGCATTAGTTTGAGGTGTTGCATTAGTTTGAGGTGGTGCATTAGTTTGAGCTGTTGCCTTAGTTTGAGTTGTTGCCTTAGTTTGAGGTTTTGCCTTAGTTTGAGGATTTGCCTTAGTTTGAGGTTTTGCATTAGTTTTAGGGTTGCCTTTGTTTGAGGTGCTGCCTTTGTTTGAGATGCTGCCTTTGTTTGAGGTGCTGCCTTTGTTTGAGGTGTTGCCAGAGTATGAGGTGTTGCCTTTGATTGACGGTTTCCTTAGTATAAGGTGTTGCATCAGTTTGAGGTGTTGCATTCGTTTGAGGTGTTGCATTAGTTTGAGGTGTTGCATTAGTTTGAGGTGTTGCATTCGTTTGAGGTGTTGCATTAGTTTGAGATGTTGCATTAGTTTGAGGTGTTGCATTAGTTTGAGGTGTTGCATTAGTTTCAGTTGGTGCGTTCGCTTGAGGTGTTGATTCAGTTTGAGGTGTTGCCTTAGTTTGAGGTGTTGCCTGAGTTTAAGAGGCTGCATCTGTTTGAGGGGTTGCCTTAGTTTCAGGTGTTGCATTAGTTTGAGGTGTTGCATTAGTTTGAGTTGTTGAATCAGTTTGAGGTGTTGCATAAGTTTGAGGTGTTGCCTTAGTTTGAGGTGTTGCCTTAGTTTGAGGTGTTGCCTCAGTTTGATGGTGGCCTTAGTTTGAGGTGTTGCCTTAGTTTGAGGTGTTGCCTTCGTTTGAGGTTTTGCTTTGGTTTGAGGTGTTCCATTAGTTTGAGGGTTGCATTAGATTGAGTGTTCCATTAGTTTGACGGTAGCCTTAGTTTGAAATGTTGCCTTAGTTTGAGGTGTTGCCTTAGTTTGAGGTGTTGCCTTAGTTTGATGTGTTGCATTATTTTGAGGTGTTGCCTTAGTTTGAGGTGTTGCATTGGTTTGAGGTGCTGCCTTAGTTTGAGGTGTTGCCTTAGTTTGAGGTTTTGCCTTAGTTTGAGGATTTGCCTTAGTTTGAGGTTTTGCATTATCTCTAGGGTTGCCTTAGTTTGAGGTTCTGCCTTTGTTTGAGATGCTGCCTTTGTTTGACGTGCTGCTTTTGTTTGAGGTGTTGCCTGAGTATGAGGTGATGCCTTTGATTGACGGTTTCCTTAGTTTAAGGTTTTGCATTAGTTTGAGGTGTTGCATTAGTTTGAGGTGTTGCATTAGTTTGAGGTGTTGCATTAGTTTGAAGTGTTGCATTAGTTTGAGGTGTTGCATTAGTTTGAGGTGTTGCATTAGTTTGAGGTGTTGCATTAGTTTGATGTGTTGCCTTAGTTTGAGGTGTTGCCTTAGTTTGAGGTGTTGCATTAGTTTGAGGTGTTGCATTAGTTTGAGTTGTTGAATCAGTTTGAGGTGAAGCATAAGTTTGAGGTGTTGCCTTAGTTTGAGGTGTTGCCTCAGTTTGAGGTGTTGCCTTAGTTTGAGGGTTGCCTTAGTTTGAGGTGTTGCCTTAGTTTGAGGTGTTGCCTTAGTCTGAGGTGTTGCTTTAGTTTGAGGTGTTGCATTAGTTTGAGGGTTCCATTAGATTGAGGGTTCCATTAGTTTGACGGTTGCTTAAGTTTGAAATGTTGCCTTAGTTTGAGGTGTTGCCTCAGTTTGAGGTGTTGCCTTAGTATGATGTGTTGCATAATTTTGAGGTGTTGCCAAAGTTTGAGGTGTTGCATTAGTTTGAGGTGTTGCATTAGTTCGAGGTGTTGCATTAGTTTGAGCTGTTGCCTTAGTTTGACGTGTTGCCTTAGTTTGAGGCGTTGCCTTAGTTTGAGGTTTTGCCTTAGTTTGAGGATTTGCCTTAGTTTGAGGTTTTGCATTAGTTTTAGGGTTGCCTTTGTTTGAGGTGCTCCCTTTGTTTGAGATGCTGCCTTTGTTTGAGGTGCTGCCTTTGTTTGAGGTGTTGCCTGAGTATGAGGTGTTGCCTTTGATTGACGGTTTCCTTAGTATAAGGTGTTGTATTAGTTTGAGGTGTTGCATTCGTTTGAGGTGTTGCATTAGTTTGAGGTGTTGCATTAGTTTGAGATGTTGCATTAGTTTGAGGTGTTGCATGAGTTTGAGGTGTTGCATTAGTTTGAGGTGTTGCATTAGTTTGAGATGTAGCATTAGTTTGAGGTGTTGCATTAGTTTGAGGTGCTGCATTAGTTTGAGGTGTTGCATTAGTTTGAGGTGTTGCATTAGTTTGAGGTGTTGCATTAGTTTGAAGTGTTGCATTAGTTTGAGATGTTGCATTAGTTTGATGTGTTGCATTAGTTTGAGGTGTTGCATTAGTTTGAGGTGTTGCATTAGTTTGAGGTGTTGCATTAGTTTGAAGTGTTGCATTAGTTTGAGGTGTTGCATTAGTTTGAGGTGTTGCATTAGTTTGAGGTGTTGCATTAGTTTGATGTGTTGCCTTAGTTTGAGGTGTTGCCTTAGTTTGAGGTGTTGCATTAGTTTGAGGTGTTGCATTAGTTTGAGTTGTTGAATCAGTTTGAGGTGTAGCATAAGTTTGAGGTGTTGCCTTAGTTTGAGGTGTTGCCTCAGTTTGACGTGTTGCCTTAGTTTGAGGGTTGCCTTAGTTTGAGGTGTTGCCTTAGTTTGAGGTGTTGCCTTAGTCTGAGGTATTGCTTTAGTTTGAGGTGTTGCATTAGTTTGAGGGTTCCATTAGATTGAGGGTTCCATTAGTTTGACGGTTGCCTTAGTTTGAAATGTTGCCTTAGTTTGAGGTGTTGCCTCAGTTTGAGGTGTTGCCTTAGTTTGATGTGTTGCATTATTTTGAGGTGTTGCCAAAGTTTGAGGTGTTGCATTAGTTTGAGGTGTTGCATTAGTTTGAGGTGTTGCATTAGTTTGAGCTGTTGCCTTAGTTTGAGGTGTTGCCTGAGTTTGAGGTTTTGCCTTAGTTTGAGGATTTGCCTTAGTTTGAGGTTTTGCATTAGTTTTAGTTTTGCCTTTGTATGAGGTGCTGCCTTTGTTTGAGATGCTGCCTTTGTTTGAGGTGCTGCCTTTGTTTGAGGTGTTGCCTGAGTATGAGGTGTTGCCTTTGATTGACGGTTTCCTTAGTATAAGCTGTTGCATTAGTTTGAGGTGTTGCATTCGTTTGAGGTGTTGCATTAGTTTGAGGTGTTGCATTAGTTTGAGGTGTTGCATTAGTTTGAGGTGTTGCATGAGTTTGAGGTGTTGCATTAGTTTGAGGTGCTGCATTAGCTTGAGGTGTTGCTTTAGTTTGAGTTGCAGCCTTCGTTAGTGGTTTGCCTTTGTTTGAGGGTTCCCTTAGTTTGAGGGTTCCCTTAGTTTGAGGTGCTGCCTTAGTTTGAGCTGTTGCCTTAGTTTCAGGTGTTGCATTAGTTTGAGGTGTTTCCTTAGTTTGAGGTGTTGCCTTAGTTGGAGGTGTTGCCTTCGTTTGAGGTGTTGCCTTAGTTTGAGGGGCCGCCTTAGTTTGAGGGGCCGCCTTAGTTTGAGGTGTTGCCTGAGTATGAGGAGTTGCCTTTGATTGACGGTTTCCTTAGTTTGAGGTGTTGCATTAGTTTGAGGTGTTGCATTAGTTTGAGTTGCAGCCTTCGTTATTGGGTTGCCTTTGTTTGAGGGTTCCCTTAGTTTGAGGGTTCCCTTAGTTTGAGGTGTTGCCTTAGTTTGAGGTGTTGCCTTAATTTAAGGGGCTGCATCTGTTTGATGGGTTGCCTTAGTTTCAGGTGTTGCATTAGTTTGAGGTGTTGCCTTAGTTTGAGGTGTTGCCTTAGTTTGAGGCGTTGCCTTAGTTTGAGGGGCCGCCTTAATTTGAGGGGCCGCCTTAGTTTGAGGTGCTGCCTGAGTATGAGGTGTTGCCTTTGATTTACGGTTTCCTTCGTTTGAAGTGTTGCATTAGTTTGAGGTGTTGCATTATTTTGAGGTTTTGCATTAGTTTGAGGTGTTGCTTTAGTTTGAGTTGCAGCCTTCGTTAGTGGGTTGCCTTTGTTTGAGGGTTCCCTTAGCTTGAGGGTTCCCTGAGTTTGAGGGTTTCCTTAGTTTGAGGTGTTGCATTAGTTTGAGGTCTTGCCTTAGTTTAAGGGGCTGCATATGTTTGAGGGTTGCCTTAGTTTTAGGTGTTGCATTAGTTTGATGTGTTGCCTTAGTTTGAGGTGTTGCCTTAGTTTGAGGTGTAGCCTTAGTTTGAGGGGCCGCCTTAGTTTGAGGGGCCACCTTAGTTTGAGGTGTTGCCTGAGTATGAGGTGTTGCCTTTGATTGACGGTTTCCTTAGTTTGAGCAGTTGCATTATTTTGAGGTGTTGCATTAGTTTGAGGTGTTGCATTAGTTTGAGGTGTTGCCTTAGTTTAAGGGGCTGCATCTGTTTGAGGGGTTGCCTTAGTTTCAGGTGTTGCCTTATTTTGAGGTGTTGCCATAGTTTGAGGTGTTGCCTTAGTTTGATGTGTTGCCTTAGTTTGAGGTGTTGCCTTAATTTGAGGTGTAGCCTTAGTTTGAGGGGCCGCCTTAGTTTGAGGGGCCACCTTAGTTTGAGGTGTTGCCTGAGTATGAGGTGTTGCCTTTGATTGACGGTTTCCTTAGTTTGAGCAGTTGCATTATTTTGAGGTGTTGCTTCAGTTTGAGTTGCAGCCTTCGTTAGTGGGTTGCCTTTGGTTGAGGGTTCCCTTAGCTTGAGGGTTCCCTTAGTTTGAGGGTTCCCTTAGTTTGAGGTGTTGCCTTAGTTTGAGGTGTTGCCTGTGTTTAAGGGGCTGCATCTGTTTGAGGGGTTGCCTTAGTTTCAGATGTTGAATTAGTTTGAGGTGTTCCATTAGTTTGAGGTGTTGCCTGAGTTTGAGGTGTTGCCTTAGGTTGAGGGTTGCCTTAGATTTAGATATTGCTTAGTTTGATGGGAGCCTTT
Source organism: Heterodontus francisci (assembly GCF_036365525.1). NCBI lineage: Eukaryota > Metazoa > Chordata > Chondrichthyes > Heterodontiformes > Heterodontidae > Heterodontus > Heterodontus francisci. The sequence goes on along the minus strand of NW_027140601.1, from coordinate 426,866 downwards.
ATTTGAGGTTTTGCATTAGTTTGAGGAGTTGCATTAGTTTGAGGTGTTGCATTAGTTTGAGGTGTTGCATTAGTTTGAGGTGTTGCATTAGTTTGATGTGTTGCCTTAGTTTGAGGTGTTGCATTAGTTTGAGGTGTTGCATTAGTTTGAGGTGTTGCATTAGTTTGAGGTGTTGCATTAGTTTGAGTTGTTGAATCAGTTTGAGGTGTAGCATAAGTTTGAGGTGCTGCCTTAGTTTGAGGTGTTGCCTCAGTTTGAGGTGTTGCCTTAGTTTGAGGGTTGCCTTAGTTTGAGGTGTTGCCTTAGTTTGAGGTGTTGCCTTAGTCTGAGGTGTTGCTTTAGTTTGAGGTGTTGCATTAGTTTGAGGGTTCCATTAGATTGAGGGTTCCATTAGTTTGACGGTTGCCTTAGTTTGAAATGTTGCCTTAGTTTGAGGTGTTGCCTCAGTTTGAGGTGTTGCCTTAGTTTGATGTGTTGCATTATTTTGAGGTGTTGCCAAAGTTTGAGGTGTTGCATTAGTTTGAGGTGTTGCATTAGTTTGAGGTGTTGCATTAGTTTCAGCTGTTGCCTTAGTTTGAGGTGTTGCCTTAGTTTGAGGTGTTGCCTTAGTTTGAGGTTTTGCCTTAGTTTGAGGATTTGCCTTAGTTTGAGGTTTTGCATTAGTTTTAGGGTTGCCTTTGTATGAGGTGCTGCCTTTGTTTGAGATGCTGCCTTTGTTTGAGGTGCTGCCCTTGTTTGAGGTGTTGCCTGAGTATGAGGTGTTGCCTTTGATTGACGGTTTCCTTAGTATAAGCTGTTGCATTAATTTGAGGTGTTGCATTCGTTTGAGGTGTTGCATTAGTTTGAGGTGTTGCATTAGTTTGAGGTGTTGCATTAGTTTGAGGTGTTGCATGAGTTTGAGGTGTTGCATTAGTTTGAGGTGTTGCATTAGTTTGAGATGCAGCATTAGTTTGAGGTGTTGCATTAGTTTGAGGTGCTGCATTAGCTTGAGGTGTTGCTTTAGTTTGAGTTGCAGCCTTCGTTAGTGGTTTGCCTTTGTTTGAGGGTTCCCTTAGTTTGAGGGTTCCCTTAGTTTGAGGTGCTGCCTTAGTTTGAGGTGTTGCCTTAGTTTCAGGTGTTGCATTAGTTTGAGGTGTTTCCTTAGTTTGAGTTGTTGCCTCAGTTTGAGGTGTTGCCTTAGTTTGAGGTGTTGCCTTAGTTTGAGGTGTTGCCTTAGTCTGAGGTGTTGCTTTAGTTTGAGGTGTTGCATTAGTTTGAGGGTTCCATTAGATTGAGGGTTCCATTAGTTTGACGGTTGCCTAAGTTTGAAATGTTGCCTTAGTTTGAGGTGTTGCCTCAGTTTGAGGTGTTGCCTTAGTTTGATGTGTTGCATTATTTTGAGGTGTTGCCAAAGTTTGAGGTGTTGCATGAGTTTGAGGTGTTGCATTAGTTTGAGGTGTTGCATTAGTTTGAGCTGTTGCCTTAGTTTGAGGTGTTGCCTTAGTTTGAGGTGTTGCCTTAGTTTGAGGTTTTGCCTTAGTTTGAGGATTTGCCTTAGTTTGAGGTTTTGCATTAGTTTTAGGGTTGTCTTTGTTTGAGGTGCTGCCTTTGTTTGAGATGCTGCCTTTGTTTGAGGTGCTGCCTTTGTTTGAGGTGTTGCCTGAGTATGAGGTGTTGCCTTTGATTGACGGTTTCCTTAGTATAAGGTGTTGCATTAGTTTGAGGTGTTGCATTCGTTTGAGGTGTTGCATTAGTTTGAGGTGTTGCATTAGTTTGAGGTGTTGCATTAGTTTGAGGTGTTGCATGAGTTTGAAATTTGTTGCATTAGTTTGAGGTGTTGCATTAGTTTGAGATGTTGCATTAGTTTGAGGTGCTGCATTAGCTTGAGGTGTTGCTTTAGTTTGAGTTGCAGCCTTCGTTAGTGGTTTGCCTTTGTTTGAGGGTTCCCTTAGTTTGAGGGTTCCATTAGTTTGAGGTGCTGCCTTAGTTTGAGGTGTTGCCTTAGTTTCAGGTGTTGCATTAGTTTGAGGTGTTTCCTTAGTTTGAGGTGTTGCTTTAGTTTGAGGTGTTGCCTTCCTTTGAGGTGTTGCCTTAGTTTGAGGGGCCGCCTTAGTTTGAGGGGCCGCCTTAGTTTGAGGTGTTGCCTGAGTATGAGGTGTTGCCTTTGATTGACGGTTTCCTTAGTTTGAGGTGTTGCCTTAGTTTGAGGTTTTGCCTTAGTTTGACTATTTGCCTTAGTTTGAGGGTTTGCATTATTTCTAGGGTTGCCTTTGTTTGAGGCTCTGCCTTTGTTTGAGATGCTGCCTTTGTTTGACGTGCTGCTTTTGTTTGAGGTGTTGCCTGAGTATGAGGTGTTGCCTTTGATTGACGGTTTCCTTAGTTTAAGGTGTTGCATTAGTTTGAGGTGTTTAATTAGTTTGAGGTGTTGCATTAGTTTGAGGTGTTGCATTAGTTTGAAGTGTTGCATTAGTTTGAGGTGTTGCATTAGTTTGAGGTGTTGCATTAGTTTGAGGTGTTGCATTAGTTTGATGTGTTGCCTTAGTTTGAGGTGTTGCCTTAGTTTGAGGTGTTGCATTAGTTTGAGGTGTTGCATTAGTTTGAGTTGTTGAATCAGTTTGAGGTGTAGCATAAGTTTGAGGTGTTGCCTTAGTTTGAGGTGTTGCCTCAGTTTGAGGTGTTGCCTTAGTTTGAGGGTTGCCTTAGTTTGAGGTGTTGCCTTAGTTTGAGGTGTTGCCTTAGTCTGAGGTGTTGCTTTAGTTTGAGGTGTAGCATTAGTTTGAGGGTTCCATTAGATTGAGGGTTCCATTAGTTTGACGGTCGCCTTAGTTTGAAATGTTGCCTTAGTTTGAGGTGTTGCCTCAGTTTGAGGTGTTGCCTTAGTTTGATGTGTTGCGTTATATAGAGGTGTTGCCTAAGTTTGAGGTGTTGCATTAGTTTGAGGTGTTGCATTAGTTTGAGGTGATGCATTAGTTTGAGCTGTTGCCTTAGTTTGAGGTGTTGCCTTAGTTTGAGGTGTTGCCTTAGTTTGAGATGCAGCATTAGTTTGAGGTGTTGCATTAGTTTGAGGTGCTGCATTAGCTTGAGGTGTTGCTTTAGTTTGAGTTGCAGCCTTCTTTAGTGGGTTGCCTTTGTTTGAGGGTTCCCTTAGTTTGAGGGTTCCCTTAGTTTGAGGTGCTGCCTTAGTTTGAGGTGTTGCCTCAGTTTCAGGTGTTGCATTAGTTTGAGGTGTTTCCTTAGTTTGAGGTGTTGCCTTAGTTTGAGGTGTTACCTTCGTTTGAGGTGTTGCCTTAGTTTGAGGGGCCGCCTTAGTTTGAGGGGCCGCATTAGTTTGAGGTGTTGCCTGAGTATGAGGTGTTGCCTTTGATTGACGGTTTCCTTAGTTTGAGGTGTTGCATTAGTTTGAGGTGTTGCATTAGTTTGAGTTGCAGCCTTCGTTATTGGGTTGCCTTTGTTTGAGGGTTTCCTTAGTTTGAGGGTTCCCTTAGTTTGAGGTGTTGCCTTAGTTTGAGGTGTTGCCTTAATTTAAGGGGCTGCATCTGTTTGAGGGGTTGCCTTAGTTTCAGGTGTTGCATTAGTTTGAGGTGTTGCCTTAGTTTGAGGTGTTGCCTTAGTTTGAGGCGTTGCCTTAGTTTGAGGGGCCGCCTTAATTTGAGGGGCCGCCTCAGATTGAGGTGTTGCCTGAGTATGAGGTGTTGCCTTTGATTTACGGTTTCCTTAGTTTGAAGTGTTGCATTAGTTTGAGGTGTTGCATTATTTTGAGGTTTTGCATTAGTTTGAGGTGTTGCTTTAGTTTGAGTTGCAGCCTTCGTTAGTGGGTTGCCTTTGTTTGAGGGTTCCCTTAGCATGAGGGTTCCCTGAGTTTGAGGGTTTCCTTAGTTTGAGGTGTTGCATTAGTTTGAGGTCTTGCCTTAGTTTAAGGGGCTGCATATGTTTGAGGGTTGCCTTAGTTTTAGGTGTAGCATTAGTTTGAGGTGTTGCCTTAGTTTGAGGTGTTGCCTTAGTTTGAGGTGTAGCCTTAGTTTGAGCGGCCGCCTTAGTTTGAGGGGCCACCTTAGTTTGAGGTGTTGCCTGAGTATGAGGTGTTGCCTTTGATTGACGGTTTCCTTAGTTTGAGCAGTTGCATTATTTTGAGGTGTTGCATTAGTTTGAGGTGTTGCATTAGTTTGAGGTGTTGCATTAGCTTGAGGTGTTGCTTCAGTTTGAGTTGCAGCCATCGTTAGTGGGTTGCCTTTGGTTGAGGGTTCCCTTAGTTTGAGGGTTCCCTTAGTTTGAGGTGTTGCCTTAGTTTGAGGTGTTGCCTGAGTTTAAGGGGCTGTATCTGTTTGAGGGGTTGCCTTAGTTTCAGATGTTGAATTAGTTTGAGGTGTTCCCTTAGTTTGAGGTGTTGCCTTAGTTTGAGGTGTTGCCTTAGGTTGAGGGTTGCCTTAGTTTTAGATATTGCTTAGTTTGATGGGAGCCTTTATTTGAGGTTTTGCATTAGTTTGAGGAGTTGCATTAGTTTGAGGTGTTGCATTAGTTTGAGGTGTTGCATTAGTTTGAGGTGTTGCATTAGTTTGATGTGTTGCCTTAGTTTGAGGTGTTGCCTTAGTGTGAGGTGTTGCCTTAGTTTGAGGTGTTGCATTATTTTGAGGAGTTGCATTAGTTTGAGTTGTTGATTCAGTTTGAGGTGTTGCAAAAGTTTGAGTTGTTGCCTTAGTTTTAGGGTTGCCTAAGTTTGAGGTGTTGCCTTAGTTTGAGGTGTTGCCTTAGTTTGAGGTGTTGCCTTAGTTTGAGGAGTTGATTTAGTTTGAGGTGTTGCATTAGTTTGAGGGTTCCATTAGTTTGACGGTTACCTTAGTTTGAAATGTTGCCTTAGTTTGAGGTGTTGCCTCAGTTTGAGGTGTTGCCTTAGTTTGATGTGTTGCATTATTTTGAGGTGTTGCCAAAGTTTGAGGTGTTGCATTAGTTTGAGGTGTTGCATTGGTTTGAGGTGTTGCATTAGTTTAAGCTGTTGCCTTCGTTTGAGGTGTTGCCTTAGTTTGAGGTGTGCGTTAGTTTGAGGTTTTGCCTTAGTTTGAGGATTTGCCTTAGTTTGAGGTTTTGCATTAGTTTTACGGTTGCCTTTCTTTGAGGTGCTGCCTTTGTTTGAGATGCTGCCTTTGTTTGAGGTGCTGCCTTTGTTTGAGGTGTTGCCTGAGTATGAGGTGTTGCCTTTGATTGACGGTTTCCTTAGTATAAGGTGTTGCATTAGTTTGAGGTGTTGCATTCGTTTGAGGTGTTGCATTAGTTTGAGGTGTTGCATTAGTTTGAGGTGTTGCATTAGTTTGAGGTGTTGCATGAGTTTGAGGTGTTGCATTAGTTTGAGGTGTTGCATTAGTTTGAGATGTTGCATTAGTTTGAGGTGTTGCATTAGTTTGAGGTGTTGCATTAGTTTGAGGTGCTGCATTAGCTTGAGGTGTTGATTCAGTTTGAGGTGTTGCATAAGTTTGAAGTGTTGCCTTAGTTTGAGGTGTTGCCTTAGTTTGAGTTGTTGCCTTAGTTTTAGGGTTGCCTTAGTTTGAGGTGTTGCCTTAGTTTGAGGTGTTGCCTTAGTATGAGGTGTTGCCTTAGTTTGAGGTGTTGATTTAGTTTGAGGTGTTGCATTAGTTTGTGGGTTCCATTAGTTTGTGGGTTCCATTAGTTTGACGGTTGCCTTAGTTTGAAATGTTGCCTTAGTTTGAGGTGCCTTAGTTTGAGGTGTTGCCTTAGTTTGTTGTGTTGCATTATTTTGAGGTGTTGCCTTAGTTTGAGGAGTTGCATTAGATTGAGGTGTTGCATTAGTTTGAGGTGTTGCCTTAGTTTGAGGTGCTGCCTTAGATTGAGGTGTTGCCTTAGTTTGAGGTTTTGCCATAGTTTGAGGATTTGCCTCAGTTTAAGGTGTTGCATTAGTTTTAGGGTTGCCTTTGTTTGAGGTGCTGCCTTTGTTTGAGATGCTGCCTTTGTTTGAGGTGCTGCCTTTGTTTGAGGTGTTGCCTGAGTATGAGGTGTTGCCTTTCATTGACGGTTTCCTTAGTTTAAGGTGTTGCATTAGTTTGAGGTGTTGCATTCGTTTGAGGTGTTGCATTAGTTTGAGGTGTTGCATGAGTTTGAGGTGTTGCATTAGTTTGAGGTGCTGCATTAGTTTGAAGTATTGCATTAGTTTGAGGTGTTGCATTAGTTTGAGGTGTTGCATTAGTTTGAGGTGTTGCATGAGTTTGAGGTGTTGCATTAGTTGGAGCTGTTGCATTAGATTGAGGTGTTGCATTAGTTTGAGGTGTTGCATGAGTTTGAGGTGTTGCATTAGTTTGAGCTGTTGCATTAGTTTGAGGTGCTGCATTTGCTTGAGGTGTTGCATTAGTTTGAGTTGCAGCCTTCGTTATTGGGTTGCCTTTGTTTGAGGGTTCCCTTAGTTTGAGGGTTCCCTTCGTTTGAGGTGCTGCCTTTGTTTTAGGTGTTGCCTTAGATTAAGGGGTTGTATCTGTTTGAGTGGTTGCCTTAGTTTCAGGTGTTGCATTAGTTTTAGGTGTTGCCTTTGTTTGAGGTGTTGCCTTAGTTTGAGGTGTTGCCTCAGTTTGAGGGGCCGCCTTAGTTTGAGGGGCCGCCTTTGTTTGAGGTGTTGCCTGAGTATGAGGTGTTGCCTTTGATTGACGGTTTCCTTAGTTTGAGGTGTTGCATTAGTTTGAGGTGTTGCATTAGTTTGAGTTGCAGCCTTCGTTAGTGGGTTGCCTTTGTTTGAGGGTTCCCTTAGTTTGAGGGTTCCCTTAGTTTGTTGTTTCCCTTAGTTTGAGGTGTTGCCTTAGTTTGATGTGTTGCCTTAGTTTAAGGGGCTGCATCTGTTTGAGGGGTTGCCTTCGTTTCAGGTTTTACCTCAGTTTGAGGTGTTGCCTTAGTTTGAGGGTTGCCTTAGTTTGAGGTGTTGCCTTAGTTTGTTGTGTTGCATTATTTTGAGGTGTTGCCTTAGTTTGAGGTGTTGCATTAGTTTGAGGTGTTGCATTAGTTAGAGGTGATGCCTTAGTTTGAGGTGTTGCCTTAGTTTGAGGTGTTGCCTTAGTTTGAGGTTTTGCCATAGTTTGAGGATCTGCCTCAGTTTGAGGTTTTGCATTAGTTTTAGGGTTGCCTTTGTTTGAGGTGCTGCCTTTGTTTGAGATGCTGCCTTTGTTTGAGGTGCTGCCTTTGTTTGAGGTGTTGCCTGAGTATGAGGTGTTGCCTTTCATTGACGGTTTCCTTAGTTTGAGGTGTTGCATTAGTTTGAGGTGTTGCATTCGTTTGAGGTGTTGCATTAGTTTGAGGTGTTGCATGAGTTTGAGTATTGCATTAGTTTGAGCTGTTGCGTTAGTTTGCGGTGCTGCATTAGCTTGAGGTGTTGCTTTAGTTTGAGTTGCAGCCTTCATTAGTGGGTTGCCTTTGTTTCCGGGTTCCCTTAGTTTGAGGGTTCTCTTCGTTTGAGGTGCTGCCTTAGTTTGAGGTGTTGCCTTAGATTAAGGGGCTGCATCTGTTTGAGGGGTTGCCTTAGTTTCAGGTGTTGCATTAGTTTGAGATGTTGCCTTTGTTTGAGGTGTTGCCTTAGTTTGAGGTGTTGCCTTAGTTTGAGGGGCCGCCTTAGTTTGAGGGGCCGCCTTTGTTTGAGGTGTTGCCTGAGTATGAGGTGTTGCCTTTGATTGACTTTTTCCTTAGTTTGAGGTGTTGCATTAGTTTGAGGTGTTGCATTCGTTTGAGTTGCAGCCTTCGTTAGTGGGTTGCCTTTGTTTGAGGGTTCCCTTAGTTTGAGGGTTCCCTTAGTTTGTTGTATCCCTTAGTTTGAGGTGTTGCCTTAGTTTGATGTGTTGCCTTATTTTATGGGGCTGCATCTGTTTGAGGGGTTGCCTTCGTTTCAGGTGTTGCATTAGTTTGAGGTGTTGCCTTAGTTTGAGCTGTTGCCTTAGTTTGAGGTGTTGCCTTAGTTTGAGGGGCCGCCTTAGTTTGTGGGGCCGCCTCAGTTTGAGGTGTTGCCTGAGTATGAGGTGTTGCCTTTGATTGACGGTTTCTTTGGTTTGAGGTGTTGCATTAGTTTGAGGTGTTGCATTAGTTTGAGGTGTTGCATTAGTTTGAGGTGTTGCTTTAGTTTGAGTTGCAACCTTCGTTAGTGGGTTGCCTTTGTTTGAGGGTTCCCTTAGCTGGAGGGTTCCCTGAGTTTGAGGGTTCCCTTAGTTTGAGGTTTTGCCTTAGTTTGAGGATTTGCCTTAGTTTGAGGTTTTGCATTAGTTTTAGAGTTGCCTTTGTTTGAGGTGCTGCCTTTGTTTGAGATGCTGCCTTTGTTTGAGTTTCTGCCTTTGTTTGAGGTGTTGCCTGAGTATGAGGTGTTGCCTTTCATTGCCGGTTTCCTTAGTTTAAGGTGTTGCATTAGTTTGAGGTGTTGCATTCGTTTGAGGTGTTGCATTAGTTTGAGGTGTTGCATGAGTTTGAGGTGTTGCATTAGTTTGAGGGTTCCCTTAGTGTGAGGTGCTGCCTTAGTTTGAGGTGTTGCCTTAGTTTCAGGTGTTGCATTAGTTTGAGGTGTTTCCTTAGTTTGAGGTATTGCCTTAGTTTGAGGTGTTGCCTTCGGTTGAGGTGTTGCCTTAGTTTGAGGGGTCGCCTTAGTTTGAGGTGTTGCCTGAGTATGAGGTGTTGCCTTTGATTGATGGTTTCCTTAGTTTGAGGTGTTGCATTAGTTTGAGGTGTTGCACCAGTTTGAGTTGCAGCCTTCGTTAGTTGGTTGCCTTTGTTTGAGGATTCCCTTAGTTTGAGGGTTCCCTTAGTTTGAGGTGTTGCCTTAGTTTGAGGTGTTGCCTTAATTTAAGGGGCTGCATCTGTTTGAGGGGTTGCCTTAGTTTCAGGTGTTGCCTTAGTTTGAGGGGCCGCCTTAGTTTGAGGGGCCGCCTTAGTTTGAGGTGTTGCCTGAGTACGAGGTGTTGCCTTTGATTTCCAGTTTCCTTAGTTTGAGGTGTTGCATTAGTTTGAGTTGTTGCATTATTTTGAGGTTTTGCATTAGTTTGAGGTGTTGCTTTAGTTTGAGTTGCAGCCTTCGTTAGTGGGTTGCCTTTGTTTGAGGGTTCCCTTAGCTTGAGGGTTCCCTGAGTTTGAGGGTTCCCTTAGATTGAGGTGTTGCATTAGTTTGAGGTGTTGCCTTAGTTTAAGGGGCAGCATCTCTTTGAGGGTTGCCTTAGTTTTAGGTGTTGCATTAGTTTGAGGTGTTTCCTTAGTTTGAGGTGTTGCCTTAGTTTGAGGTGTTGCCTCAGTTTGAGGGGCCGCCTTAGTTTGAGGGGCCAATTAGTTTGAGGTGTTGCCTGAGTATGAGGTGTTGCCTTTGATTGACGGTTTCCTTAGTTTGAGAAGTTGCATTTGTTCGAGGTGTTGCATTAGTTTGAGGTGTTGCCTTTGTTTGAGGTGTTGCCTTAGTTTGAGGTGTTGCCTTAGTTTGAGGGGCCGCCTTAGTTTGAGGGGCCGCCTTTGTTTGAGGTGTTGCCTGAGTATGAGGTGTTGCCTTTGATTGACTTTTTCCTTAGTTTGAGGTGTTGCATTAGTTTGAGGTGTTGCATTCGTTTGAGTTGCAGCCTTCGTTAGTGGGTTGCCTTTGTTTGAGGGTTCCCTTAGTTTGAGGGTTCCCTTAGTTTGTTGTTTCCCTTAGTTTGAGGTGTTGCCTTAGTTTGATGTGTTGCCTTATTTTAAGGGGCTGCATCTGTTTGAGGGGTTGCCTTCGTTTCAGGTGTTGCATTAGTTTGAGGTGTTGCCTTAGTTTGAGCTGTTGCCTTAGTTTGAGGTGTTGCCTTAGTTTGAGGGGCCGCCTTAGTTTGTGGGGCCGCCTCAGTTTGAGGTGTTGCCTGAGTATGAGGTGTTGCCTTTGATTGACGGTTTCTTTGGTTTGAGGTGTTGCATTAGTTTGAGGTGTTGCATTAGTTTGAGGTGTTGCATTAGTTTGAGGTGTTGCTTTAGTTTGAGTTGCAACCTTCGTTAGTGGGTTGCCTTTGTTTGAGGGTTCCCTTAGCTGGAGGGTTCCCTGAGTTTGAGGGTTCCCTTAGTTTGAGGTTTTGCCTTAGTTTGAGGATTTGCCTTAGTTTGAGGTTTTGCATTAGTGTTAGAGTTGCCTTTGTTTGAGGTGCTGCCTTTGTTTGAGATGCTGCCTTTGTTTGAGTTTCTGCCTTTGTTTGAGGTGTTGCCTGAGTATGAGGTGTTGCCTATCATTGACGGTTTCCTTAGTTTAAGGTGTTGCATTACTTTGAGGTGTTGCATTCGTTTGAGGTGTTGCATTAGTTTGAGGTGTTGCATGAGTTTGAGGTGTTGCATTAGTTTGAGGAGTTGCATTATTTTGAAGTGTTGCATTAGTATGAGGGGTTGCATTAGTTTGAGGTGTTGCATTAGTTTGAGGGTTCACTTAGTGTGAGGTGCTGCCTTAGTTTGAGGTGTTGCCTTAGTTTCAGGTGTTGCATTAGTTTGAGGTGTTTCCTTAGTTTGATGTATTGCCTTAGTTTGAGGTGTTGCCTTCGGTTGAGGTGTTGCCTTAGTTTGAGGGGTCGCCTTAGTTTGAGGTGTTGCCTGAGTATGAGGTGTTGCCTTTGATTGATGGTTTCCTTAGTTTGAGGTGTTGCATTAGTTTGAGGTGTTGCACCAGTTTGAGTTGCAGCCTTCGTTAGTTGGTTGCCTTTGTTTGAGGGTTCCCTTAGTTTGAGGGTTCCCTTAGTTTGAGGTGTTGCCTTAGTTTGAGTTGTTGCCTTAATTTAAGGGGCTGCATCTGTTTGAGGGGTTGCCTTAGTTTCAGGTGTTGCCTTAGTTTGAGGGGCCGCCTTAGTTTGAGGGGCCGCCTTAGTTTGAGGTGTTGCCTGAGTACGAGGTGTTGCCTTTGATTTCCAGTTTCCTTAGTTTGAGGTGTTGCATTAGTTTGAGTTGTTGCATTATTTTGAGGTTTTGCATTAGTTTGAGGTGTTGCTTTAGTTTGAGTTGCAGCCTTCGTTAGTGGGTTGCCTTTGTTTGAGGGTTCCCTTAGCTTGAGGGTTCCCTGAGTTTGAGGGTTCCCTTAGATTGAGGTGTTGCATTAGTTTGAGGTGTTGCCTTAGTTTAAGGGGCAGCATCTCTTTGAGGGTTGCCTTAGTTTTAGGTGTTGCATTAGTTTGAGGTGTTGCCTTAGTTTGAGGTGTTGCCTTAGTTTGAGGTGTAGCCTCAGTTTGAGGGGCCGCCTTAGTTTGAGGGGCCAATTAGTTTGAGGTGTTGCCTGAGTATGAGGTGTTGCCTTTGATTGACGGTTTCCTTAGTTTGAGAAGTTGCATTTGTTCGAGGTGTTGCATTAGTTTGAGGTGTTGCATTAGTTTGAGGTGTTGCATTAGTTTGAAGTGTTGCTTTAGTTTGAGGTGTTGCCTTAGTTTGAGGTGTTGCCTTAGTTTGAGGTGTTGCCTTAGTTTGAGGGGCCGCCTTAGTTTGAGGGGCCGCCTTAGTTTGAGGTGTTGCCTTAATTTAAGGGGCTGCATCTGTTTGAGGGGTTGCCTTAGTTTCAGGTGTTGCCTTAGTTTGAGGGGCCGCCTTAGTTTGAGGGGCCGCCTTAGTTTGAGGTGTTGCCTGTGTATGAGGTGTTGCCTTTGATTTACAGTTTCCTTAGTTTGAGGTGTTGCATTAGTTTGAGTTGCAGCCTTCGTTAGTGGGTTGCCTTTGTTTGAGGGTACCCTTAGCTTGAGGGTTCCCTGAGATTGAGGGTTCCCTGAGTTTGAGGTGTTGCATTAGTTTGAGGTGTTGCATTAGTATGAGGTGTTGCATTAGTTTGAGGTGTTGCATTAGTTTGAGGTGTTGCCTTAGTTTGAGGTGTTGCCTTAGTTTGAGGTGTTGCCTTAGTTTGAGGGGCCGCCTTAGTTTGAGGGGCCGCCTTAGTTTGAGGTGTTGCCTGAGTATGAGGTGTTGCCGTTGATTTACAGTTTCCTTAGTTTGAGGTGTTGCATTAGTTTGAGTTGTTGCATTATTTTGAGGTTTTGCATTAGTTTGAGGTGTTGCTTTAGTTTGAGTTGCAGCCTTCGTTAGTGGGTTGCCTTTGTTTGAGGGTACCCTTAGCTTGAGGGTTCCCTGAGTTTGAGGGTTCCCTTAGTTTGAGGTGTTGCATTAGTTTGAGGTGTTGCCTTAGTTTAAGGGGCTGCATCTCTTTGAGGGTTGCCTTAGTTTTAGGTGTTGCATTAGTTTGAGGTGTTGCCTTAGTTTGAGGTGTTGCCTTAGTTTGAGGTGTAGCCTCAGTTTGAGGGGCAGCCTTAGTTTGAGGGGCCACCTTAGTTTGAGGTGTTGCCTGAGTATGAGGTGTTGCCTTTGATTGACGGTTTCCTTAGTTTGAGAAGTTGCATTAGTTCGAGGTGTTGCATTAGTTTGAGGTGTTGCATTAGTTTGAGGTGTTGCATTAGCTTGAGGTGTTGCTTTAGTTTGAGTTGCAGCCTTCGTTAGTGGGTTGCCTTTGGTTGAGGGTTCCCTTAGATTGCGGGTTCCCTTAGTTTGAGGGTTCGCTTAGTTTGAGGTGTTGCCTTAGTTTGAGGTGTTGCCTTAGTTTAAGGGGCTGCATCTGTTTGAGGGGTAGCCTTAGATTCAGGTGTTGAATTAGTTTGAGGTGTTGCCTTAGTTTGAGGTGTTGCCTTAGTTTGAGGTGTTGCCTTAGTTTGAGGGTTGCCTTAGTTTTAGATATTGCTTAGTTTGATGGGAGCCTTTATTTGAGGTTTTGCATTAGTTTGAGGTGTTGCATTAGTTTGAGGTGTTGCATTAGTTCGAGGTGTTGTATTAGTTTGAGGTGTTGCATTAGTTTGATGTGTTGCCTTAGTTTGAGGTGTTGCCTTAGTTTGAGGTGTTGCCTTAGTTTGAGGTGTTGCATTAGTTTGAGGTGTTGCATTAGTTTGAGTTGTTGATTCAGTTTGTGGTGTTGCCTTAGTTTGAGGAGTTGATTTAGTTTGAGGTGTTGCATTAGTTTGAGGGTTCCATTAGTTTGTGGGTTCCATTAGTTTGACGGTTACCTTAGTTTGAAATGTTGCCTTAGTTTGAGGTGTTGCCTTAGTTTGAGGTGTTGCCATAGTTTGATGTGTTGCATTATTTTGAGGTGTTGCCTTAGTTTGAGGTGTTGCATTAGTTTGAGGTGTTGCATTAGATTGAGGTGTTGCATTAGTTTGAGGTGTTGCCTTAGTTTGAGGTGTTGCCTTAGTTTGAGGTGTTGCCTTAGTTTGAGGTTTTGCCTTAGTTTGAGCATTTGCCTTAGTTTGAGTTTTTGCATTAGTTTTAGGGTTGCCTTTGTTTGAGGTGCTGCCTTTGTTTGAGATGCTGCCTTTGTTTGAGGTGCTGCCTTTGTTTGAGGTGTTGCCTGAGTATGAGGTGTTGCCTTTCATTGACGGTTTCCTTAGTTTAAGGTGTTGCACTAGTTTGAGGTGTTGCATTCGTTTGAGGTGTTGCATTAGTTTGAGGTGTTGCAGGAGTTTGAGGTGTTGCATTAGTTTGAGGTGTTGCATTAGTTTGAGGTGTTGCATTAGTTTGAGGTGTTGCATTAGTTTGCGGTGTTGCATGAGTTTGAGGTGTTGCATTAGTTTGAGCTGTTGCATTAGTTTGAGGTGCTGCATTAGCTTGAGGTGTTGCTTTAGTTTGAGTTGCAGCCTTCATTAGTGGGTTGCCTTTGTTTGAGGGTACCCTTCGTTTGAGGTGCTGCCTTAGTTTGAGGTGTTGCCTTAGATTAAGGGGCTGCATCTGTTTGAGGAATTGCCTTAGTTTCAGGTGTTGCATTAGTTTGAGATGTTGCCTTTGTTTGAGGTGTTGCCTTAGTTTGAGGTGTTGCCTTAGTTTGAGGGGCCGCCTTAGTTTGAGGGGCCGCCTTTGTTTGAGGTGTTGCCTGAGTATGAGGTGTTGCCTTTGATTGACGGTTTCCTTAGTTTGAGGTGTTGCATTAGTTTGAGGTGTTGCATTAGTTTGAGTTGCAGCCTTCGTTAGTGGGTTGCCTTTGTTTGAGGGTTCCCTTAGTTTGAGTGTTCCCTTAGTTTGTTGTTTCCCTTAGTTTGAGGTGTTGCCTTAGTTTGATGTGTTGCCTTAGTTTAAGGGGCTGCATCTGTTTGAGGGGTTGCCTTCGTTTCAGGTGTTGCATTAGTTTGAGGTGTTGCCTTAGTTTGAGGTGTTGCCTTAGTTTGAGGGGCCGCCTTAGTTTGTGGGGTTGCCTTAGTTTGAGGTGCTGCCTGAGTATGAGGTCTTGCCTTTGATTGACGGTTTCTTTGGTTTGAGGTGTCGCATTAGTTTGAGGTGTTGCATTAGTTTGAGGTGTTGCATTAGTTTGAGGTGTTGCTTTAGTTTGAGTTGCAGCCTTCGTTAGTGGGTTGCCTTTGTTTGAGGGTTCCCTTAGCTTGAGGGTTCCCTGTGTTTGAGGGTTCCCTTAGTTTGAGGTTTTGCCTTAGTTTGAGGATTTGCCTTAGTTTGAGGTTTTGCATTAGTTTTCGGGTTGCCTTTGTTTGAGGTGCTGCCTTTGTTTGAGATGCTGCCTTTGTTTGAGGTGCTGCCTTTGTTTGAGGTGTTGCCTGAGTATGAGGTGTTGCCTTTCATTGACGGTTTCCTTAGTTTAAGGTGTTGCATTAGTTTGAGGTGTTGCATTCGTTTGAGGTGTTGCATTAGTTTGAGGTGTTGCATGAGTTTGAGGTGTTGCATTAGTTTGAGGTGTTGCATTATTTTGAAGTGTTGCATTAGTTTGAGGGTTGCATTAGTTTGAGGTGTTGTCTTAGTTTGAGGTGTTGCCTTAGTTTGCGGTGTTGCCTTAGTTTGAGGAGTTGATTTAGTTTGAGGTGTTGCATTAGTTTGAGGGTTCCATTAGTTTGTGGGTTCCATTAGTTTGACGGTTACCTTAGTTTGAAATGTTGCCTTAGTTTGAGGTGTTGCCTTAGTTTGAGGTGTTGCCATAGTTTGATGTGTTGCATTATTTTGAGGTGTTGCCTTAGTTTTAGGGTTGCCTTAGTTTGAGGTGTTGCCTTAGTTTGAGGTGTTGCCTTAGTTTGAGATGTTGCCTTAGTTTGAGGAGTTGATTTCGTTTGAGGTGTTGCATTAGTTTGAGGGTTCCATTAGTTTGTGGGTTCCATTAGTTTGACAGTTACCTTAGTTTGAAATGTTGCCTCAGTTTGAGGTGTTGCCTTAGTCTGAGGTGTTGCCATAGTTTGATGTGTTGCATTATTTTGAGGTGTTGACTTAGTTTGAGGTGTTGCATTAGTTTGAGGTGTTGCATTAGATTGAGGTGTTGCATTAGTTTGAGGTGTTGCCTTAGTTTGAGGTGTTGCCTTAGTTTGAGGTGTTGCCTTAGTTTGAGGTTTTGCCTTAGTTTGAGGTTTTGCATTAGTTTTAGGGTTGCCTTTGTTTGAGGTGCTGCCTTTGTTTGAGATGCTGCCTTTGTTTGAGGTGCTGCCTTTGTTTGAGGTGTTGCCTGAGTATGAGGTGTTGCCTTTCATTGACGGTTTCCTTAGTTTAAGGTGTTGCACTAGTTTGAGGTGTTGCATTCGTTTGAGGTGTTGCATTAGTTTGAGGTGTTGCATGAGTTTGAGGTTTTGCATTAGTTTGAGGTGTTGCATTAGTTTGAAGTGTTGCATTAGTTTGAAATGTTGCATTAGTTTGAGGTGTTGCATGAGTTTGAGGTGTTGCATTCGTTTGAGGTGTTGCATGAGTTTGAGGTGTTGCATTAGTTTGAGCTGTTGCATTAGTTTGAGGTGCTGCTTTAGCTTGAGGTGTTGCTTCAGTTTGAGTTGCAGCCTTCATTAGTGGGTTGCCTTTGTTTGAGGGTTCCCTTAGTTTGAGGGTTCCCTTCGTTTGAGGTGCTGCCTTAGTTTGAGGTGTTGCCTTAGATGAAGGGGCTGCATCTGTTTGAGGTGTTGTCTTAGTTTCAGGTGTTGCATTAGTTTGAGATGTTGCCTTTGTTTGAGGTGTTGCCTTAGTTTGAGGTGTTGCCTTAGTTTGAGGGGCCGCCTTAGTTTGAGGGGCCGCCTTTGTTTGAGGTGTTGCCTGAGTATTAGGTGTTGCCTTTGATTGACGGTTTCCTTAGTTTGAGGTGTTACATTAGTTTGAGGTGTTGCATTAGTTTGAGTTGCAGCCTTCGTTAGTGGGTTGCCTTTGTTTGAGGGTTCCCTTAGCTTGAGGGTTCCCTGAGTTTGAGGGTTCCCTTAGTTTGAGGTTTTGCCTTAGTTTGAGGATTTGCCTTAGTTTGAGTTTTTGCATTAGTTTTCGGGTTGCCTTTGTTTGAGGTGCTGCCTTTGTTTGAGATGCTGCCTTTGTTTGAGGTGCTGCCTTTGTTTGAGGTGTTGCCTGAGTACGAGGTGTTGCCTTTCATTGACGGTTTCCTTAGTTTAAGGTGTTGCATTAGTTTGAGGCGTTGCATTCGTTTGAGGTGTTGCATTAGTTTGAGGTGTTGCATGAGTATGAGGTGTTGCATTAGTTTGAGGTGTTGCATTATTTTGAAGTGTTGCATTACTTTGAGGGTTGCATTAGTTTGAGGTGTTGCATTAGCTTGAGGTGTTGCATGAGTTTCAGGTGTTGCATTAGTTTGAGCTGTTGCATTAGTTTGAGGTGCTGCATTAGCTTGAGGTGTTGCTTTAGTTTGAGTTGCAGCCTTCATTAGTGGGTTGCCTTTGTTTGAGGGTTCCCTTAGTTTGAGGGTTCCCTTCGTTTGAGGTGCTGCCTTAGTTTGAGGTGTTGCCTTAGATTAAGGGGCTGCATCTGTTTGAGGGGTTGCCTTAGTTTCAGGTGTTGCATTAGTTTGAGGTGTTGCCTTTGTTTGAGGTGTTTCCTTAGTTTGAGGTGTTGCCTTAGTTTGAGGGGCCGCCTTAGTTTGAGGTGCCGCCTTTGTTTGAGGTGTTGCCTGAGTATGAGGTGTTGCCTTTGATTGACGGTTTCCTTAGTTTGAGGTGTTGCATTAGTTTGAGGTGTTGCATTACTTTGAGTTGCAGCCTTCGTTAGTGGGTTGCCTTTGTTTGAGGGTTCCCTTAGTTTGAGGGTTCCCTGAGTTTGTTGTTTCCCTTAGTTTGAGGTGTTGCCTTAGTTTGATGTGTTGCCTTAGTTTAAGGGGCTGCATCTGTTTGAGGGGTTGCCTTCGTTTCAGGTGTTGCATTAGTTTGAGCTGTTGCCTTAGTTTGAGCTGTTGCCTTAGTTTGAGGTGCTGCCTTAGTTTGAGGGGCCGCCTTAGTTTGTGGGGCCGCTTTAGTTTGAGGTGTTGCCTGAGTATGAGGTGTTGCCTTTGATTGACGGTTTCCTTAGTTTGAGGGGTTGCCTTAGTTTTAGGTGTTGCATTAGTTTGAGGTGTTGCCTTAGTTTGAGGTGTTGCCTTAGTTTGAGGTGTAGCCTCAGTTTGAGGGGCCGCCTTAGTTTGATGGGCCACCTTAGTTCGAGGTGTTGCCTGAGTATGAGGTGTTGCCTTTGATTGACGGTTTCCTTAGTTTGAGGAGTTGCATTAGTTTGAGGTGTTGCATTAGTTTGAGGTGTTGCCTTAGTTTGAGGTGCTGCCTTAGTTTGAGGTGTAGCCTTAGTTTGAGGGGCCGCCTTAGTTTGATGGGCCACCTTAGTTCGAGGTGTTGCCTGAGTATGAGGTGTTGCCTTTGATTGACGGTTTCCTTAGTTTGAGGAGTTGCATTGGTTTGAGGTGTTGCATTAGTTTGAGGTGTTGCATTAGTTTGAGGTGTTGCATTAGTTTGAGGTGTTGCTTTAGTTTGAGTTGCAGCCTTCGTTAGTGGCTTGCCTTTGTTTGAGGGTTGCCTTAGATTGAGGGTTCCCTTAGTTTGCGGGTACCCTTAGTTTGAGGTGTCGCCTTAGTTTGAGGTGTTGCCTTAGTTTAAGGGGCTGCATCTGTTTGAGGGGTTGCCTTAGTTTCAGGTGCTGCCTTAGTTTGAGGTGTTGCCTTAGTTTGAGGTGTTGCTTTCGTTTGAGGTGTTGCCTCAGTTTGTGGTTTGCCTTAGTTTGAGATATTGCTTAGTTTGATGGGAGCCGTTATTTGAGGGTTTGCCTTAATTTGAGGTGTTGCATTAGTTTGGGGGTTACTTAGATTGAGATATTGCTTAGTTTGATGGGAGCCTTTGTTTGTGGTTTTGCCTTAGTTTGAGGTGTTGCCTTAGTTTGAGGTGTTGCCTTAGTTTGAGATGTTGCATTAGTTTGAGGTGCTGCCTTCGTTTGAGGTGAGGCCTCAGTTTGAGGTGTTGCCTTAGTTTGAGGTGATGCCTTAGTTTGAGCTTTTGCCTTAGTTTGAGGTGTTGCCTTTGTTTGAGGTGTTGCCTTAGTTTGAGGTGTTGCCTTAGTTTGAGGTGTTGCTTTAGTTTGAGGTGTTGAATTAGTTTGAGGGTTCCATTAGTTTGAGGGTTCCATTAGTTTGACGGTGGCCTTAGTTTAAAATGTTGCCATAGTTTGAGGTGTTGCCTTAGTTAGAGGTGTTGCCTTAGTTTGATGTGTTGCATTATTTTGATGTGTTGCCTTAGTTTGAGGTGTTGCATTAGTTTGAGGTGTTGCATTAGTTTGAGGTGTTGCATTAGTTTGAGGTGTTGCATTAGTTTGAGGTTTTGCCTTAGTTTGAGGATTTGCCTAAGTTTGAGGATTTGCCTCAGTTTGAGGTTTTGCATGAGTTTTAGGTTTGCCTTTGTTTGAGGTGCTGCCTTTGTTTGAGGTGCTGCCTTTGCTTGAGGTGCTGTCTTTGTTTGAGGTGTTGCCTTTATTTGAGGTGTTGCCTTAGTTTGAGGTGTTGCCTTTATTTGAGGTGTTGCCTTAGTTTGATGTGTTGCCTCAGTTTGATGTGTTGCCTTAGTTTGATGTGTTGCCTTAGTCTGAGGAGCTGCCTTAGTTTGAGGAGCTGCCTTAGTTTGAGGGGCTGCCTTAGTTTGAGGGGCGGCCTTCATTTGAGGTGCTGCCTGAGTTTGAGGTGTTGCCTTTGATTGACGGTTTCCTTAGTTTGAGGTGTTGCATTAGTTTGAGGAGTTGCATTAGTTTGAAGAGTTGCATTAGTTTGAGGAGTTGCATTAGTTTGAGGAGTTGCTTTAGTTTGAGGAGTTGCTTTAGTTTGAGCAGTTGCTTTAGGTTGAGCAGTTGCTTTCGTTTGAGGAGTTGCTCTAGTTTGAGGTGTTGCTTTAGTTTGAGGTGTTGCTTTAGTCTGAGGTGTTGCATTAGTTTGAGGTGTTGAATTAGTTTGAGGGGTTGCCTTAGTTTTAGGTGTTGCATTAGTTTGAGGTGTTGCCTTAGTTTGAGGTGTTGCCTTAGTTTGAGGTGTAGCCTTAGTTTGAAGGGCCGCCTTAGTTTGATGGGCCACCTTAGTTCGAGGTGTTGCCTGAGTATGAGGTGTTGCCTTTGATTGACGGTTTCCTTAGTTTGAGGAGTTGCATTAGTTTGAGGTGTTGCATTAGTTTGAGGTGTTGCATTAGTTTGAGGTGTTGCATTAGTTTGAGGTGTTGCTTTAGTTTGAGTTGCAGCCTTCGTTAGTGGCTTGCCTTTGTTTGAGGGTTCCCTTAGATTGAGGGTTCCCTTAGTTTGTGGGTCCCCTTAGTTTGAGGTGTCGCCTTAGATTGAGGTGTTGCCTTAGTTTAAGGGGCTGCATCTGTTTGAGGGGTTGCCTTAGTTTCAGGTGCTGCCTTAGTTTGAGGTGTTGCCTTAGTTTGAGGTGTTGCTTTCGCTTGAGGTGTTGCCTCAGTTTGAGGTTTGCCTTAGCTTGAGATATTGCTTAGTTTGATGGGAGCCTTTATTTGAGGTTTTGCCTTAATTTGAGGTGTTGCATTAGTTTGGGGGTTACTTAGATTGAGATATTGCTTAGTTTGATGGGAGCCTTTGTTTGTGGTTTTGCCTTAGTTTGAGGTGTTGCCTTAGTTTGAGGTGTTGCCTTAGTTTGAGATGTTGCATTAGTTTGAGGTGTTGCCTTCGTTTGAGGTGAGGCCTCAGTTTGAGGTGTTGCCTTAGTTTGAGGTGATGCCTTAGTTTGATGTGTTGCCTTAGTTTGAGGTGTTGCCTCAGTTTGAGTTGTTGCCTTAGTTTGAGGTGTTGCATTAGTTTGAGGTGTTGCATTAGTTTGAGTTGTTGAATCAGTTTGAGGTGTTGCATAAGTTTGAGCTTTTGCCTTAGTTTGAGGTGTTGCCTTTGTTTGAGGTGTTGCCTTAGTTTGAGGTGTTGCCTTAGTTTGAGGTGTTGCTTTAGTTTGAGGTGTTGAATTAGTTTGAGGGTTCCATTAGTTTGAGGGTTCCATTAGTTTGACGGTGGCCTTAGTTTGAAATGTTGCCATAGATTGAGGTGTTGCCTTAGTTAGAGGTGTTGCCTTAGTTTGATGTGTTGCATTATTTTGATGTGTTGCCTTAGTTTGAGGTGTTGCATTAGTTTGAGGTGTTGCATTAGTTTGAGGTGTTGCATTAGTTTGAGGTGTTGCATTAGTTTGAGGTTTTGCCTTAGTTTGAGGATTTGCCTAAGTTTGAGGATTTGCCTCAGTTTGAGGTTTTGCATTAGTTTTAGGGTTGCCTTTGTTTGAGGTGCTGCCTTTGTTTGAGGTGCTGCCTTTGCTTGAGGTGCTGTCTTTGTTTGAGGTGTTGCCTTTATTTGAGGTGTTGCCTTAGTTTGAGGTGTTGCCTTTATTTGAGGTGTTGCCTTAGTTTGATGAGTTGCCTCAGTTTGATGTGTTGCCTTAGTTTGATGTGTTGCCTTAGTCTGTGGATCTGCCTTAGTTTGAGGAGCTGCCTTAGTTTGAGGGGCTGCCTTAGTTTGAGGGGCGGCCTTCGTTTGAGGTGCTGCCTGAGTTTGAGGTGTTGCCTTTGATTGACGGTTTCCTTAGTTTGAGGTGTTGCATTAGTTTGAGGAGTGGCATTAGTTTGAAGAGTTGCATTAGTTTGAGGAGTTGCATTAGTTTGAGGAGTTGCTTTAGTTTGAGGAGTTGCTTTAGTTTGAGCAGTTGCTTTAGGTTGAGCAGTTGCTTTCGTTTGAGGAGTTGCTCTAGTTTGAGGTGTTGCTTTAGTTTGAGGTGTTGCTTTAGTCTGAGGTGTTGCATTAGTTTGAGGTGTTGAATTAGTTTGAGGTGTTGCCTTAGTTTGTTTGAGGGTTGCCTTAGTTTGAGGGTTGCTGCGTTTGAGGGTTGCCTTAGTTTGAGGGTTCCCTTCGTTTGTGGTGGTGCCTTATTTTGAGGGTTTACATAATTTGAGGTGTTGCCTTAGTTTTCGTGGGCTGTCTTAGTTTGAGGTGTTGCCTTAGTTTGAGGTGTTGCCTTCGTTTGAGGTGTTGCCTTAGTTTGAGGTGTTGCCTTAGATTGAGGTGTTGCCTTAGTTTGAGGTGTTGCCTTAGTTTGAGGTGTTGCCTTAGTTTGAGGTGTTGCCTTAGTTTGAGTTGTTGCCTTTGATTGAGGGTTGCCTTAGTTTGAGGTGTTGCCTTAGCTTGAGGTATTGCCTTAGTTTGAGGTGTTGCCTTTGATTGAGGGTTGCCTTAGTTTGAGATGTTGCACTAGTTTGAGGTGTTGCATTCGTTTGAGGTGTTGCATTAGTTTGAGGTGTTGCATGAGTTTGAGGTGTTTCATTAGTTTGAGGTGTTGCATTAGTTTGAAGTGTTGCATTAGTTTGAGGTGTTGCATTAGTTTGAGGTGTTGCATTAGTTTGAGCTGTTGCATGAGTTTGAGGTGTTGCATTACTTTGAGCTGTTGCATTTTTTTGAGGTGCTGCATTAGCTTGAGGTGTTGCTTTAGTTTGAGTTGCAGCCTTCATTAATGGGTTGCCTTTGTTTGTGGGTTCCCTTAGTTTGAGGGTTCCCTTCGTTTGAGGTGCTGCCTTAGTTTGAGGTGTTGCCTTAGATTAAGGGGCTGCATCTGTTTGAGGGTTGCCTTAGTTTGAGGTGTTGCCTTAGTTTGAGGTGTTGCTTTAGTTTGAGGTGTTGCATTAGTTTGAGGGTTCCATTAGTTTGAGGGTTCCATTAGTTTGACGGTTGCCTTAGTTTGAAATGTTGCCATAGTTTGAGGTGTTGCTTTAGTTAGAGGTGTTGCCTTAGTTTGATGTGTTGCATTATTTTGATGTGTTGCCTTAGTTTGAGGTGTTGCATTAGTTTGAGGTGTTGCATTAGCTTGAGGTGTTGCCTTAGTTTGAGGTGTTGCCTTAGTTTGGTGTTGCCTTAGTTTGAGGATTTGCCTAAGTTTGAGGATTTGCCTCAGTTTGAGGTTTTGCATTAGTTTTAGGGTTGCCTTTGTTTGAGGTGCTGCCTTTGTTTGATATGCTGCCTTTGTTTGAGGTGCTGTCTTTGTTTGAGGTGTTGCCTTTATTTGAGGTGTTGCCTTAGTTTGAGATGTTGCCTTTATTTGAGGTGTTGCCTTAGTTTGATGTGTTGCCTCAGTTTGATGTGTTGCCTTAGTTTGATGTGTTGCCTTAGTCTGAGGAGCTGCCTTAGTTTGAGGAGCTGCCTTAGTTTGAGGGGCTGCCTCAGTTTGAGGGGCTGCCTTAGTTTGAGGGGCTGCCTTAGTTTGAGGGGCGGCCTTCGTTTGAGGTGCTGCCTGAGTTTGAGGTGTTGCCTTTGATTGACGGTTTCCTTAGTTTGAGGTGTTGCATTAGTTTGAGGAGTTGCATTAGTTTGAAGAGTTGCATTAGTTTGAGGAGTTGCATTAGTTTGAGGAGTTGCTTTAGTTTGAGGAGTTGCTTTAGTTTGAGCAGTTGCTTTAGGTTGAGCAGTTGCTTTCGTTAAAGGAGTTGCTCTAGTTTGAGGTGTTGCTTTAGTTTGAGGTGTTGCTTTCGTCTGAGGTGTTGCATTAGTTTGAGGTGTTGAATTAGTTTGAAATGTTGCCTTAGTTTGTTTGAGGGTTGCCTTAGTTTGAGGGTTGCTGCGTTTGAGGGTTGCCTTAGTTTGAGGGTTCCCTTCGTTTGTGGTGGTGCCTTATTTTGAGGGTTTACATAATTTGAGGTGTTGCCTTAATTTTCGTGGGCTGTCTTAATTTGAGGTGTTGCCTTAGTTTGAGGTGTTGCCTTAGTTTGAGGTGTTGCCTTAGTTTGAGTTGTTGCCTTAGATTGAGGTGTTGCCTTAGTTTGAGGTGTTGCCTTAGTTTGAGGTGTTGCCTTAGTTTGAGGTGTTGCCTTAGTTTGAGTTGTTGCCTTTGATTGAGGGTTGCCTTAGTTTGAGGTGTTGCCTTAGTTTGAGGTGTTGCCTTTGATTGAGGGTTGCCTTAGTTTGAGATGTTGCACTAGTTTGAGGTGTTGCATTCGTTTGAGGTGTTGCATTAGTTTGAGGTGTTGCATGAGTTTGAGGTGTTTCATTAGGTTGAGGTGTTGCATTAGTTTGAAGTGTTGCATTAGTTTGAGGTGTTGCATTAGTTTGAGGTGTTGCATTAGTTTGAGGTGTTGCATGAGTTTGAGGTGTTGCATTAGTTTTCGCTGTTGCATTAGTTTGAGGTGCTGCATTAGCTTGAGGTGTTGCTTTAGTTTGAGTTGCAGCCTTCATTAATGGGTTGCCTTTGTTTGAGGGTTCCCTTAGTTTGAGGGTTCCCTTCGTTTGAGGTGCTGCCTTAGTTTGAGGTGTTGCCTTAGATTAAGGGGCTGCATCTGTTTGAGGGGTTGCCTTAGTTTCAGGTGTTGCATTAGTTTGAGGTGTTGCCTTTGTTTGAGGTGTTGCCTTAGTTTGAGGTGTTGCCTTAGTTTGAGGGGCCGCCTTAGTTTGAGGGGCCGCCTTTGTTTGAGGTGTTGCCTGAGTATGAGGTGTTGCCTTTGATTGACGGTTTCCTTAGTTTGAGGTGTTGCATTAGTTTGAGGTGTTGCTTTCGTTTGAGTTGCAGCCTTCGTTAGTGGGTTGCCTTTGTTTGAGGGTTCCCTTAGTTTGAGGGTTCCCTTCGTTTGTTGTTTCCCTTAGTTTGAGGTGTTGCCTTAGTTTGATGTGTTGCCTCAGTTTAAGGGGCTGCATCTTTTTGAGGGGTTGCCTTCGTTTCAGGTGTTGCATTAGTTTGAGGTGTTGCCTTAGTTTGAGGGACCGCCTTAGTTTGTGGGGCCGCCTTCGTTTGAGGTGTTGCCTGAGTATGAGGTGTTGCCTTTGATTGACGGTTTCCTTAGTTTGAGGAGTTGCATTAGTTTGAGGTGTTGCTTTAGTTTGAGTTGCAGCCTTCGTTAGTGGGTTGCCTTTGTTTGAGGGTTCCCTTAGCTTGAGGGTTCCCTGAGTTTGAGGGTTCCCTTAGTTTGAGCTGTTGCATTAGTTTGAGGTGTTGCCTTACTTTAAGGGGCTGCATCTGTTTGAGGGGTTGCCTTAGTTTTAGGTGTTGCATTAGTTTGAGGTGTTGCCTTAGTTTTAGGTGTTGCCTTAGTTTGAGGTGTAGCCTTAGTTTGAGGGGCCGCCTTATTTTGATGGGCCATCTTCGTTCGAGGTGTTGCCTCAGTTTGAGGTTTGCCTTAGTTTGAGATATTGCTTAGTTTGATGGGAGCCTTTATTTGAGGTTTTGCCTTAATTTGAGGTGTTGCATTAGTTTGGGGGTTACTTAGTTTGAGATATTGCTAAGTTTGATGGGAGCCTTTGTTTGTGGTTTTGCCTTAGTTTGAGGTGTTGCCTTAGTTTGAGGTGCTGCATGAGTTTGAGGTGTTGCCTTCGTTTGTGGTGAGGCCTCAGTTTGAGGTGTTGCCTTAGTTTGAGCTGATGCCTTAGTTTGATGTGTTGCCTTAGTTTGAGGTGTTGCCTCAGTTTGAGTTGTTGCCTTAGTTTGAGGTGTTGCCTTAGTTTGAGTTGTTGAATCAGTTTGAGGTGTTGCATTAGTTTGAGTTGTTGAATCAGTTTGAGGTGTTGCATAAGTTTGAGGTGTTGCCTTAGTTTGAGGTGTTGCCTTTGTTTGAGGTGTTGCCTTAGTTTGAGGGTTGCCTTAGTTTGAGGGGTTGCCTTAGTTTGAGGTGTTGCCTTAGTTTGAGGTGTTGCTTTAGTTTGAGATGTTGCCTTAGTTTGAGGTGTTGCCTTAGTTTGAGGGTTCCATTAGTTTTAGGGTTCCATTAGTTTGACGGTTGCCTTAGTTTGAAATGTTGCCATAGTTTGAGGTGTTGCCTTAGTTAGAGGTGTTGCCTCAGTTTGATGTGTTGCATTATTTTGATGTGTTGCCTTAGTTTGAGGTGTTGCATTAGTTTGAGGTGTTGCCTTAGTTTGAGGTGTTGCCTTAGTTTGAGGTTTTGCCTTTGTTTGAGGATTTGCCTAAGTTTGAGGATTTGCCTCAGTTTGAGGGTTTGCATTAGTTTTAGGGTTGCCTTTGTTTGTGGTGCTGCCTTTTTTTGAGGTGGTGCCTTTGTTTGAGGTGCTGTCTTTGTTTGAGGTGTTACCTTTATTTGAGGTGTTGCCTTAGTTTGAGGTGTTGCCTTAGTTTGAGGTGTTGCCTTAGTTTGAGGGTTGCCTTATATTGAGGTGTTGCCTTAGTTTGATGTGTTGCCTCAGTTTGATGTGTTGCCTTAGTTTGATGTGTTGCCTTAGTCTGAGGAGCTGCCTTAGTTTGAGGAGCTGCCTTAGTTTGAGGGGCTGCCTCAGTTTGAGGGGCTGCCTTAGTTTGAGGGGCTGCCTTAGTTTGAGGGGCGGCCTTCGTTTGAGGTGCTGCCTGAGTTTGAGGTGTTGCCTTTGATTGACGGTTTCCTTAGTTTGAGGTGTTGCATTAGTTTGAGGAGTTGCATTAGTTTGAAGAGTTGCATTAGTTTGAGGAGTTGCTTTAGTTTGAGGAGTTGCTTTAGTTTGAGCAGTTGCTTTAGGTTGAGCAGTTGCTTTCGTTTGATGAGTTGCTTTCGTTTGAGGTGTTGCTTGAGTTTGAGGTGTTGCTTTAGTCTGAGGTGTTGCATTAGTTTAAGGTGTTGCATTAGTTTGAGGTGTTGCCTTAGTTTGTTTGAGGGTTGCCTTAGTTTGAGGGTTGCTGCGTTTGAGGGTTGCCTTAGTTTGAGGGTTCCCTTCGTTTGTGGTGGTGCCTTATTTTGAGGGTTTACATAATTTGAGGTGTTGCCTTAGTTTTCGTGTGCTGTCTTAGTTTGAGGTGTTGCCTTAGTTTGAGGTGTTGCCTTAGTTTGAGGTGTTGCCTTAGTTTGAGGTGTTGCCTTAGATTGAGGTGTTGCCTTAGTTTGAGGTGTTGCCTTAGTTTGAGGTGTTGCCTTAGTTTGAGGTGTTGCCTTAGTTTGAGTTGTTGCCTTTGATTGAGGGTTGCCTTAGTTTGAGGTGTTGTCTTAGTTCGAGGTGTTGCCTTAGTTTGAGGTGTTGCCTTTGATTGAGGGTTGCCTTAGTTTGAGATGTTGCCTTAGTTTGAGGTGTTGCCTTAGATTGAGATATTGCATTAGTTTGAGGTGTTGCCTTAATTTGAGGTGTTGCCTTAGTTTGAGGTGCTGCCTCAGTTTGAGGTGTTGCCTTCGTTTGAGGTGTTGCCTTCGTTTGAGGGTTTCAATACCTTGAGGTTTAGCCTTCGTTTGAGGTGTTGCCTTAGTTTGAGGTGTTGCCTTAGTTTGAGGGTTTCATTAGTTTGAGGTTTAGCCTTAGTTTGAGGTGTTGCCTTAGTTTGAGGGTTTTCTTAATTTGAGGTTTTGCCTTATTTTAAGTGGGCTGTCTCAGTTTGAAGTGTTGCCTTAGTTTGAGGTGTTGCCTCAGTTTGAGGTGTTGCATTAGTTTGAGGTGTTGCCTTAGTTTGTGGGTTTTCTTAATTTGAGGTGTTGCCTTATTTTAAGTGGGCTGTCTTAGTTTGAGGTGTTGCCTTAGTTTGAGGTGTTGCCTTAGTTTGAGGTGTTGCATTAGTTTGAGGTGTTGCATTAGTTTGAGGTGTTGCATTAGTTTGAGGTGTTGCATTAGTTTGAGGTGTTGCTTTAGTTTGAGTTGCAGCCTTCGTTAGTGGGTTGCCTTTGTTTGAGGGTTCCCTTAGTTTGAGGGTTCCCTTAGTTTGAGGTGTTGCCTTAGTTTGAGGTGTTGCCTTAGTTTAAGGGGCTGCATCTGTTTGAGGGGTTGCCTTAGTTTCAGGTGTTGCCTTAGTTTGAGGTGTTGCCTTAGTTTGAGGTGTTGCCTTCGTTTGAGGTGTTGCCTTAGTTTGAGGTTTTCCTTAGTTTGAGATATTGCTTAGTTTGATGGGAGCCTTTATTTGAGATTTTGCCTTAATTTGAGGTGTTGCATTGGTTTGGGAGTTGCTGAGTTTGAGATATTGCTCAGTTTGATGGGAGCCTTTGTTTGTGGTTTTGCCTTAGTTTGAGGTGTTGCCTTAGTTTGAGGTGTTGCCTTAATTTGAGGTGTTGCATTAGTTTGAGGTGTTGCCTTCGTTTGAGGTGAGGCCTCAGTTTGAGGTGTTGCCTTAGTTTGAGGTGATGCCTTAGTTTGATGTGTTGCCTTAGTTTGAGGTGTTGCCTTAGTTTGAGTTGTTGCCTTAGTTTGAGGTGTTGCATTAGTTTGAGGTGTTGCATTAGTTTGAGTTGTTGAATCAGTTTGAGGTGTTGCATAAATTTAAGGTGTTGCCTTAGTTTGCGGTGTTGCCTTTGTTTGAGGTGTTGCCTTAGTTTGAGGGTTGCCTTAGTTTGAGGTGTTGCCTTAGTTTGAGGTGTTGCCTTAGTTTGAGGTGTTGCCTTAGTTACGGTGCTGCTTTAGTTTGAGGTGTTGCATTAGTTTGAGGGTTCCATTGGTTTGAGGGTTCCATTAGTTTGACGGTTGCCTTAGTTTGAAATGTTGCCATAGTTTGAGGTGTTGCCTTAGTTAGAGGTGTTGCCTTGGTTTGATGTGTTGCATTATTTTGATGTGTTGCCTTAGTTTGAGGTGTTGCCTTAGTTTGAGGTGTTGCATTAGTTTGAGGTGTTGCCTTTGTTTGAGGTGTTGCCTTAGTTTGAGGGGCTGCCTTAGTTTGAGGGGCGGCCTTCGTTTGAGGTGCTGCCTGAGTTTGAGGTGTTGCCTTTGATTGACGGTTTCCTTAGTTTGAGGTGTTGCATTAGTTTGAGGAGTTGCATTAGTTTGAGGTGTTGCATTAGTTTGAGTTGCTTTAGTTTGAGGAGTTGCTTTAGTTTGAGCAGCTGCTTTAGTTTGAGCAGTTGCTTTAGTTTGAGGAGTTGCTTTCGTTTGAGGTGTTGCTTTAGTTTGAGGTGTTGCTTTAGTCTGAGGTGTTGCATTAGTTTGAGGTGTTGCATTAGTTTGAGGTGTTGCATTAGTTTGTTTGAGGGTTGCCTTAGTTTGAGGGTTGCTTAGTTTGAGGGTTGCCTTAGTTTGAGGGTTCCCTTCGTTTGTGGTGGTGCCTTATTTTGAGGGTTTACATAATTTGAGGTGTTGCCTTAGTTTTCGTGGGCTGTCTTAGTTTGAGGTGTTGCCTTAGTTTCAGGTGTTGCCTTAGTTTGAGGTGTTGCCTCAGTTTGAGGTGTTGCCTTAGATTGAGGTGTTACCTTAGTTTGAGGTGTTGCCTTAGTTTGAGGTGTTGCCTGAGTTTGAGTTGTTGCCTTTGATTGAGGGTTGCCTTAGTTTGAGGTGTTGCCTTAGTTTGAGGTGTTGCATTAGTTTGAGTTGTTGAATCAGTTTGAGGTGTTGCATAAATTTTAGGTGTTGCCTTAGTTTGCGGTGTTGCCTTTGTTTGAGGTGTTGCCTTAGTTTGAGGGTTGCCTTAGTTTGAGGTGTTGCCTTAGTTTGAGGTGTTGCCTTAGTTTGAGGTGTTGCCTTAGTTTGAGGTGCTGCTTTAGTTTGAGGTGTTGCATTAGTTTGAGGGTTCCATTGGTTTGAGGGTTCCATTAGTTTGACGGTTGCCTTAGTTTGAAATGTTGCCATAGTTTGAGGTGTTGCCTTAGTTAGAGGTGTTGCCTTGGTTTGATGTGTTGCATTATTTTGATGTGTTGCCTTAGTTTGAGGTGTTGCCTTAGTTTGAGGTGTTGCATTAGTTTGAGGTGTTGCCTTTGTTTGAGGTGTTGCCTTAGTGTGAGGGGCTGCCTTAGTTTGAGGGGCGGCCTTCGTTTGAGGTGCTGCCTGAGTTTGAGGTGTTGCCTTTGATTGACGGTTTCCTTAGTTTGAGGTGTTGCATTAGTTTGAGGAGTTGCATTAGTTTGAGGAGTTGCATTAGTTTGAGTTGCTTTAGTTTGAGGAGTTGCTTTAGTTTGAGTTGTTGCCTTAGTTTGAGGTGTTGCATTAGTTTGAGGTGTTGCATTAGTTTGAGTTGTTGAATCAGTTTGAGGTGTTGCATTAATTTTAGGTGTTGCCTTAGTTTGCGGTGTTGCCTTTGTTTGAGGTGTTGCCTTAGTTTGAGGGTTGCCTTAGTTTGAGGTGTTGCCTTAGTTTGAGGTGTTGCCTTAGTTTGAGGTGTTGCCTTAGTTTGAGGTGCTGCTTTAGTTTGAGGTGTTGCATTAGTTTGAGGGTTCCATTGGTTTGAGGGTTCCATTAGTTTGACGGTTGCCTTAGTTTGAAATGTTGCCATAGTTTGAGGTGTTGCCTTAGTTAGAGGTGTTGCCTTGGTTTGATGTGTTGCATTATTTTGATGTGTTGCCTTAGTTTGAGGTGTTGCCTTAGTTTGAGGTGTTGCATTAGTTTGAGGTGTTGCCTTTGTTTGAGGTGTTGCCTTAGTTTGAGGGGCTGCCTTAGTTTGAGGGGCGGCCTTCGTTTGAGGTGCTGCCTGAGTTTGAGGTGTTGCCTTTGATTGACGGTTTCCTTAGTTTGAGGTG
The DNA here is from genome assembly GCF_036365525.1 of Heterodontus francisci. Lineage (NCBI taxonomy): Eukaryota > Metazoa > Chordata > Chondrichthyes > Heterodontiformes > Heterodontidae > Heterodontus > Heterodontus francisci. The sequence continues at coordinate 397,356 of NW_027140601.1, read as the reverse complement.
TTGCATTAGTTTGAGGAGTTGCATTAGTTTGAGGAGTTGCATTAGTTTGAGTTGCTTTAGTTTGAGGAGTTGCTTTAGTTTGAGAAGTTGCTTTAGTTTGAGCAGTTGCTTTAGTTTGAGGAGTTGCTTTCGTTTGAGGTGTTGCTTTAGTTTGAGGTGTTGCTTTAGTCTGAGGTGTTGCATTAGTTTGAGGTGTTGCATTAGTTTGAGGTGTTGCATTAGTTTGTTTGAGGGTTGCCTTAGTTTGAGGGTTGCTTAGTTTGAGGGTTGCCTTAGTTTGAGGGTTCCCTTCGTTTGTGGTGGTGCCTTATTTTGAGGGTTTACATAATTTGAGGTGTTGCCTTAGTTTTCGTGGGCTGTCTTAGTTTGAGGTGTTGCCTTCGTTTCAGGTGTTGCCTTAGTTTGAGGTGTTGCCTCAGTTTGAGGTGTTGCCTTAGATTGAGGTGTTACCTTAGTTTGAGGTGTTGCCTTAGTTTGAGGTGTTGCCTGAGTTTGAGTTGTTGCCTTTGATTGAGGGTTGCCTTAGTTTGAGGTGTTGCCTTAGTTTGAGGTGTTGCATTAGTTTGAGTTGTTGAATCAGTTTGAGGTGTTGCATAAATTTTAGGTGTTGCCTTACTTTGCGGTGTTGCCTTTGTTTGAGGTGTTGCCTTAGTTTGAGGGTTGCCTTAGTTTGAGGTGTTGCCTTAGTTTGAGGTGTTGCCTTAGTTTGAGGTGTTGCCTTAGTTTGAGGTGCTGCTTTAGTTTGAGGTGTTGCATTAGTTTGAGGGTTCCATTGGTTTGAGGGTTCCATTAGTTTGACGGTTGCCTTAGTTTGAAATGTTGCCATAGTTTGAGGTGTTGCCTTAGTTAGAGGTGTTGCCTTGGTTTGATGTGTTGCATTATTTTGATGTGTTGCCTTAGTTTGAGGTGTTGCCTTAGTTTGAGGTGTTGCCTTAGTTTCAGGTGTTGCATTAGTTTGAGGTGTTTCCTTAGTTTGAGGTGTTGCCTTTGTTTGAGGTGTTGCCTTAGTTTGAGGTGTTGCCTTAGTTTGAGGGGCCGCCTTAGTTTGAGGGGCCGCCTTTGTTTGAGGTGTTGCCTGAGTATGAGGTGTTGCCTTTGATTGACGGTTTCCTTAGTTTGAGGTGTTGCATTAGTTTGAGGTGTTGCTTTCGTTTGAGTTGCAGCCTTCGTTAGTGGGTTGCCTTTGTTTGAGGGTTCCCTTAGTTTGAGGGTTCCCTTCGTTTGTTGTTTCCCTTAGTTTGAGGTGTTGCCTTAGTTTGATGTGTTGCCTCAGTTTAAGGGGCTGCATCTTTTTGAGGGGTTGCCTTCGTTTCAGGTGTTGCATTAGTTTGAGGTGTTGCCTTAGTTTGAGGGACCGCCTTAGTTTGTGGGGCCGCCTTCGTTTGAGGTGTTTCCTGAGTATGAGGTGTTGCCTTTGATTGACGGTTTCCTTAGTTTGAGGAGTTGCATTAGTTTGAGGTGTTGCTTTAGTTTGAGTTGCAGCCTTCGTTAGTGGGTTGCCTTTGTTTGAGGGTTCCCTTAGCTTGAGGGTTCCCTGAGTTTGAGGGTTCCCTTAGTTTGAGCTGTTGCATTAGTTTGAGGTGTTGCCTTACTTTAAGGGGCTGCATCTGTTTGAGGGGTTGCCTTAGTTTTAGGTGTTGCATTAGTTTGAGGTGTTGCCTTAGTTTTAGGTGTTGCCTTAGTTTGAGGTGTAGCCTTAGTTTGAGGGGCCGCCTTATTTTGATGGGCCATCTTCGTTCGAGGTGTTGCCTCAGTTTGAGGTTTGCCTTAGTTTGAGATATTGCTTAGTTTGATGGGAGCCTTTATTTGAGGTTTTGCCTTAATTTGAGGTGTTGCATTAGTTTGGGGGTTACTTAGTTTGAGATATTGCTAAGTTTGATGGGAGCCTTTGTTTGTGGTTTTGCCTTAGTTTGAGGTGTTGCCTTAGTTTGAGGTGCTGCATGAGTTTGAGGTGTTGCCTTCGTTTGTGGTGAGGCCTCAGTTTGAGGTGTTGCCTTAGTTTGAGCTGATGCCTTAGTTTGATGTGTTGCCTTAGTTTGAGGTGTTGCCTCAGTTTGAGTTGTTGCCTTAGTTTGAGGTGTTGCCTTAGTTTGAGTTGTTGAATCAGTTTGAGGTGTTGCATTAGTTTGAGTTGTTGAATCAGTTTGAGGTGTTGCATAAGTTTGAGGTGTTGCCTTAGTTTGAGGTGTTGCCTTTGTTTGAGGTGTTGCCTTAGTTTGAGGGTTGCCTTAGTTTGAGGTGTTGCCTTAGTTTGAGGTGTTGCCTTAGTTTGAGGTGTTGCTTTAGTTTGAGATGTTGCCTTAGTTTGAGGTGTTGCCTTAGTTTGAGGGTTCCATTAGTTTTAGGGTTCCATTAGTTTGACGGTTGCCTTAGTTTGAAATGTTGCCATAGTTTGAGGTGTTGCCTTAGTTAGAGGTGTTGCCTCAGTTTGATGTGTTGCATTATTTTGATGTGTTGCCTTAGTTTGAGGTGTTGCCTTAGTTTGAGGTGTTGCCTTAGTTTGAGGTGTTGCCTTAGTTTGAGGTTTTGCCTTTGTTTGAGGATTTGCCTAAGTTTGAGGATTTGCCTCAGTTTGAGGGTTTGCATTAGTTTTAGGGTTGCCTTTGTTTGTGGTGCTGCCTTTTTTTGAGGTGGTGCCTTTGTTTGAGGTGCTGTCTTTGTTTGAGGTGTTACCTTTATTTGAGGTGTTGCCTTAGTTTGAGGTGTTGCCTTAGTTTGAGGTGTTGCCTTAGTTTGAGGGTTGCCTTATATTGAGGTGTTGCCTTAGTTTGATGTGTTGCCTCAGTTTGATGTGTTGCCTTAGTTTGATGTGTTGCCTTAGTCTGAGGAGCTGCCTTAGTTTGAGGAGCTGCCTTAGTTTGAGGGGCTGCCTCAGTTTGAGGGGCTGCCTTAGTTTGAGGGGCTGCCTTAGTTTGAGGGGCGGCCTTCGTTTGAGGTGCTGCCTGAGTTTGAGGTGTTGCCTTTGATTGACGGTTTCCTTAGTTTGAGGTGTTGCATTAGTTTGAGGAGTTGCATTAGTTTGAAGAGTTGCATTAGTTTGAGGAGTTGCTTTAGTTTGAGGAGTTGCTTTAGTTTGAGCAGTTGCTTTAGGTTGAGCAGTTGCTTTCGTTTGATGAGTTGCTTTCGTTTGAGGTGTTGCTTGAGTTTGAGGTGTTGCTTTAGTCTGAGGTGTTGCATTAGTTTAAGGTGTTGCATTAGTTTGAGGTGTTGCCTTAGTTTGTTTGAGGGTTGCCTTAGTTTGAGGGTTGCTGCGTTTGAGGGTTGCCTTAGTTTGAGGGTTCCCTTCGTTTGTGGTGGTGCCTTATTTTGAGGGTTTACATAATTTGAGGTGTTGCCTTAGTTTTCGTGTGCTGTCTTAGTTTGAGGTGTTGCCTTAGTTTGAGGTGTTGCCTTAGTTTGAGGTGTTGCCTTAGTTTGAGGTGTTGCCTTAGATTGAGGTGTTGCCTTAGTTTGAGGTGTTGCCTTAGTTTGAGGTGTTGCCTTAGTTTGAGGTGTTGCCTTAGTTTGAGTTGTTGCCTTTGATTGAGGGTTGCCTTAGTTTGAGGTGTTGTCTTAGTTCGAGGTGTTGCCTTAGTTTGAGGTGTTGCCTTTGATTGAGGGTTGCCTTAGTTTGAGATGTTGCCTTAGTTTGAGGTGTTGCCTTAGATTGAGATATTGCATTAGTTTGAGGTGTTGCCTTAATTTGAGGTGTTGCCTTAGTTTGAGGTGCTGCCTCAGTTTGAGGTGTTGCCTTCGTTTGAGGTGTTGCCTTCGTTTGAGGGTTTCAATACCTTGAGGTTTAGCCTTCGTTTGAGGTGTTGCCTTAGTTTGAGGTGTTGCCTTAGTTTGAGGGTTTCATTAGTTTGAGGTTTAGCCTTAGTTTGAGGTGTTGCCTTAGTTTGAGGGTTTTCTTAATTTGAGGTTTTGCCTTATTTTAAGTGGGCTGTCTCAGTTTGAAGTGTTGCCTTAGTTTGAGGTGTTGCCTCAGTTTGAGGTGTTGCATTAGTTTGAGGTGTTGCCTTAGTTTGTGGGTTTTCTTAATTTGAGGTGTTGCCTTATTTTAAGTGGGCTGTCTTAGTTTGAGGTGTTGCCTTAGTTTGAGGTGTTGCCTTAGTTTGAGGTGTTGCATTAGTTTGAGGTGTTGCATTAGTTTGAGGTGTTGCATTAGTTTGAGGTGTTGCATTAGTTTGAGGTGTTGCTTTAGTTTGAGTTGCAGCCTTCGTTAGTGGGTTGCCTTTGTTTGAGGGTTCCCTTAGTTTGAGGGTTCCCTTAGTTTGAGGTGTTGCCTTAGTTTGAGGTGTTGCCTTAGTTTAAGGGGCTGCATCTGTTTGAGGGGTTGCCTTAGTTTCAGGTGTTGCCTTAGTTTGAGGTGTTGCCTTAGTTTGAGGTGTTGCCTTCGTTTGAGGTGTTGCCTTAGTTTGAGGTTTTCCTTAGTTTGAGATATTGCTTAGTTTGATGGGAGCCTTTATTTGAGATTTTGCCTTAATTTGAGGTGTTGCATTGGTTTGGGAGTTGCTGAGTTTGAGATATTGCTCAGTTTGATGGGAGCCTTTGTTTGTGGTTTTGCCTTAGTTTGAGGTGTTGCCTTAGTTTGAGGTGTTGCCTTAATTTGAGGTGTTGCATTAGTTTGAGGTGTTGCCTTCGTTTGAGGTGAGGCCTCAGTTTGAGGTGTTGCCTTAGTTTGAGGTGATGCCTTAGTTTGATGTGTTGCCTTAGTTTGAGGTGTTGCCTTAGTTTGAGTTGTTGCCTTAGTTTGAGGTGTTGCATTAGTTTGAGGTGTTGCATTAGTTTGAGTTGTTGAATCAGTTTGAGGTGTTGCATAAATTTAAGGTGTTGCCTTAGTTTGCGGTGTTGCCTTTGTTTGAGGTGTTGCCTTAGTTTGAGGGTTGCCTTAGTTTGAGGTGTTGCCTTAGTTTGAGGTGTTGCCTTAGTTTGAGGTGTTGCCTTAGTTACGGTGCTGCTTTAGTTTGAGGTGTTGCATTAGTTTGAGGGTTCCATTGGTTTGAGGGTTCCATTAGTTTGACGGTTGCCTTAGTTTGAAATGTTGCCATAGTTTGAGGTGTTGCCTTAGTTAGAGGTGTTGCCTTGGTTTGATGTGTTGCATTATTTTGATGTGTTGCCTTAGTTTGAGGTGTTGCCTTAGTTTGAGGTGTTGCATTAGTTTGAGGTGTTGCCTTTGTTTGAGGTGTTGCCTTAGTTTGAGGGGCTGCCTTAGTTTGAGGGGCGGCCTTCGTTTGAGGTGCTGCCTGAGTTTGAGGTGTTGCCTTTGATTGACGGTTTCCTTAGTTTGAGGTGTTGCATTAGTTTGAGGAGTTGCATTAGTTTGAGGTGTTGCATTAGTTTGAGTTGCTTTAGTTTGAGGAGTTGCTTTAGTTTGAGCAGTTGCTTTAGTTTGAGCAGTTGCTTTAGTTTGAGGAGTTGCTTTCGTTTGAGGTGTTGCTTTAGTTTGAGGTGTTGCTTTAGTCTGAGGTGTTGCATTAGTTTGAGGTGTTGCATTAGTTTGAGGTGTTGCATTAGTTTGTTTGAGGGTTGCCTTAGTTTGAGGGTTGCTTAGTTTGAGGGTTGCCTTAGTTTGAGGGTTCCCTTCGTTTGTGGTGGTGCCTTATTTTGAGGGTTTACATAATTTGAGGTGTTGCCTTAGTTTTCGTGGGCTGTCTTAGTTTGAGGTGTTGCCTTAGTTTCAGGTGTTGCCTTAGTTTGAGGTGTTGCCTCAGTTTGAGGTGTTGCCTTAGATTGAGGTGTTACCTTAGTTTGAGGTGTTGCCTTAGTTTGAGGTGTTGCCTGAGTTTGAGTTGTTGCCTTTGATTGAGGGTTGCCTTAGTTTGAGGTGTTGCCTTAGTTTGAGGTGTTGCATTAGTTTGAGTTGTTGAATCAGTTTGAGGTGTTGCATAAATTTTAGGTGTTGCCTTAGTTTGCGGTGTTGCCTTTGTTTGAGGTGTTGCCTTAGTTTGAGGATTGCCTTAGTTTGAGGTGTTGCCTTAGTTTGAGGTGTTGCCTTAGTTTGAGGTGTTGCCTTAGTTTGAGGTGCTGCTTTAGTTTGAGGTGTTGCATTAGTTTGAGGGTTCCATTGGTTTGAGGGTTCCATTAGTTTGACGGTTGCCTTAGTTTGAAATGTTGCCATAGTTTGAGGTGTTGCCTTAGTTAGAGGTGTTGCCTTGGTTTGATGTGTTGCATTATTTTGATGTGTTGCCTTAGTTTGAGGTGTTGCCTTAGTTTGAGGTGTTGCATTAGTTTGAGGTGTTGCCTTTGTTTGAGGTGTTGCCTTAGTGTGAGGGGCTGCCTTAGTTTGAGGGGCGGCCTTCGTTTGAGGTGCTGCCTGAGTTTGAGGTGTTGCCTTTGATTGACGGTTTCCTTAGTTTGAGGTGTTGCATTAGTTTGAGGAGTTGCATTAGTTTGAGGAGTTGCATTAGTTTGAGTTGCTTTAGTTTGAGGAGTTGCTTTAGTTTGAGTTGTTGCCTTAGTTTGAGGTGTTGCATTAGTTTGAGGTGTTGCATTAGTTTGAGTTGTTGAATCAGTTTGAGGTGTTGCATTAATTTTAGGTGTTGCCTTAGTTTGCGGTGTTGCCTTTGTTTGAGGTGTTGCCTTAGTTTGAGGGTTGCCTTAGTTTGAGGTGTTGCCTTAGTTTGAGGTGTTGCCTTAGTTTGAGGTGTTGCCTTAGTTTGAGGTGCTGCTTTAGTTTGAGGTGTTGCATTAGTTTGAGGGTTCCATTGGTTTGAGGGTTCCATTAGTTTGACGGTTGCCTTAGTTTGAAATGTTGCCATAGTTTGAGGTGTTGCCTTAGTTAGAGGTGTTGCCTTGGTTTGATGTGTTGCATTATTTTGATGTGTTGCCTTAGTTTGAGGTGTTGCCTTAGTTTGAGGTGTTGCATTAGTTTGAGGTGTTGCCTTTGTTTGAGGTGTTGCCTTAGTTTGAGGGGCTGCCTTAGTTTGAGGGGCGGCCTTCGTTTGAGGTGCTGCCTGAGTTTGAGGTGTTGCCTTTGATTGACGGTTTCCTTAGTTTGAGGTGTTGCATTAGTTTGAGGAGTTGCATTAGTTTGAGGAGTTGCATTAGTTTGAGTTGCTTTAGTTTGAGGAGTTGCTTTAGTTTGAGAAGTTGCTTTAGTTTGAGCAGTTGCTTTAGTTTGAGGAGTTGCTTTCGTTTGAGGTGTTGCTTTAGTTTGAGGTGTTGCTTTAGTCTGAGGTGTTGCATTAGTTTGAGGTGTTGCATTAGTTTGAGGTGTTGCATTAGTTTGTTTGAGGGTTGCCTTAGTTTGAGGGTTGCTTAGTTTGAGGGTTGCCTTAGTTTGAGGGTTCCCTTCGTTTGTGGTGGTGCCTTATTTTGAGGGTTTACATAATTTGAGGTGTTGCCTTAGTTTTCGTGGGCTGTCTTAGTTTGAGGTGTTGCCTTCGTTTCAGGTGTTGCCTTAGTTTGAGGTGTTGCCTCAGTTTGAGGTGTTGCCTTAGATTGAGGTGTTACCTTAGTTTGAGGTGTTGCCTTAGTTTGAGGTGTTGCCTGAGTTTGAGTTGTTGCCTTTGATTGAGGGTTGCCTTAGTTTGAGGTGTTGCCTTAGTTTGAGGTGTTGCATTAGTTTGAGTTGTTGAATCAGTTTGAGGTGTTGCATAAATTTTAGGTGTTGCCTTACTTTGCGGTGTTGCCTTTGTTTGAGGTGTTGCCTTAGTTTGAGGGTTGCCTTAGTTTGAGGTGTTGCCTTAGTTTGAGGTGTTGCCTTAGTTTGAGGTGTTGCCTTAGTTTGAGGTGCTGCTTTAGTTTGAGGTGTTGCATTAGTTTGAGGGTTCCATTGGTTTGAGGGTTCCATTAGTTTGACGGTTGCCTTAGTTTGAAATGTTGCCATAGTTTGAGGTGTTGCCTTAGTTAGAGGTGTTGCCTTGGTTTGATGTGTTGCATTATTTTGATGTGTTGCCTTAGTTTGAGGTGTTGCCTTAGTTTGAGGTGTTGCATTAGTTTGAGGTGTTGCCTATGTTTGAGGTGTTGCCTTAGTTTGAGGGGCTGCCTTAGTTTGAGGGGCGGCCTTCGTTTGAGGTGCTGCCTGAGTTTGAGGTGTTGCCTTTGATTGACGGTTTCCTTAGTTTGAGGTGTTGCATTAGTTTGAGGAGTTGCATTAGTTTGAGGAGTTGCATTAGTTTGAGTTGCTTTAGTTTGAGGAGTTGCTTTAGTTTGAGCAGTTGCTTTAGTTTGAGCAGTTGCTTTAGTTTGAGGAGTTGCTTTCGTTTGAGGTGTTGCTTTAGTTTGAGGTGTTGCTTTAGTCTGAGGTGTTGCATTAGTTTGAGGTGTTGCATTAGTTTGAGGTGTTGCATTAGTTTGTTTGAGGGTTGCCTTAGTTTGAGGGTTGCGTAGTTTGAGGGTTGCCTTAGTTTGAGGGTTCCCTTCGTTTGTGGTGGTGCCTTATTTTGAGGGTTTACATAATTTGAGGTGTTGCCTTAGTTTTCGTGGGCTGTCTTAGTTTGAGGTGTTGCCTTAGTTTCAGGTGTTGCCTTAGTTTGAGGTGTTGCCTCAGTTTGAGGTGTTGCCTTAGATTGAGGTGTTACCTTAGTTTGAGGTGTTGCCTTAGTTTGAGGTGTTGCCTGAGTTTGAGTTGTTGCCTTTGATTGAGGGTTGCCTTAGTTTGAGGTGTTGCCTTAGTTTGAGGTGTTGCCTTAGTTTGAGGTGTTGCCTTTGATTGAGGGTTGCCTTAGTTTGAGATGTTGCCTTAGTTTGAGGTGTTGCCTTAGTTTAACTGTTGCATTAGTTTGAGGTGTTGCCTTAGTTTGAGGTGTTGCCTTAGTTTGAGGTGTTGCCTTAGTTTGAGGTGCTGCTTTAGTTTGAGGTGTTGCATTAGTTTGAGGGTTCCATTGGTTTGAGGGTTCCATTAGTTTGACGGTTGCCTTAGTTTGAAATGTTGCCATAGTTTGAGGTGTTGCCTTAGTTAGAGGTGTTGCCTTGGTTTGATGTGTTGCATTATTTTGATGTGTTGCCTTAGTTTGAGGTGTTGCCTTAGTTTGAGGTGTTGCCTTAGTTTGAGGTGCTGCTTTAGTTTGAGGTGTTGCATTAGTTTGAGGGTTCCATTGGTTTGAGGGTTCCATTAGTTTGACGGTTGCCTTAGTTTGAAATGTTGCCATAGTTTGAGGTGTTGCCTTAGTTAAAGGTGTTGCCTTGGTTTGATGTGTTGCATTATTTTGATGTGTTGCCTTAGTTTGAGGTGTTGCCTTAGTTTGAGGTGTTGCATTAGTTTGAGGTGTTGCCTTTGTTTGAGGTGTTGCCTTAGTGTGAGGGGCTGCCTTAGTTTGAGGGGCGGCCTTCGTTTGAGGTGCTGCCTGAGTTTGAGGTGTTGCCTTTGATTGACGGTTTCCTGAGTTTGAGGTGTTGCATTAGTTTGAGGAGTTGCATTAGTTTGAGGAGTTGCATTAGTTTGAGTTGCTTTAGTTTGAGGAGTTGCTTTAGTTTGAGCAGTTGCTTTAGTTTGAGCAGTTGCTTTAGTTTGAGGAGTTGCTTTCGTTTGAGGTGTTGCTTTAGTTTGAGGTGTTGCTTTAGTCTGAGGTGTTGCATTAGTTTGAGGTGTTGCATTAGTTTGAGGTGTTGCATTAGTTTGTTTGAGGGTTGCCTTAGTTTGAGGGTTGCTTAGTTTGAGGGTTGCCTTAGTTTGAGGGTTCCCTTCGTTTGTGGTGGTGCCTTATTTTGAGGGTTTACATAATTTGAGGTGTTGCCTTAGTTTTCGTGGGCTGTCTTAGTTTGAGGTGTTGCCTTAGTTTCAGGTGTTGCCTTAGTTTGAGGTGTTGCCTCAGTTTGAGGTGTTGCCTTAGATTGAGGTGTTACCTTAGTTTGAGGTGTTGCCTTAGTTTGAGGTGTTGCCTGAGTTTGAGTTGTTGCCTTTGATTGAGGGTTGCCTTAGTTTGAGGTGTTGCCTTAGTTTGAGATGTTGCCTTAGTTTGAGGTGTTGCCTTAGTTTGAGGTGTTGCCTTAGATTGAGTTGTTGCCTTTGATTGAGGTGTTGCCTTAGTTTGAGGTGTTGCCTTAGTTTGAGGGTTGCATTAGTTTGAGGGTTGCATTAGTTTGAGGGTTGCATTAGTTTGAGTGTTGCATTAGTTTGAGGGTTGTATTCGTTTGACGGTTGCCTTAGCTTGAGGTGTTGCCTTAGTTTGACGGTTTCATTAGTTTGACGTTTCGCCTGAGTTTGAGGTGTTGCCTTAGTTTGAGGGTTTTCTTAATTTGAGGTCTTGCCTTATTTTAAGTGGGCTGTCTCAGTTTGAGGTGTTGCCTTAGTTTGATCTGTTGCCTCAGTTTGAGGTGTTGCATTAGTTTGAGGTGTTGCCTTAGTTTGAGGGTTTTCTTAATTTGAGGTGTTGCCTTATTTTAAGTGGGCTGTCTTAGTTTGAGGTGTTGCCTTAGTTTGAGGTGTTGCCTTAGTTTGAGGTGTTGCATTAGTTTGATGTGATGCCTTGGTTTGAGGTGTTGCCTTAGTTTGAGGTGTTGCCTTAGTTTGAGGTGTTGCCTTAGTTTTAGTTGTTGCCTTTGTTTGAGTGTTTCATTAGTTTGAGGTGTAGCCTTAGTTTGAGGTGTAGCCTTAGTTTGAGGTGTTGCATTAGTTTGAGGGGCTACCTTAGTTTGAGGGGCTATCTTAGTTTGAGGTGCTGCCTTAGTTTGAGGGGCTACCTTAGTTTGATGAACTGCGTTATTTTGAGATGTTGCCTTATTTTGAGGGGTTGTCTTAGTTAGAGGGTTTACTTCGTTTGAGATGTTGCAATAGTTTGAGGTGTTGCCTTAGTTTGAGGGTCTGCCTTCGTTTTAGGTGTAGCTTTATTTTGAAGGTTGCCTTTGTCTGAGGCGCTGCATTAGTTTGAGGGGTTGCCTTAGTTTGAGGGGTTTCTCAGTTTGAGGTGTTGCCTAAGTTTGAGGTGTTGCCACAGTTTGAGGTGTTGCCTTAGTTTGAGGTGTTGCCTTAGTTAGAGGTGTTGCCTTTGTTTGTGGGCTGCCTTAGTGTGGGGGGCTGCCTTCGTGTGAGGGGCTGCCTTCGTGTGAGGGGCTTCCTGAGTGTGAGGGGCTTCCTGAGTTTGCGGGGCTGCCTTAATTTGCGAGGCTGCCTTATTTTGCGGGGCTGCCTTAGTTTGAGGGGCTGCCTTAGTTTGAGGGGCAGCCTTAGTTTGAGGGGCAGCCTTAGTTTGAGCGGCTGCCTCAGTTGGAGGGGTTGCCTTCGTTTGAGGGGTTGCCTTCGTTTGAGGGGTTGCCTTAGTTTGAGGGTTTCATTACTTTGAGGTTTAGCCTTAGTTTGAGGTGTTGCCTTGGTTTGAGGTGTTGCCTTAGTTTGAGGGTTGCATTAGTTTGTGGGTTGCATTAGTTTGAGGGTTGCATTAGTTTGAGTGTTGCATTAGTTTGAGGGTTGTATTCGTTTGACGGTTGCCTTAGTTTGAGGTGTTGCCTTAGTTTGAGGGTTGCCTTATATTGAGGTGTTGCCTTAGTTTGATGTGTTGCCTCAGTTTGATGTGTTGCCTTAGTCTGAGGAGCTGCCTTAGTTTGAGGAGCTGCCTTAGTTTGAGGGGCTGCCTCAGTTTGAGGGGCTGCCTTAGTTTGAGGGGCTGCCTTAGTTTGAGGGGCGGCCTTCGTTTGAGGTGCTGCCTGAGTTTGAGGTGTTGCCTTTGATTGACGGTTTCCTTAGTTTGAGGTGTTGCATTAGTTTGAGGAGTTGCATTAGTTTGAAGAGTTGCATTAGTTTGAGGAGTTGCATTAGTTTGAGGAGTTGCTTTAGTTTGAGGAGTTGCTTTAGTTTGAGCAGTTGCTTTCGGTTGAGCAGTTGCTTTCGTTTGATGAGTTGCTTTCGTTTGAGGTGTTGCTTTAGTTTGAGGTGTTGCTTTAGTCTGAGGTGTTGCATTAGTTTAAGGTGTTGCATTAGTTTGAGGTGTTGCCTTAGTTTGTTTGAGGGTTGCCTTAGTTTGAGGGTTGCTGCGTTTGAGGGTTGCCTTAGTTTGAGGGTTCCCTTCGTTTGTGGTGGTGCCTTATTTTGAGGGTTTACATAATTTGAGGTGTTGCCTTAGTTTTCGTGGGCTGTCTTAGTTTGAGGTGTTGCCTTAGTTTGAGGTGTTGCCTTAGTTTGAGGTGTTGCCTTAGTTTGAGGTGTTGCCTTAGATTGATGTGTTGCCTTAGTTTGAGGTGTTGCCTTAGTTTGAGGTGTTGCCTTAGTTTGAGGTGTTGCCTTAGTTTGAGTTGTTGCCTTTGATTGAGGGTTGCCTTAGTTTGAGGTGTTGTCTTAGTTCGAGGTGTTGCCTTAGTTTGAGGTGTTGCCTTTGATTGAGGGTTGCCTTAGTTTGAGATGTTGCCTCAGATTGAGGTGTTGCCTTAGTTTGAGATATTGCATTAGTTTGAGGTGTTGCCTTAATTTGAGGTGTTGCCTTAGTTTGAGGTGCTGCCTCAGTTTGAGGTGTTGCCTTCGTTTGAGGTGTTGCCTTCGTTTGAGGGTTTCAATACTTTGAGGTTTAGCCTTAGTTTGAGGTGTTGCCTTAGTTTGAGGTGTTGCCTTAGTTTGAGGGTTGCATTAGTTTGTGGGTTGCATTCGTTTGAGGGTTGCATTAGTTTGAGTGTTGCATTAGTTTGAGGGTTGTATTCGTTTGACGGTTGCCTTAGTTTGAGGTGTTGCCTTAGTTTGAGGGTTTCATTAGTTTGAGGTTTAGCCTTAGTTTGAGGTGTTGCCTTAATTTGAGGGTTTTCTTAATTTGAGGTCTTGCCTTATTTTAAGTGGGCTGTCTCAGTTTGAGGTGTTGCCTTAGTTTGAGGTGTTGCCTCAGTTTGAGGTGTTGCATTAGTTTGAGGTGTTGCCTTAGTTTGTGTGTTTTCTTAATTTGAGGTGTTGCCTTATTTTAAGTGGGCTGTCTTAGTTTGAGGTGTTGCCTTAGTTTGAGGTGTTGCCTTAGTTTGATGTGTTGCATTAGTTTGAGGTGTTGCATTAGTTTGAGGTGTTGCATTAGTTTGAGGTGTTGCATTAGTTTGAGGTGTTGCTTTAGTTTGAGTTGCAGCCTTCGTTAGTGGGTTGCCTTTGTTTGAGGGTTCCCTTAGTTTGAGGGTTCCCTTAGTTTGAGGTGTTGCCTTAGTTTGAGGTGTTGCCTTAGTTTAAGGGGCTGCATCTGTTTGAGGGGTTGCTTTAGTTTCAGGTGTTTCCTTAGTTTGAGGTGTTGCCTTAGTTTGAGGTGTTGCCTTCGTTTGAGGTGTTGCCTTAGTTTGAGGTTTTCCTTAGTTTGAGATATTGCTTAGTTTGATGGGAGCCTTTATTTGAGATTTTGCCTTAATTTGAGGTGTTGCATTGGTTTGGGGGTTGCTGAGTTTGAGATATTGCTCAGTTTGATGGGAGCCTTTGTTTGTGGTTTTGCCTTAGTTTGAGGTGTTGCCTTAGTTTGAGGTGTTGCCTTAATTTGAGGTGTTGCATTAGTTTGAGGTGTTGCCTTCGTTTGAGGTGAGGCCTCAGTTTGAGGTGTTGCCTTAGTTTGAGGTGATGCCTTAGTTTGATGTGTTGCCTTAGTTTGAGGTGTTGCCTTAGTTTGAGTTGTTGCCTTAGTTTGAGGTGTTGCATTAGTTTGAGGTGTTGCCTTAGTTTGAGGTGCTGCTTTAGTTTGAGGTGTTGCATTAGTTTGAGGGTTCCATTGGTTTGAGGGTTCCATTAGTTTGACGGTTGCCTTAGTTTGAAATGTTGCCATAGTTTGAGGTGTTGCCTTAGTTAGAGGTGTTGCCTTGGTTTGATGTGTTGCATTATTTTGATATGTTGCCTTAGTTTGAGGTGTTGCATTAGTTTGAGGTGTTGCATTAGTTTGAGGTGTTGCCTTTGTTTGAGGTGTTGCCTTAGTTTGAGGGGCTGCCTTAGTTTGAGGGGCGGCCTTCGTTTGAGGTGCTGCCTGAGTTTGAGGTGTTGCCTTTGATTGACGGTTTCCTTAGTTTGAGGTGTTGCATTAGTTTGAGGAGTTGCATTAGTTTGAGGAGTTGCATTAGTTTGAGTTGCTTTAGTTTGAGGAGTTGCTTTAGTTTGAGCAGTTGCTTTAGTTTGAGCAGTTGCTTTAGTTTGAGGAGTTGCTTTCGTTTGAGGTGTTGCTTTAGTTTGAGGTGTTGCTTTAGTCTGAGGTGTTGCATTAGTTTGAGGTGTTGCATTAGTTTGAGGTGTTGCATTAGTTTGTTTGAGGGTTGCCTTAGTTTGAGGTTTGCTTAGTTTGAGGGTTGCCTTAGTTTGAGGGTTCCCTTCGTTTGTGGTGGTGCCTTATTTTGAGGGTTTACATAATTTGAGGTGTTGCCTTAGTTTTCGTGGGCTGTCTTAGTTTGAGGTGTTGCCTTAGTTTCAGGTGTTGCCTTAGTTTGAGGTGTTGCCTCAGTTTGAGGTGTTGCCTTAGATTGAGGTGTTACCTTAGTTTGAGGTGTTGCCTTAGTTTGAGGTGTTGCCTGAGTTTGAGTTGTTGCCTTTGATTGAGGGTTGCCTTAGTTTGAGGTGTTGACCTTCGTTTGAGGTGTTGCCTTAGTTTGAGGTGTTGCCTTTGATTGAGGGTTGCCTTAGTTTGAGATGTTGCGTAAGTTTGAGGTGTTGGCTTAGTTTAACTGTTGCATTAGTTTGAGGTGTTGCCTTAGTTTGAGGTGTTGCCTTAGTTTGAGGTGTTGCCTTAGTTTGAGGTGTTGCCTTAGATTGAGTTGTTGCCTTTGATTGAGGTGTTGCCTTAGTTTGAGGTGTTGCCTTAGTTTGAGGTGTTGCATTAGTTTGAGGGTTGCATTAGTTTGAGGGTTGCATTAGTTTGAGTGTTGCATTAGTTTGAGGGTTGTATTCGTTTGACGGTTGCCTTAGCTTGAGGTGTTGCCTTAGTTTGACGGTTTCATTAGTTTGACGTTTCGCCTTAGTTTGAGGTGTTGCCTTAGTTTGAGGGTTTTCTTAATTTGAGGTCTTGCCTTATTTTAAGTGGGCTGTCTCAGTTTGAGGTGTTGCCTTAGTTTGAGGTGTTGCATTAGTTTGAGGTGTTGCCTTAGTTTGAGGGTTTTCTTAATTTGAGGTGTTGCCTTATTTTAAGTGGGCTGTCTTAGTTTGAGGTGTTGCCTTAGTTTGAGGTGTTGCCTTAGTTTGAGGTGTTGCATTAGTTTGATGTGATGCCTTGGTTTGAGGTGTTGCCTTAGTTTGAGGTGTTGCCTTAGTTTGAGGTGTTGCCTTAGTTTTAGTTGTTGCCTTTGTTTGAGGGTTTCATTAGTTTGAGGTGTAGCCTTAGTTTGAGGTGTAGCCTTAGTTTGAGGTGTTGCATTAGTTTGAGGGGCTACCTTAGTTTGAGGGGCTATCTTAGTTTGAGGTGCTGCCTTAGTTTGAGGGGCTACCTTAGTTTGATGAACTGCGTTATTTTGAGATGTTGCCTTATTTTGAGGGGTTGTCTTAGTTAGAGGGTTTACTTCGTTTGAGATGTTGCAATAGTTTGAGGTGTTGCCTCAGTTAGAGGGTCTGCCTTCGTTTTAGGTGTAGCTTTATTTTGAAGGTTGCCTTTGTCTGAGGCGCTGCATTAGTTTGAGGGGTTGCCTTAGTTTGAGGGGTTTCTAAGTTTGAGGTGTTGCCTAAGTTTGAGGTGTTGCCTCAGTTTGAGGTGTTGCCTTAGTTTGAGGTGTTGCCTTAGTTTGAGGTGTTGCCTTTGTTTGTGGGCTGCCTTAGTGTGGGGGGCTGCCTTCGTGTGAGGGGCTGCCTTCGTGTGAGGGGCTTCCTGAGTGTGAGGGGCTTCCTGAGTTTGCGGGGCTGCCTTAGTTTGCGGGGCTGCCTTATTTTGCGGGGCTGCCTTAGTTTGAGGGGCTGCCTTAGTTTGAGGGGCAGCCTTAGTTTGAGGGGCAGCCTTAGTTTGAGCGGCTGCCTCAGTTGGAGGGGTTGCCTTCGTTTGAGGGGTTGCCTTCGTTTGAGGGGTTGCCTTAGTTTGAAGTGATGCCTTTATATGAGGGGCTGCCTTCGTATGAGGGGCTGCCTGAGTATGAGGGGCAGCCTTAGTTTGTGGTGCTGCATTAATTTAAGGGCCTGCTTGAGTTTCAGGGCCTGCTTTAGTTTCAGGGCCTGCTTGAGTTTCAGGGCCTGCTTGAGTGTCAGGGGCTGCCTTAGTGAAAGGGGCTGCCTTAGTGAGAGGGGCTGTCTTAGTGAGAGGGGCTGCCTAAGTTTGAAGCGCTGCCTTAGTTAGAAGCGCTGCATTAGTTTGAGGCGCTGCCTTAGTTAGAAGCGCTGCATTAGTTTGAGAATTGCCTTAGTTTGAGGGCCTGCCTTAGTTTGAGGGGCTGCTTTAGTTTGAGGGTTGCCTCACTTTGAGGGTTGCCTTAGTTTGAGCGGCTGCCTTATTTTCAGGGTTGCCCCAGTTTGAGGGCCTGCCTGAGTTTGAGAATTGCCTTAGTTTGAGGTCTGCCTTAGTTTGAGGTCTGCCTTAGTTTGAGGGTTGCCTAGTTTGAGGGGCTGCCTTTGTTTGAGCGGCTGCCTTAGTTTGAGCGGCTGCCTTAGTTTGAGGGGCTGCCTTCGTTTGAGGTGTTGCCTTAGTTTGTGGGGTTGCCTTAGTTTGAGGGGCTGCCTTCGTAGAGGGGTTGCCTTGGTTTGAGGGGTTGCCTTAGTTTGACGGAATGGCTCAGTTTGTGGGGAAGCCTTCGTTTGAGGGGCTGAATTAGTTTGCCGGGTTGCCTTAGTTTGAGGGGATGCCTTAGTTTGTGGGGCAGCCTTAGTTTGAGGGGCTGCATTAGTATGAGGGGCTGCATTAGTAGGAGGGGCTGTCTTACTTTGAGGGGCTGTCTTTCTTTGAGGGGCTGTCTTACTTTGAGGGGCTGTCTTACTTTGAGGGGTTGTCTTAGTTTGAGGGGCAGCATTAGATTGAGGGTTGCCTTAGATTGATGTGCTACATTAATTTGGGGTGTTGCCTTTGTTTGAGGGGCTGCCTTAGTTTGAGGGGCTGCCTTAGTTTGAGCGGCTGCCTTAGTTTGAGGGGCAGACTTAGTTTGAGGGGCAGCCTTAGTTTGAGGGGCAGCATAAGTTTGAGGTGTTGCCTTAGTTTGAGGTGTTGCCTTAGTTTGAGGTGTTGCCTGAGATTGAAGTGTTGCCTTCGATTGAGGTGTTGCCTTCGTTTGAGGTGTTGCCTTAGTTTGAGGTGTTGCCTTAGTTTGAGGTGTTGCCTTAGTTTGAGATGTTGCCTTAGTTTTAGTTGTTGCCTTTGTTTGAGGGTTTCATTAGTTTGAGGTGTAGACTTAGTTTGAGGTGTCGCCTTAGTTTGAGGTGTTGCCTCAGTTTGAGGTGTTGCATTAGTTTGAGGGGCTACCTTAGTTTGAGGGGCTACCTTAGTTTGAGGTGCTGCCTTAGTTTGAGGGGCTGCCTTAGTTTGATGAACTGCGTTATTTTGAGATGTTGCCTTATTTTGAGGGGTTGTCTTAGTTAGAGGGTTTACTTCGTTTGAGATGTTGCAATAGTTTGAGGTGTTGCCTTAGTTTGAGGGTCTGCCTTCGTTTTAGGTGTAGCTTTATTTTGAAGGTTGCCTTTGTCTGAGGCGCTGCATTAGTTTGAGGGGTTGCCTTAGTTTGAGGGGTTTCTCAGTTTGAGGTGTTGCCTAAGTTTGAGGTGTTGCCTCAGTTTGAGGTGTTGCCTTAGTTTGAGGTGTTGCCTTAGTTTGAGGTGTTGCCTTCGTTTGTGGGCTGCCTTAGTGTGAGGGGCTGCCTTCGTGTGAGGGGCTGCCTTCATGTGAGGGGCTTCCTGAGTGTGAGGGGCTTCCTGAGTTTGCGGGGCTGCCTTAGTTTGCGGGGCTGCCCTTATTTTGCGGGGCTGCCTTAGTTTGAGGGGCTGCCTTAGTTTGAGGGGCAGTCTTAGTTTGAGGGGCAGCCTTAGTTTGAGCGGCTGCCTCAGTTGGAGGGGTTGCCTTCGTTTGAGGGGTTGCCTTCATTTCAGGTGTTGCCTTAGTTTGAAGTGATGCCTTTATATGAGGGGCTGCCTTCGTATGAGGGGCTGCCTTAGTATGAGGGGCAGCCTTAGTTTGTGGTGCTGCATTAATTTAAGGGCCTGCTTGAGTTTCAGGGCCTGCTTTAGTTTCAGGGCCTGCTTGAGTTTCAGGGCCTGCTTGAGTGTCAGGGGCTGCCTTAGTGAAAGGGGCTGCCTTAGTGAGAGGGGCTGTCTTAGTGAGAGGGGCTGCCTTAGTTTGAGGCGCTGCCTTAGTTAGAAGCGCTGCATTAGTTTGAGAATTACCTTAGTTTGAGGGCCTGCCTTAGTTTGAGGGGCTGCTTTAGTTTGAGGGTTGCCTCACTTTGAGGGTTGCCTCACTTTGAGCGGCGGCCTTATTTTCAGGGTTGCCCCAGTTTGAGGGCCTGCCTGAGTTTGAGAATTGCCTTAGTTTGAGGTCTGCCTTCGTTTGAGGTCTGCCTTAGTTTGAGGGTTGCCTAGTTTGAGGGGCTGCCTTTGTTTGAGCGGCTGCCTTTGTTTGAGGGGCTGCCTTAGTTTGAGGGGCTGCCTTCGTTTGAGGTGTTGCCTTAGTTTGTGGGGTTGCCTTAGTTTGAGGGGCTGCCTTCGTAGAGGGGTTGCCTTGGTTTGAGGGGTTGCCTTAGTTTGACGGAATGGCTTAGTTTGTGGGGAAGCCTTCGTTTGAGGGGCTAAATTAGTTTGCTGGGTTGCCTTAGTTTGAGGGGATGCCTTAGTTTGTGGGGCAGCCTTAGTTTGAGGGGCTGCATTAGTATGAGGGGCTGCATTAGTAGGAGGGGCTGTCTTACTTTGAGGGGCTGTCTTACTTTGAGGGGCTGTCTTACTTTGAGGGGCTGTCTTAGTTTGAGGGGCTGCATTAGATTGAGGGTTGCCTTAGATTGATGTGCTACATTAATTTGGGGTGTTGCCTTTGTTTGAGGGGCTGCCTTAGTTTGAGGGGCTGCCTTAGTTTGAGCGGCTGCCTTAGTTTGAGGGGCAGCCTTAGTTTGAGGGGCAGCCTTAGTTTGAGGTGTTGCCTTAGTTTGAGGTGTTGCCTTAGTTTGAGGTGTTGCCTTAGATTGAGGTGTTGCCTTAGATTGAGGTGTTGCCTTCGTTTGAGGTGTTGCCTTAGTTTGAGGTGTTGCCTCAGAGTGAGGCGTTGCCTTAGATTGATGTGTTGCCTTCGTTTGAGGTGTTGCCTTCGATTGAGGTGTTGATTTCGTTTGAGGTGTTGCCTTCGTTTGAGGTGTTGCCTTCGTTTGAGGTGTTGCCTTCTTTTGAGGGGCTGCCTTCGCTTGAGGGGCTGCCTTCGTTTGAGGGGCTGCCTTAGTTTGAGGTGTTGCCTTAGTAGAGGGGTTGCCTTAGTTTGATGGGTGGCCTTAGTTTGATGGGTTGCCTTAGTTTGAAGGGCTGCCTTAGTTTGAGGGGTTGCCTTAGGTTGACGGAATGGCTTAGTTTGTGGGGAAGCCTTAGTTTGAGGGGCTGCATTCGTCTGAGGGGCTGCAGTCGTCTGAGGGGCTGCAGTCGACTGAGGGGCTGCAGTCGTCTGCGGGGCAGCCTTAGTCTGAGGGGCAGCCTTAGTCTGAGGGGATGCATTCGTCTGAGGAGCTGCATTAGTCTGAGGGGATGCATTAGTCTGAGGGGCTGCATTAGTATGAGGGTCTGCATTACTTTGAGGGGCTGCATTAGTTTGAGTGTTTGTTTAGTTTGAGGGTTTGTTTAGTTTGAGGGATGCCTTAGTTTGAGGGATGCCTTATGTTGAGGGATGCCTGAGTTTGAGTGTTGCCTTAGTTTGAGTGTTGCCTTAGTTTGAGGCGTTGCATTAGTTTGAGGCGTTGCATTAGTTTGAGGCGTTGCCTTAGTTTGAGGGGCTGCCTTAGTTTGAGGGGCTGCCTTAGTTTGAGGTTTGCCCTAGTGTGAGGGTTGCCCTAGTTTGAGGGTCTGCCCCAGTTTGAGGGGCTGCCTTAGTTTGAGGTTTTGCCTTAGTTTGAGGTTTTGCCTTAGTTTGAGGGGTTGCCTTAGTTTGAGGGGTTGCATCAGTTTGAGGGGCTGCCTTAGTTTGAGGGGCTGCCTGAGTTTGAGGGGCTGCCTGAGTTTGAGGGGCTGCCTAAGTTTGAGGGAGTGCATCAGTTTGAGGGAGTGCATCAGTTTGAGGGAATGCATCAGTTTGAGGGGCTGCCTTAGTTTGAGGGGCTGCCTTAGTTTGAGGGTTGCCCGAGTATGAGGGTTGCCCGAGTATGAGGGACTGCCTTAGTTTGAGGGGTTGCCTTATTTTGAGGGGTTGCCTTAGTTTGAGGGTAGCCTCAGTTTGAGGGCGGCCTTAGTTTGAGATGTTGCCTTAGTTTGAGGCGTTGCATTAGTTTGAGGCGTTGCATTAGTTTGAGGCGTTGCATGGGTTTGAGGCGTTGCATTTGTTCTCGGGGCTGCATGAGTTTGAGGTTTTGCCCGAGTTTGAGTATTGCCCTCGTTTGAGGGTGCCTTAGTTGAGGGGCTGCATTAGTTTGAGGTGCTGCATTAGTTTGAGGGGCTGTCTTAGTTTGAGGGGCTGCATTAGATTGAGGGTTGACTTAGAGTGATGTGCTACATTAGTTTGGGGTGTTGCCTTTGTTTGAGGGGCTGCCTTAGTTTGAGGGGCTGCCTTAGTTTGAGGGGCAGCCTTGGTTTGAGGGGCAGCCTTAGTTTGAGGGGCTGCCTGAGTTTGAGGAGTTGCCTTAGTTTGAGGTGTTGCCTGAGTTTGAGGTGTTGCCTTCGTTTGAGGGGCTGCCTTCGTTTGAGGGGCTGCCTTCGTTTGAGGGGCTGACCTTAGTTTGAGGGGATGCCTTAGTTTGTGGGGATGCCTTATTTTGAGGAGCTGCCTTAGTTTGAGGTGTTGCCTCAGTAGAGGGGTGCCTTCATAGAGGGGTTGCCTTAGTTTGAGGGGTTGCATTAGTTTGAGGGGTTGCCTTTGTTTGACAGAATGGCTTAGTTTGTGAGGAAGCCTTAGTTTGAGGTGCTGCATTCGTCTGAAGGGCTGCATTCTTCTGAGGGGATGCATTCGTCTGAGGGGCTGCATTCGTCTGAGAGGCAGCCTTAGTCTGAGGGGCTGCATTCGTCTGAGGGGCTGCATTGGTCTGAGGGGCTGCATTCGTCTGAGGGGCTGCATTACTTTGAGGGGCTGCATTACTTTGAGGGGCTGCCTCAGTTTGAGGGGCTGCCTTCGTTTGAGGGGCTGCCTTAGTTTGAGGTGTTGCATCAGTTTGAGGTTTGACTTAGTTTGAGGTTTGCCTTAGTTTGAGGGGCTGCCTTAGTTTGAGGGGCTGCCTTAGTTTGAGGGGCTGCCTTAGTTTGAGTGGATGCCTTATTTTGAGGAGTTGCCTTAGTTTGAGGGTTGCCTAAGTTTGAGGGGCTGCCTTAGTTTAAGGAGTTGCCTGAGTTTGTGGGGCTGCCTTAATTTGAGTGGATGCCTTAGTTTGAGGGGTTGCCTTAGTTTGAGGGGTTGCCTCAGTTTGAGGGCCTGCCTCAGTTTAAGGAGTTGCCTTAGTTTGAGGTCCTGCCTTAGCTTGAGGTGTTGCATTAGTTTGAGGCACTGCCTGCGTTTGAGGGTTACCTTAGTTTGAGGGGTTGCCTTCGTTTGAGTGTTGACTTAGTTTGTGAGCCTGCCTTAGATTGCGGGGTTGCATTAGTTTGACTGTTCCCTTAGTTTGAGTGTGGCCTTAGTTTGAGGCGTTGCATTAGTTTGAGGCGTTGCATTAGTTTGAGGCATTGCCTTAGTTTGAGGGGCTGCCTGAGTTTGAGGGAATGCCTTAGTTTGAGGGAGTGCCTTAGTTTGAGGGAGTGCCTTAGTTTGAGGGGCTGCCTTAGTTTGAGGTGCTTCCTGAGTTTGAGGGAGTGCATTAGTTTGAGGGAGTGCATTAGTTTGAGGGGCTGCCTTAGTTTGAGGGGCTGCCTTAGTTTGAGGGGCAGCCTTAGTTTGAGGGTTGCCCTAGTTTGAGGGGGGCCCTAGTTTGATGGTTACCCTAGTTTCAGGGTTGCCCTAGTTTGAGGGTTGCCTTCGTGTGAGGGTGGCCCGAATTTGAGGGTTGCCTTAGTTTGAGGTGTAGCCTTAGTTTGAGGTGCTGCCTTAGTTTGAGGCACTGCCTTAGATTGAGGGTTGCCTTAGTATGAGGGATTGCCTTAGAATGAGGGATTGCCTGAGTATGAGGGATTGCCTGAGACTGAGGGATTGCCTGAGATTGAGGGGATACCTTATTTTGAGGGGCCGCCTTAGTTTGAGGGGCTGCCTTAGTTTGAGTGGATGCCTTATTTTGAGGAGTTGCCTTAGTTTGAGGGTTGCCTACGTTTGTGGGCCTGCCTTAGTTTAAGGAGTTGCCTGAGTTTGAGGGGCTGCCTTAATTTGAGTGGATGCCTTAGTTTCAGGGGTTGCCTTAGTTTGAGGGGATGCCTCAGTTTGAGGGCCTGCCTCAGTTTAAGGAGTTGCCTTAGTTTGAGGGTTGCCTTAGTTTGAGGGGGTGCCTCAGTTTGATGGTTGCCTGAGTTTGATGGTTGCATTAGTTTGAGGGCCTGCCTTAGCTTGAGGTGTTGCATTAGTTTGAGGCACTGCCTGAGTTTGAGGGTTACCTTAGTTTGAGGGGTTGCCTTCGTTTGAGTGTTGACTTAGTTTGTGAGCCTGCCTTCGTTTGCGGGGTTGCATTAGTTTGAGGATTGCATTAGTTTGAGTGGCTGCCTTAGTTTGAGCGTTGCCTTAGTTTGAGTGTGGCCTTAGTTTGAGGCGTTGCATTCGTTTGAGGCGTTGCATTATTCTGAGGCGTTGCCTTAGTTTGAGGGGCTGCCTGAGTTTGAGGGAGTGCCTTAGTTTGAGGGAGTGCCTGAGTTTGAGGGAGTGCCTTAGTTTGAGGGGCTGCCTTAGTTTGAGGTGCATCCTGAGTTTGAGGGAGTGCATTAGTTTGAGGGAGTGCATTAGTTTGAGGGGCTGCCTCAGTTTGAGGGGCTGCCTTAGTTTGAGGGGCCGCCTTAGTTTGAGGGTTGCCCTAGTTTGATGGTTGCCCTAGTTTGAGGGTTGCCCTAGTTTGAGGGTTGCCTTAGTGTGAGTGTTGTCCTAATTTGAGGGTTGCCTTAGTTTGAGGTGTAGCCTTAGTTTGAGGTGCTGCCTCAGTTTGAGGCACTGCCTTGGATTGAGGGTTGCCTTAGTATGAGGGATTGCCTGAGACTGAGGGATTGCCTTAGATTGAGGGGATACCTTATTTTGAGGGGATACCTTATTTTGAGGGGATGCCTTATTTTGAGGGGATGCCATATTTTGAGGGTTGCCTTCGTTTGGGGGCCTGCCTTAGTTTGGGGGGTTGCCTCAGCTTTGGGGGGGTTGCCTTAGTATGGGCGGTTGCCTTAATTTGGGGGGGTTGCCTTTGTTTGGGGGTTGCCTTAGTTTGGGGGATGCCTTAGTTTGAGGTGTTGCCTTATTTTGAGGTGTTGCCTTATTTTGAGGCGTTGCCTTAGTTTTGTGGGGCTGCCTGAGTTTGAGGGAGTGCCTTCGTTTGAGGGAGTGCCTTAGTTTGAGGGGCTGCCTTAGTTTGAGGTGCTTCCTGAGTTTGAGAGAGTGCATTAGTTTGAGGGAGTGCATTAGTTTGAGGGGCTGCATTAGTATGAGGGCCTGCCTTAGTTTAAGGGGCCGCCTTAGTTTGAGGGTTGCCCTAGTTTGAGGGTTGCCCTAGTTTGATGGTTGCCCTAGTTTGAGGGTTGCACTAGTTTGAGGGTTGCCTTCGTGTGAATGTTGCCCTAATTTGAGGGTTGCCTTAGTTTGAGGTGTCGCCTTAGTTTGAGGTGCTGCCTTAGTTTGAGGCAGTGCCTTAGATTGAGGGTTGCCTTAGTATGAGGGTTTGCCTGAGACTGAGGGATTGCCTTAGATTGAGGGGATACCTTATTTTGAGGGGATACCTTATTTTGAGGGGATGCCTTATTTTGAGGGGATGCCATATTTTGAGGGTTGCCTTTGTTTGGGGGCCTGCCTTAGTTTGGGGGTTTGCCTTAGTTTTGGAGGGTTGCCTTAGTTTGGGGGGTTGCCTTAGTTTGGGGGGGGTGTTGCCTTTGTTTGGGGCGTTGCCTTAGTTTGGGGGATGCCTTAGTTTGAGGTGTTGCCTTATTTTGAGGTGTTGCCTTATTTTGAGGTGTTGCCTTAGTTTGAGGTGTTGCATTAGTTTGAGGTGTTGCATTAGTTTGAGGTGTTGACTTAGTTTGAGGCGTTTCCTTAGTTTGAGGCACTGCCTTAGTTTGAGGCACTGCCTTAGTTGAGGCACTGCCTTTGTTTGAGTGTTGCCTTAGTATGAGGGACTGCCTTAGTTTGAGGTGTAGCATAAGTTTGAGGTGTTGCCTTAGTTTGAGGTTTGCATTAGTTTGAGGGGCTGCCTTAGTTTGTGGGGCTGCCTTAGTTTGAGGGGCTGCCTTAGTTTGTGGGCCTGCCTTAGTTTAAGGAGTTGTCTGAGTTTGAAGGGCTGCCTTAATTTGAGTGGATGCCTTAGTTTGAGGGGTTGCCTTCGTTTGAGGGGTTGCCTCAGTTTGAGGGCCTGCCTCAGTTTAAGGAGTTGCCTTAGTTTGAGGGTTGCCTTAGTTTAAGGGGGTGCCTTAGTTTGATGGTTGCCTGAGTTTGATGGTTGCGTTAGTTTGAGGGCCTGCCTTAGCTTGAGGTGTTGCATTAGTTTGAGGCACTGCCTGAGTTTGAGGGTTACCTTAGTTTGAGGGGTTGCCTTCGTTTGAGTGTTGACTTCGTTTGTGAGCCTGCCTTAGTTTGTGGGGTTGCATTAGTTTGAGGATTGCATTAGTTTGAGTGGTTGCCTTAGTTTGAGCGTTGCCTTAGTTTGAGGGTTGTCTCAGTTTAAGGGGTTGCCTTCGTTTGAGGGTTGCCTTAGTTTGGGGGGTTGCCTTCATTTTGGGGGGTTGCCTTAGTTTTGGGGGGGTTGTCTTAGTTTTGGGAGGGTTGCCTTAGTTTTGGGAGGGTTGCCTCAAACTGAGGCAGAGTCTCAAACTGAGGCAACCCCTCAAACTAAGGCAACCCTTCAAACTAAGGCAGAAGCTGAAAGTAAGGCACCCCCTCTAACTGAGGGAACCCCTTAAACTAAGGCACCCCCTCAAACGAAGGCAATCGCTCAAACTGAGGCAACCCCTCAAACAAAGGCAGACTCTCCAACTAAGGCAACCCCTCAAAATAAGGCAGAAGCTTAAACTAAGGCAGCGCTCAATCTGAGGCAAACCCTCAAACTAAGGCAGCAGCTCAAACTGAGGCAACCCCTCAAACTAATGCAGACCCTCAAATTAAGGCAACCTCTCACACGAAGGCAGCATCTCAAACAAAGGCAACCCCTCAAACTAAGGCAGCAGCTCAAACTAAGTCAACCCCTCGATCTAAGGCCACCCCTCGATCTCAGGCAACCCCTCAAACTGAGGCATCCCCTCAAACTAATGCAGACCCTCAAACTAAGGCAACCCCTCAAACTAAGGCAGACCCTCAAACTAATGCAACACCTCAAAATAAGGCAACACCTCAAAATAAGGCAACACCTCAAACTAAGGCATCCCCCAAACTAAGGCAACCCCCCAAACAAAGGCAACCCCCCAAACTAAGGCAACCCCCCAAAACTAAGGCAACCCCCCAAACTAAGGCAGGTCCCCAAATGAAGGCAACCCTCAAAATATGGCATCCCCTCAAAATAAGGCATCCCCTCAAAATAAGGTATCCCCTCAAAATAAGGTATCCCCTCAATCTGAGGCAATCCCTCAATCTAAGGCAATCCCTCATACGAAGGCAATCCCTCATACTAAGGCAACCCTCAATCTAAGGCAGTGCCTCAAACTAAGGCAGGCCCTCAAACTAAGACAACCCTCAAACTAAGGGGACCACCAAACTAAGGCAACCCCTCAAACTAAGGCAACCCATTAAAATAATGCCGGCCCTCAAACTAAGGCACGGGCTCAAACTGATGCAGCACCTCAAATTAAGGCAACCCTTCAAACTTAGGCAACTCTCAAACTAAGGCAATCCCTCAAACTAAGGCAATCCCTCAAACTAAGGCAATCACTCAAACTAAGGCAATCCCTCAAACTAAGGCCATCCCTCAAACTAAGACCATCCCTCAAACTAAGGCCTTCCCTTAAACTAAGGCAACCCATCAAACTAAGGCAGACTCTCAAACTAAGGCAATCCCTCAAACTAAGGCAACCCCTCAAACTAAGGCAACCCCTCAAACTAAGGCAGACTCTCAAAATAAGGCAGCAGCTCAAACTAAGGCAACCCTCAAACTAAGGGAACCCCTCAAACAAAGGCAGAAGATCAAACTAAGGCAACCCCTCAAACTAAGGCAACCCCTCAGACTAAGGCAACCCCTCAGACTTAGGCAGTAGCTCAAACTAAGGCAGAAGCTCAAACTAAGTCAACCCCTCCAACTAAGGCAGCACTCCCTCAGTACTGAATCAACAATAATGCAACAATCCCTCAGTACTGACCTTCTGACAGTGCAGCACTCCCTCATTACTGACTCAACAACAGTGCAGCACTCCCTCAGTACTGACCGTCTCAGAGTGCTGCATTCCCTCAGCACTGATCTTCAGACAGGGCAGCGCTCGCTCAGTACTGACCCTCCATCAGTCTGGCACTCCACCAGTACTGACCATCCGACAGTATGTCACTCCCTCAGTACTGACCCTCTGACAGTATAGCACTCCCTCAATACGAACCATCAATTAGGATTTCGGTGACTGCAGCCTTGACAGCAACGGAGGTGCTGGATCGGGCTGACAGCTGCGAAGTCAATTTCAGTGGAAGTTTAAAAGTGAATTCCCTTTTGTTTTCGGAGGACCAGGGGACTGCTGGGTAAGTAAAAACTATATATTTGGGTGGTTTAAAATCTCTTTCTTTTAGTTTCAATGACTGCAGCTTTGATAATAACGGAGGTGCGGGGGCGGGCTTACGGCTGCGCAGTCAATTTCAGTGTAAGTTTAAAAGTTAATTCCCTTTTGTTTTCGGAAGACCAGGGTACTGCGGGGTAAGTAAAAACTATATATTTGGGTTGTGGCTGTACCCGAGACACTACATGTGTCGTGTCTCCCACCCACCATCCTCCTCTAACCAAAAAAAGGACTCTTGTGTGTTGATAAGGTAAGCGTTTTATTTAAGAAGTTCTGTCCGTTGGATTGCTAACCTAACAAGTTTTGCCTTTTTTTTTTTGGTTTTTCAGTAGATATGTTGGGAATTTAGAATAGTGGGAATGGAGGTTAAGGCAGTTGTATGTTCCTCCTGCAGAATGTGGGAGGTAAGTGTCGACAAGAGTGTCCCTGCTGACTGCATCTGCGGGAAGTGCACCCAACTCCAGCTCCTCGAGAACCGCGTTTGGGAACTGGAGCTGGAGCTGGATGTACTTCGGATCATTCGGGAGATGGAGGAGGCTATTGAGAGGAGTTATGGGGAGGTAGTCTCACCTCAGGTAAAAGAAGTAGGTAGATGGGTTACCGTCAGGGGAAGGAGAGGGAACCAGCAGGCAGTGCAGGGATCCCCTGTGGCCGTTTCCCTCAACAACAGGTATACCGTTTTGGATATTGTTGAGGGAGATGGCTCACCAGGGGAAGCAGCAGTAGCCAGGTTCATGGCACCGTGGCTGGCTCTGCTGTTCAGAAGGGCGGCAAAAATAGTGGAAGGGCTATCGTCATAGGGGATTCGATTGCAAGGGGAGTAGATAGGCGGTTCTGTGGTCGAAAACGACACTCCCGAATGGGATGTTGCCTCCCAGGTGCACGGGTCTGGGATGTCTCAGATCGGCTGCAGAACATTCTGAAGGGGGAGGGTGAACAGCCAGTTGTTGTTGTGCACATAGGCGGCAATGATATAGGTCAAAAACGGGATGAGGTCCTACAAGCAGAATTGCGGGAGTCAGGAGCCAAGTTAAAAAGTAGGACCTCAGAGGTAGTAATCTCAGGATTGCTACCAGTGCCACGTGATAGTCAGAGTGGAAATGAAAGAATAGTCAGGATGAATGCATGGCTTGAGAGATGGTGCAGGAGGGAGGGGTTCAGATTTTTGGGACATTGGGACCTGTTCTGTGGGAGGTGGGACGATTACAAATTGGACGGTCTACACCTGGGCCGGACTGGAACCAATGTCCTTGGGGGTGCTTTTGCTAACGCTGTTGGGGAGGGTTTAAACTAATGTGGTAGGGTTTGAGAACCAAATGAGGAGGTCAGTGGACAGTAAGGAGGTAGTAACTAAAGCCTGTAAGGAACTAGATAATGAAGTCAGCGTGACTAAGTTAAAGAGTAGGCAGGGAGCAGATGATGAAAGCAAAGGGACTGGTGGTCTGAGGTGCATTTGTTTTAATGCAAGAAGTGTAGTAGGTAAGGCAGATGAACTTAGGGCTTGGATTAGTACCTGGGAGTATGATGTTATTGCTATTACTGAGAATTGGTTAAGGGAAGGGCATGATTGGCAACTAAATATTCCAGGATATCGATGCTTCAGGCGAGATAGAGAGGGAGGTAAAAGGGATGGAGGAGTTGCATTACTGGTCAAAGAGGATATCACAGCAGTGCTGCAGAAAGGCACTATGGAGGATCCGAGCTGTGAGGCAATATGTGCAGAACTCAGAAATAGGAAGGGTGCGGGAACAATGTTGGGGCTGTACTACAGGCCTCCCAACAGCGAGCGTGAGATAGAGGTGCAAATATGTAAACAGATTATGGAAAGATGTAGGAGCAACAGGGTGGTGGTGATAGGAGATTTTAATTTTCCCA
The DNA here is from genome assembly GCF_036365525.1 of Heterodontus francisci. Lineage (NCBI taxonomy): Eukaryota > Metazoa > Chordata > Chondrichthyes > Heterodontiformes > Heterodontidae > Heterodontus > Heterodontus francisci. The sequence continues at coordinate 368,771 of NW_027140601.1, read as the reverse complement.
ACATTGACTGGGATTCACTGAGTGTTAGAGGTCTAGATGGAGCAGAATTTGTAAGGAGCATCCAGGAGGGTTTTCTAGAGCAGTATGTAAATAGTCCAACTCGGGAAGGGGCCATACTGGACCTGGTGTTGGGGAATGAGCCCGGCCAGGTGGTTGAAGTTTCAGTAGGGGACTACTTTGGGAATAGTGATCACAATTTCGTAAGTTTTAGAATACTCATGGACAAAGACAAGAGTGGTCCTAAAGGAAGAGTGCTAAATTGGGGCAAGGCCAACTATACCAAAATTCGGCAGGAGCTGGGGAATGCAGATCGGGAGCAGCTGTTTGAAGGTAAATCCACATTTGATATGTGGGAGGCTTTCAAAGAGAGGTTGATCAGCGTGCAGGAGAGACATGTTCCTGTGTAAATGAGGGATAGAAATGGCAAGATTAGGGAACCATGGATGACAGGTGAAATTGTGAGACTAGCTAAGAGGGAAAAGGAAACAAACATAAGGTCTAGGTGGCTAAAGAAAGACGAAGCTGTGAAAGTCTATCGGGAATGTTGGACCAATCTGAAACGAGGTATTAAGAGGGCTAAAAGTGGTCATGAAATATCTTGAGCAAACAGGGTTAAGGAAAACCCCAAAGCCTTTTATTCACATATCAGGAGCAAGAAGGTAACTAGAGAAAGGATTGGCCCACTCAAGGACAAAGGAATAAAGTTATGCGTGGAGTCAGAGAAAATGGGTGAGATTCTAAACGAGTACTTTGCATCGGTATTCATCGAGGAGAGGGACATGACGGATGTTGAGGTTAGGGACAGATGTTTGATTACTCTAGGTCAAGCCGGCATAAGGAGGGAGCAAGTTTTGGGTATTCTAAAAGGAATTAAGGTGGACAAGTCCCCAGGTCCGGATCGGATCTATCCCAGGTTACTGAGAGAACGAGAGAGGAAATAGCTGGGGCCTTAACAGGTATCTTTGCAGCATCCTTAAACACGGGTGAGGTCCCGGAGGACAGGAGAATTGTTAATGTTGTCCCCTTGTTTAAGAAGGGTAGCAGGGATAATCCAGGTAATTATAGACCGGTGAGCCTGACGTCAGTGGTAGGGAAGCTGCTGGAGAAGATACTGAGAGATAGGATCTATTCCCATTTGGAAGAAAATGGGCTTATCAGTGATAGGCAACACGGTTTTGTGCAGGGAAGGTCATGTCTTACTAACTTAATAGAATTCTTTGAGGAAGTGACAAAGTTGATTGATGAGGGAAGGGCTGTAGATGTCATATACATGGACTTCAGTAAGGCGTTTGATAAGGGTCCCCATGGTAGGCTGATGGAGAAAGTGAAGTCGCATGGGATCCAGGGTGTCCTGGCTAGATGGATAAAGAACTGGCTGGGCAACAGGAGACAGAGAGTAGCAGTGGAAGGGAGTTTCTCAAAATGGAGACGTGTGACCAGTGGTGTTCCACAGGGATCTGTGCTGGGACCACTGTTGTTTTTGATATACATAAATGATTTGGAGGAAAGTATAGGTGGTCTGATCAGCAAGTTTGCAGACGACACTATGATTGGTGATGTAGCAGATAGTGAAGGGGACTGTCAGAGAATACAGCAGAATATAGATAGATTGGAGAGTTGGACAGAGAAATGGCAGATTGAGTTCAATCAGGGTAAATGCGAGGTGATGCATTTTGGAAGATCCAATTCAAGAGTGAACTGTACAGTAAATGGAAAAGTCCTGGGGAAAATTGATGTCCAGAGAGATTTGGGTGTTCAGGTCCATTGTTCCCTGAAGGTGGCAACGCAGGTCAATAGAGTGGTCAAGAAGGCATACGGCATGCTTTCCTTCATCGAACGGGATATTGAGTACAAGATTTGGCAGGTCATGTTACAGTTGTATAGGACTTTGGTTCGGCCACATTTGGAATACTGCGTGCAGTTCTGGTCGCCACATTACCAAAGGGATGTGGATGCTTTAGAGAGGGTGCAGAGGAGGTTCACCAGGATGTTGCCTGGTATGGAGGGCGCTCGCTATGAAGAGAGGTTGAGTACATTAGGATTATTTTCATTGGAAAGGCGGAGGTTGCGGGGGGACCTGATTGAGGTGTACAAAATCATGAGAGGTATAGACAGGGTGGATAGCAAGAAGCTTTTTCCCAGAGTGGGGGATTCAAATACACGGGGTCACGAGTTCAAAGTGAAAGGGGTAAAGTTTAGGGGGGATATGCGTGGAAAGTTCTTTACACAGAGGGTGGTGGGTGCATGGAACACTTTGCCAGCAGAGGTGGTAGATGCGAACACGATAGCGTCTTTTAAGATGTATCTAGACAGAGACATGAATGGGCAGGAAGCAAAGAGATACAGACGCTCAGAAAATAGGCGACATGTTTAGGTAGAGGATCTGGATCGGCGCAGGCTTGGAGGGCCGAAGGGCCTGTTCCTGTGCTGTAATTTTCTTTGTTCTTTGTTTTTTTTTCTAAAACGGCAGCACTTTCTCAGTACAGACCCTCCACATGTACGGCACTCCCTCAGTACTGACCATCAAACAGTGTGGCACTCCCTCAGTACTGAGCCTCCGACAGCATGGCATTCCCTCTTTCCAGACCCTCCGACAGTTTGGCACTCCCTGAGTGCAGAGCCTCTGTAAGTGCGGCACAGCCTCAGTATTGATCCTCCAACAGTGCGGCTGTCCCTCAGTACCTACCCTCCGACAGTGCGGCACTCCCTCAGTACTGACCCTGCGACAGTATTGCACTCCCTCAGTTCTGAAACGCCGAGAGTATGGCACTCCGTCAGTACTGATCCTCTGGCAGTGCAGCATTCCATCAGTACTGACACTCTGTGAGTGCAGCCCATCACAGTACTGACCCTCTGACATTGCAGCGCTCCCTCATTATTGACTCAACAACAATGCAGAAGTCCCTCAGTACCTACCAACTGACAGAACAGCATCCCTCAATACTGACAATCTGAGAGTGCAGCGCTCCCTCAGTACTGACTCAGCAACAATGCAGCGCTTTTTCAGAACTGACCATCTGAAAGTGCAGCGCTCCTTCAGTGCTGACTCGACAACAATTAAGTACTCCCTCAATACTGATTCTGTGACAGTGCATCACACCCTCAGTCCTGACTCAACAACAATTCAGCAGTCCGTCAGTACCTGCCATCTGACAGAGAAGCATGCCTCAATACTGACAATCTGAGAGTGCAGCGCTCCCTCAGTAGTGACTCAGGAACACTGCAGCGCTTTTTCAGAACTGACCAACAGAAGGTGCAGCGCTCCCTCAGTTCTGACTCGACAACAATGCAGCACTCCCTCATTACCGACGCTTTGACAGTGCTGCATTCCCTCAGTGCAGACTCAACAACAATGCAGCTCTCCCTCAGTACTGACCTTCTGAAAGTTCAGAACTCCCTCAGTACTGACGATCCAAAAATTCAGCACTCCCTCAGATCCAGCCCTCCGACAGTCCAGCACTTCCTTAGTATTGACCCTCTGACAGTGCAGCACTCCCGCAGAGCTGACCCTCCGACAGTATGGCACTCCCTCAGTTATGACCCTGTGACAGTATGGACCTCCCTCGGTACTGACCCTTGGACTCTGAGAATGCCGCAATCCCTCAGTACTGACTCAATAACAATGCAGCGGCTACTCAGCACTGACCCTCTGAACTTATGGCACTCCCTCAACACTGAGAATCTGACAGTGCAGCAATTCCTCAGTCCTGACCCTCCGACAGTATGGCATTCCCTCTTTACTGACCCTCCGACAGTTTTGCACTCCCTGAGAACAGAGCCTCTGGAAGTGCAGCACAGCCTCAGTACTGATCCTCCAACAGTGCGGCTGTCTCTCAGTACTTACCCTACGACAGTATGGCACTCACTCAGTACTGACATTCCGACATTGCGGCACTCCCTCAGTACTGACCCTCCGACACTATTGCACTCCCTCAGTTCTAACACTCCAAGAGTATGGCACTCCCTCAGTACTGATCCTCTGGCAGTGCAGCATTCCATCAGTACTGACACTCTGAGAGTGCAGCCCCTCTCAGTACTGACACTCTGACAATATGGAACTCCCTCGGGACTGACCCTTGGACTCTGAGAATGCCGCAATCCCTCAGTACCGACTCAACAACAATGCAGCGGCTCCTCAGTACTGAGCCTCCACAGTATGACATTCAGTCAGAACTGACCCTCCAACAGCACGGCACTCCCTTAGTACGGACCCTGCGACAGTATGGTACTACCTCTGTACTGACCCTCCGACATTCAGGCACTCCCTCTGTACTAAACCCCCAACAGTGCAGCACTCCCCAGTACTGTGCCTCCGACAGCATTGCACCCCTCAGTACCGACCCTCTGACAGTATGGCACTCTCTCAGTACTGACCCTCCGACACAACAGCACTCCCTCAGTAGTTACCATTCAACAGTGCAGCAGTCCCTCAGTACTGGTCCTCTGACAGTGCGGCGCTCCTACAGTACTGATGCTCTGGCAGGGCAGCATTCCCTCAGTACTGACACTCTGGTAGTGCAGCACTCCTTCAGTATTGACCCTCTGACAGTGCAGCGCTCCATCAGTACTGACTCAGAAACAATGCTGCAGTCCTTCAGCACTTACACTCTGACAGAGCCGCATCCCTCAATACTGGCACTACGAGAGTGCAGCGCGCCCTCGGTACTGACTCAGCAACAAGACAACGCTCCTTCAGAAGTGACCATCTGACAGTGCAGCACTCCCTCAGTACTGAGCCTCCGACAGTATGGCACTCCCTCAGTACTGACCCTCCGACAGTGCGGCACTCCCTTCGTACTGACTCTCCGACAGTGCAACACTCAATCAGTACCGACCTTCTGACAGTGCAACACTCGCTCAGTACTGACCCTCTAACAGAGCAGCAGTCACTCACTAATGATCCTCCGACAGTGCAGCACTCTCTCAGTCGTGACAATCTGAGGGTGCAGCATTATCTCAGGACAGAATTAACAACAATGTGGCACTCCCGGAGTACAGACCCTCCGACTGTGCAGCACTTCCTCAGTACTGACCGTCCTACAGTATGGCACTCCATCAGTGCAGACCGTCCGACAGTGTGGCACTCCCTCAATACAGAACTTCCAACAGTATGGCTCTCCCTCAGTACTGACCAACTGAGAGTGCAGCACTCCCTCAGTACTGAACATTTAACAGTGCAGCACTCGCTCAGTACTGACCCTCCGACATTGCGGCACTCCCTCAGGAGTGACGGTCCGACATGATGGCACTCCCTCAGTACTGACCCTCCAACAGTGCGGCACTCTCTCAGTACTGACACAACAACAATGCAGCACTCTCTCAGAACTGACCATCTGACAGTGCAGCAGTCCCTCAGTGCTGGCGCTCCAAACGTGCAACACTCCCTCAGTACCTACCCTCCGACAGTATGGCCCTCCTGCCGTACGTACCCTCAGCCAGTATGGCAGTTCCTCAGTCCTGATCCTCCGAAACTGTGGCACTCCCTCACCACCACCGTTCTGACAGTTTGACACTCCCTCAGTACTGACCATCCGACATTGCAGCACGCCCTCAGTAGTGACCCTTCAAAAGTGGAGCACTCCCTCAGTACTGATCCTCTGGCAGTGCAGCATTCCCTCAGTGCTGACACTCTGAGAGTGCAGCAGCCCCTCAGTATTGACCCTCTGACAATGCAGCGCTCCCTCTGTACGAACTCAACAACAATGCAGCGCTCCCTCCAAACCGACCCTTTGACAGTGCAGCATACCACTCTGAAAGAGAAGCGCTCCCTCAGTAATGACTCAACTACAATGCAGTGCTCCTTCAGAACTGACCCTATGACAGTGCTGCACTCCCTCAGTACTGACTCTCTGAGAGTGCAGCGCTCCTTCAGTGCTGACTCAACAACAATGCAGCACTCACTCTGTACTGACCATCTGACAGTGCAGCAGTCCCTCAGTACGAGCGCACCAAAAGTGAAGCACTCCCTCTGTACTTACCCTCCGACAGTAAGGCATACCCTCAATACTGACCCTCTGACAGCACAGCCCTCCCTCAGTATTGATCGTCCGACAGTGGAGCTCTCCCTCAGTACTGACCTTCCGACAGGGCAGCACTCCCTCAGTACTGATCCTCCGACAGTGCAGCTCTACCTCTGCACTGACACTCCACCAGTATGGTACTCACTCAGCACTGACCCTCCAACAGTATGGCACTCCTTCAGTATCGAGCCTCCGCCAGGATGGCACTCCCTCAGTACTGTCCCTCAAACAGTGCAGCTCTCACTCAGTACTGATCCTACGACATTGCAGCACTCCCTCAGTACTGACCTTCCACCATTATAGCCCTCCCTCAGTACCGAAACGCAAATAGTTCGGCACTCCCTCAGTACTGAGCCTCCAATAGTATGGCAATCAATCATTACTGATCCTCCAACAGTATGGCACTCCCTCAGTACTCAACCCCCAACACTGCAGCACTCCCTCATTACTGACTCTCCAACAGTATGGCACTCCCTAAGTACTGAACTGCCATTAGTGCAGCACTCCCTCAGTACTGCCCATCCGACAATATTGCACTCCCTCAGCACTGACCTTCTGACAGTATGGCACTCCCTCAGTACTGACCCTCCGACAGTATGGCACTTCCTCAGTACTGACACTCCAACAGTATGACACTCCCTCTGTCCAGACCTTCCGACTGTGCGGCACTGTCTCAGTACTGACGCTCTGACTGTGTAGCATTCCCTCAGTACTGACACTCTGACAGTGCAGCTCTCCCTCTGTACTCATACCACAACATTGCAGCGCTCCCTCAGCATTGACCCTCAGACAGTGCAACTTACCTCAATACTTACACTCTGAGAGCGAAGCGCTCCCTCAGTAATGACTCAACAACAATGCAGTGCTCCTTCAGAACTGACCCACTGTCAGTGCAGCACTCCCTCAGTATTGACGCTCTGACAGTGCAGCACTCACACAGTACAAACTCTCTGAGGGTGCAGCACTCCCTCAGTACTGAAACTCTGAGAGTGCAGTACTCCCTCAGTCCTGACTCAACAACAATGCAGCATTCTCTCAGTACTGATCATCTGACAGTGCAGCAGTCCCTCAGTACTGGTGCGCCAGAAATTCAGTACTCCCTCAGGTCTGACCCTCCGACAGGATGGCACACCTTCAGTACTGAGTATCTGACAGTGCAGCTCAACCTCTGTACTGACCCTCCACCAGTATGGTTTTCCCTCAGTACTGACACTCCGACGTTATGGCACTCCCTCATTTCTGAGCATCTGACAGTGCAGCACTCCATCAGTACTGACCCCCGACAGTATGGCACTCCCTCAGTACTGACATTCCGACAGTACAGTGCTCCCTCAGTACTGACCCTCTGACAGTATGGCGCACCCTCTGTACTGACCCTTGGAGAGTGCAGCACTCCCTCAGTGCTGACCCGCCGACAGTATGGCAGTCCCTCATTACTGATCGCCCTAAAGTGAGGCACTCCCTCATTACCCACTGTCTGACAGTGCCGCATTCCTTCTGTACTGACTCAACAACAATGCATTGCCCCCTCAGTACTGACCCTCCGACAGTATAGACCTCCCGCCGAAATGTCCATCCGACAGGATGGCAGTCCCTCAGTACTGACCCTGCGACAGTATGGTACTCCCTCAGTACTGACCCTCCGACAGTATAGACCTCCCGCCGAAATGTCCATCCGACAGGATGGCAGTCCCTCAGTACTGACCCTGCGACAGTATAGCACTCCCTCAGCACTGACCATCCGACATTGCAGCCTTCAGTAGTGACCTTTCAAAAGTGAAACTCTCCATCAGTACTGATCATCTGACAGATGAGCACTCCCACAGTACTTATCCTCTGGTAGTGCAGCACTCCCTCAGTACAGACCCTCGAAAAGTGCAGCGCTCCCTCTGTACTGACTCAACATCAATGCAGTTCTCCCTCAGTACTGATCCTCTGAGTGCCGCATACCTCAATACTGACACTCTGAGAGTGAAGCGCTCGCTCAGCAATGGCTCAACAACAATGCAGTGCTCCTTCAGAAGTGAACCACTGACAGTGCAGCACTCCCTCAGTACTGACTCTCTGTGAGTGCAGCACTCCCTCAATACAGACACTCTGAGGGTGCAACATTCCCTCTGTACTGAATATCTGACAGTGCAGCGCTCCCTCAGTACTGACACTCTGGGAGTGCAGCACTACACAATACAGACACTCTGAGGGTGCAGCATTCCCTCAGTACTGAATATCTGACAGTGCAGCATTCCCTCAGTACTGACTCAAGAACAGTGCAGCACTCCCTCTGTACTGAATATCTGACAGTGCAGCACTCCCTCAGTACTGACACTCTGGGAGTGCAGAGCTCCCTCAGTACTGACCCTCTGACCGCGGAGCACTCCCTCACTAATGGACGTCTGACAGTGCACCACAGGGCGGCACAGTGGCGCAGTGGTTAGCACCGCAGCCTCATATCTCCTGCGACCAGTGTTCAATTCTGTGCACTACCCGTGTGGAGGATGAAAAATCTCCCTGTGTCTGCGTGGGTTTCCTCCGGGTGCTCCAGTTTCCTCCCACATGCCAAAGTCTTGCAGGTTGATAGGTAAATTGGCCATTAGCAATTGCCCCTAGTATAGGTAGGTGGTAGGGGAAGATAGGGACAGGTGGGGATGTGTTTGAAATATGGAATTAGAGTAGGATTAGTATAAATGGGTGGTTGTTGGTCCGCACCGACTTGGTGCCAAAAGGCCTGTTTCAGTGCTGTAACTCTAATCTAATATAATCTAATTCCTTCAGTACTAACAATCTGAGAGTGCAGCATTTTCTCAGTACTGGCAAAACAACAACGCAGCGCCCCCTCAGTTCTGACCATCTGACAGTGCAGCGCTCCCTCAGTACTGACTCAACAACAATATATTGCCCCCTCAGTACTGACCCTCCGACAGTATGGTACTCCCGCAGTACTGACCCTCCGACAGTCTGGCACTCCCTCAGTACTGACTATCAGACACTGCAGCACGCTTTCAGCAGTGAACCTTCAAAAGTGAAGCACTCCGTCAGTATTGATCCTCTAACAGATGAGCACTCCCTCAGTACAGATACTCGGACAGTGCAGCGCTCCCTCTGTACTGATTCAACAACAATGCAGCGCTCCCTTAGTACTGACCAACCGACGGTATGGCACTCCCTCAGTACTGACCCTCCGACAGTATGGCACTTCCTCAGTACGAATGTTCCGAAAGTGCGGCACTCCCTCATCACCAACTTTCTGACAGTGCGGCACTACCTTAGTACTGACCTTCTGAAGGTTGGCACTCCCTCAGGACTGACCCTCCGACAGCATGGCATTTCCTCTGTACTGACCATCCGACAGTCCAGCACTCCCTCTGTACCACCTTTCTGACAGTGCAACACTCCCTCAGTACTCAACCTCTAACAGTGCAGCAGTCCCTCAGGACTGACCCTCCGAAAGTATGTCATTCCCTCATTACTGACTCTCCGACAGTATGGCACTCACTCAGTACTGACCCTCCGACAGTGCGGCACACCCTCAGTACTGACACTCTGACAGTATGGCAATCCCTCAATACTGACCCTGCGACAGTATGGCTCTCCCTCATTACTGATGCTCCAACAGTGCGGCACTCCCTCAGTACTGACCGCCCGACAGTATGACACACCCTCAGTACTAATACTGTTACAGTATGGCAATCTCTCAGCACTGAACCTCCTACACTGCGGCACTCCCTCAGTACTGAATCTCCGTCATTGGGGCACTGCCTCAGTACTGAACCTCTGACAGTGCAGCACTCCCTCAGTGCTGGCACTCTGAGAGGGCAACGCTCCCTCGGTACAGACTGAACAAAAACGAGGCGCTCCCTCAGTACTGAACATCTGACAGTGCAGCCCTCCATCAGTAGTAACGCTCCAAAGTTGCAGCATTTCCTCAGTGCGGAACCTCTGACTGTGCGTCACTCCCTCATCACCAACTTTCTGACAGTTCAGCACTCCCACAGTACTGGCCCTCTGACAGTATGGCACTCCATCAGTAATGACCCTCCGACAGTGCGGTACACCCTCAGGACTGACACTCCGACAGTATGGCAGTCTCTCATTACCTACCCTCCAATATTTTGGCACTCTCTCACCACTGACCTTCCGACATTTTGAGACTCACTCTGTACCGGCCATCCGAAAGTGCTGCTCTCCCTCAGTCCTAACCCTCTGCCACTATGGCACTAAGTCAGAACTTACCCTCCGACAGTACGGCACTCCCTCAGTACTGATCCTCCGACAGTACAGCACTCTCTCAGTACTGATCTTCCGACGGAGCGCCACTCCCTCAGTACTTACCCTCCGACAGTATGGCATTGCCTCAGTAATGCCCCTCCGAAAGTATGGCACTCCCTCATTACTCAGCCACCGACATTGCCGCACTCCCTCACTACTGACCCTCCGACAGTATGGCACTCCCTCAGTATTGGCGCTCCGACATTATGGCACTCCTTCAGTATTGAACCTCCGACAGCGCTTCACTCACTCAGTTCTGACCCTCCGACAGCTTGGCACTCCCTCAGTAATGACCATCCAACAGTATGGCACACGTTAGGGTTAGGGATAGGGTTAGGGTTAGGGTTAGGGGTTTTCACAGTGGATCAGGATCCTGCCAGGTGTGAAGGGGTTTTCTCAGTGTATCACGATCCTGCCAGGTGTGTATGGGGGTTTCACAGTATATCAGGATTCTGCCAGGTGTGTATGGGGATTCACAGATTTTCAGGATGCTGCCAGGTGTGTATGGGGGTTTCACAGTTTATCAGGATCCTGCCAGGTGTGTATGGGGTTTTCACAGTGTATCATGATCCTGCCAGGTGTGTATGGGGTTTTCACAGTGGATCAGGATCCTGCCAGGTGTGTATGGGGTTTTCACAGTTTAACAGGATCCTGCCAAGTGTGTATGGGTGTTTCATAGTTTATCAGGATCCTGCCAGGTGCGTATGGGGGTTTCATAGTTCATCAGGATCCTGCCAGGTGTGTATGGGGTTTTCACTGTGTATCAGGATCCTGCCAGGTGAGTATGGGGGTTTCACAGTATATCAGGATTCTGCCAGGTGTGTATGGGGTTTCACAGATTTTCAGGATGCTGCCAGGTGTGTTTGGGGTTTTCACAGTGTATCAGGATCCAGCCAGGTGTGTATGTGGTTTTCACAGTGTATCAGGATCCTGCCAGGTATGTATGGGGGTTTCACAGTGTATCAGGATCCTGCCAGGTGTGTATGGGGTTTTCACAGTGTGTCAGGATCCTGCCAGGTGTGTATGGGGGTTCCACAGTGTATCAGGATCCTGCCAGGTGTGTATTTGGGTTTCACAGTGTATCAGTATCCTGCCAGGTGTCTATGGGGTTTTCAAAGTGGATCAGGAACCTGCCAGGTGTGTATGGGGTTTCCACAGTGGATCAGGATCCTGCCAGGTGTGTATGGGGTTTTCACAGTGTATCAGGATCCTGCCAGGTGTGTATGGGGTTTTCAGAGTGGATCAGGATCCTGCCAGGTGTGTATGGGTTTTGCACAGTTTAGCAGGATCCTGCCAGGTGTGCATGGGGGTTTCACAGTTGATCAGGATCCTGCCAGGTGTGTATGGGGTTTTCACAGTGTATCAGGATCGTGCCAGGTGTGTATGGGGGTTTCACAGTGGATCAATGTCCTGCCAGGTGCTTATGGGGTTTTCACAGTGGATCAGGATATGCCAGGTGTGCATGGGGTTTTCACAGTGTATCAGGATCCTGCCAGGAGTGTATACGGGCTTCATAATTTATCAGGATCCTGCCAGGTGAGTATGGGGTTTTCACAGTGTATCAGGATCCTGCCAGGTGTGTATGGGGGTTTCATAGTTTATCAGGATCCTGCCAGGTGTGTTTGGGGGTTTCATAGTTTATCAGGATCCTGCCAGGTGTGTATGGGTTTTTCACAGTGTATCAGTATCCTGCCAGGTGTGCATGGGGTTTTCACAGTGGATCAGGATCCTACCAGGTGTGTATGGGGTTTTCACAGTGTATCAGGATCCTGCCAGGTGTGTACGGGGTTTTCACGGTGGATCAGGATCCTGCCAGGTGTGTATGGGGTTTTCACAGTTTAGCAGGATCCTGCCAGGTGTGTATGGGGGTTTCACAGTTTATCAGGATCCTGCCAGGTGTGTATGGGGGTTTCACAGTGTATCAGTGTCCTGCCAGGTGAGTATGGGGGTTTCACAGTTTATCAGGATCCTGCCAGGTGTGGATGGGGTTTTCACAGTTTATCAGGATCCTGCCAGGTGTGTATGGGGATTTCACAGTTTATCAGGATCCTGCTAGGTGTGTATGGGTTTTCACATTTTATCAGGATCCTGCCAGGTGTGCATGGGGGTTTCACAGTTTATCAGGATCCTGCCAGGTGTGAATGGGGTTCTCACAGTTTATCAGGATCCTGCCAGGTATGTCTGGGGTTTTCACAGTTTATCAGGATCCTGCCAGGTGTGTATGGGGGTTTCATAGATTATCCGGACCCTGCCAGGTGTGTATGGGGTTTTCACAGTGTATAAGGATCCTGCCAGTGGAGTATGGGGTTTTCACAGTGGATCAGGATCCTGCCAGGTGTGTCTGGGGTTGTCACAGTATATCAGGATCCTGCCAGGTGTGTATGGGGTTTTCACAGTCTATCAGGATCCTGCCAGGTGTGTATGGGGGTATTATAGTTTATCAGGAAACTGCCAGGTGTGTATGAATGTTTCATAGTTTATCAGGATCCTGCCAGGTGTGTATGGGGTTTTCACAGTGTATCAGGATCCTGCCAGGTGTGTATGGGGGTTTCATAGTTTATCAGGATTCTGCCAGGTGTGTATGGGGGTTTCATAGTTTATCAGGATCCTGCCAGGTGTGTATGGGGTTTTCACAGTGTATCAGGATCCTGCATGGTGTGTATGGGATTTTCACAGTGGAGCAATATCCTGCCAGGTGTGTATGGGGTTCTCACAGTGTATTCGGATCCTGCCAGGTGTGTATGGGGTTTTCACAGTGGATCAGGATCCTGCCAGGTGTGTATGGGGTTTTCACAGTTCAGCAGGAACCTGCCAGGTGTGTATGGGGGTTTCACTGTTTATCAGGATCCTGCCAGGTGTGCATGGGGTTTTCACAGTGTATCAGGGTCCTGCCAGGTTTGTATACGGGTTTCATAATTTATCAGGATCCTGCCAGGTGTGTATGGGGTTTTCACAGTGTATCAGGATCCTGCCAGGTATGGATGGGGGTTTCATAGTTTATCAGGATCCTGCCAGGTGTGTATGGGGGTTTCATAGTGTATCAGGATCCTGCCAGGTGTGTATGGGGTTTTCACAGACTATCAGGATCCTGCCAGGTGTGTATGGGGTTTTCACAGTGGATCAGGATCCTGCCAGGTGTGTATGGGGTTTTCACAGTGTATCAGGATCATGCCAGGTGTGTATGGGGTTTTCACAGTGTATCAGGATCCTGCCAGGTGTGTATGGGGTTTTCACAGTGGATCAGGATCCTGCCAGGTGTGTATGGGTGTTTCACAGTGTATCAGGGTCCTGCCAGGTGTGTATGGGGTTTTCACATTGTTTCAGGGTCCTGCAAGGACTGTATGGGGGTTTCACAGTTTATCAGGATCCTGCCAGGTGTGTATGGGGTTTTCACAGTTTATCAGTATCCTGCCAGGTGTGTATGGGTATTTCACAGTTTATCAGGATCCTGCCAGGTGTCTATGGGTTTTCACAGTTTGTCAGGATCCTGCCAGGTGTGCATGGGGGTTTCACATTTTATCAGGTTCCTGCCAGGTGTTTATGGGTTTTTCACAGTGTATCAGGATCCTGCCAGGTGTGCATGGGGTTTTCACAGTGGATCAGGATCCTACCAGGTGTGTATGGGGTTTTCACAGTGTATCAGGATCCTGCCAGGTGTGTACAGGGTTTTCACAGTGGATCAGGATCCTGCCAGGTGTGTATGGGGTTTTCACAGTTTAGCAGGATCCTGCCAGGTGTGTATGGGGGTTTCACAGTTTATCAGGATCCTGCCAGGTGTGTATGGGGTTTTCACAGTGTATCAGTGTCCTGCCAGGTGAGTATGGGGGTTTCACAGTTTATCAGGATCCTGCCAGGTGTGGATGGGGTTTTCACAGTTTATCAGGATCCTGCCAGGTGTGTATGGGGATTTCACAGTTTATCAGGATCCTGCTAGGTGTGTATGGGTTTTCACAGTTTATCAGGATCCTGCCAGGTGTGCATGGGGGTTTCACAGTTTATCAGGATCCTGCCAGGTGTGAATGGGGTTCTCACAGTTTATCAGGATCCTGCCAGGTATGTCTGGGGTTTTCACAGTTTATCAGGATCCTGCCAGGTGTGTATGGGGGTTTCATAGATTATCCGGACCCTGCCAGGTGTGTATGGGGTTTTCACAGTGGATCAGGATCCTGCCAGGTGTGTCTGGGGTTGTCACAGTGTATAAGGATCCTGCCAGGTGAGTATGGGGTTTTCACAGTGGATCAGGATCCTGCCAGGTGTGTCTGGGGTTGTCACCGTATTTCAGGATCCTGCCAGGTGTGTATGGGGTTTTCACAGTTTATCAGGATCCTGCCAGGTGTGTATGGGGGTATTATAGTTTATCAGGAAACTGCCAGGTGTGTATGAATGTTTAATAGTTTATCAGGATCCTGCCAGGTGTGTATGGGGATTTCACAGTTTATCAGGATCCTGCTAGGTGTGTATGGGTTTTCACATTTTATCAGGATCCTGCCAGGTGTGCATGGGGGTTTCACAGTTTATCAGGATCCTGCCAGGTGTGAATGGGGTTCTCACAGTTTATCAGGATCCTGCCAGGTATGTCTGGGGTTTTCACAGTTTATCAGGATCCTGCCAGGTGTGTATGGGGGTTTCATAGATTATCCGGACCCTGCCAGGTGTGTATGGGGTTTTCACAGTGTATAAGGATCCTGCCAGTGGAGTATGGGGTTTTCACAGTGGATCAGGATCCTGCCAGGTGTGTCTGGGGTTGTCACAGTATATCAGGATCCTGCCAGGTGTGTATGGGGTTTTCACAGTCTATCAGGATCCTGCCAGGTGTGTATGGGGGTATTATAGTTTATCAGGAAACTGCCAGGTGTGTATGAATGTTTCATAGTTTATCAGGATCCTGCCAGGTGTGTATGGGGTTTTCACAGTGTATCAGGATCCTGCCAGGTGTGTATGGGGGTTTCATAGTTTATCAGGATTCTGCCAGGTGTGTATGGGGGTTTCATAGTTTATCAGGATCCTGCCAGGTGTGTATGGGGTTTTCACAGTGTATCAGGATCCTGCATGGTGTGTATGGGATTTTCACAGTGGAGCAATATCCTGCCAGGTGTGTATGGGGTTCTCACAGTGTATTCGGATCCTGCCAGGTGTGTATGGGGTTTTCACAGTGGATCAGGATCCTGCCAGGTGTGTATGGGGTTTTCACAGTTCAGCAGGAACCTGCCAGGTGTGTATGGGGGTTTCACTGTTTATCAGGATCCTGCCAGGTGTGCATGGGGTTTTCACAGTGTATCAGGGTCCTGCCAGGTTTGTATACGGGTTTCATAATTTATCAGGATCCTGCCAGGTGTGTATGGGGTTTTCACAGTGTATCAGGATCCTGCCAGGTATGGATGGGGGTTTCATAGTTTATCAGGATCCTGCCAGGTGTGTATGGGGGTTTCATAGTGTATCAGGATCCTGCCAGGTGTGTATGGGGTTTTCACAGACTATCAGGATCCTGCCAGGTGTGTATGGGGTTTTCACAGTGGATCAGGATCCTGCCAGGTGTGTATGGGGTTTTCACAGTGTATCAGGATCATGCCAGGTGTGTATGGGGTTTTCACAGTGTATCAGGATCCTGCCAGGTGTGTATGGGGTTTTCACAGTGGATCAGGATCCTGCCAGGTGTGTATGGGTGTTTCACAGTGTATCAGGGTCCTGCCAGGTGTGTATGGGGTTTTCACATTGTTTCAGGGTCCTGCAAGGACTGTATGGGGGTTTCACAGTTTATCAGGATCCTGCCAGGTGTGTATGGGGTTTTCACAGTTTATCAGTATCCTGCCAGGTGTGTATGGGTATTTCACAGTTTATCAGGATCCTGCCAGGTGTCTATGGGTTTTCACAGTTTGTCAGGATCCTGCCAGGTGTGCATGGGGGTTTCACATTTTATCAGGTTCCTGCCAGGTGTTTATGGGTTTTTCACAGTGTATCAGGATCCTGCCAGGTGTGCATGGGGTTTTCACAGTGGATCAGGATCCTACCAGGTGTGTATGGGGTTTTCACAGTGTATCAGGATCCTGCCAGGTGTGTACAGGGTTTTCACAGTGGATCAGGATCCTGCCAGGTGTGTATGGGGTTTTCACAGTTTAGCAGGATCCTGCCAGGTGTGTATGGGGGTTTCACAGTTTATCAGGATCCTGCCAGGTGTGTATGGGGTTTTCACAGTGTATCAGTGTCCTGCCAGGTGAGTATGGGGGTTTCACAGTTTATCAGGATCCTGCCAGGTGTGGATGGGGTTTTCACAGTTTATCAGGATCCTGCCAGGTGTGTATGGGGATTTCACAGTTTATCAGGATCCTGCTAGGTGTGTATGGGTTTTCACAGTTTATCAGGATCCTGCCAGGTGTGCATGGGGGTTTCACAGTTTATCAGGATCCTGCCAGGTGTGAATGGGGTTCTCACAGTTTATCAGGATCCTGCCAGGTATGTCTGGGGTTTTCACAGTTTATCAGGATCCTGCCAGGTGTGTATGGGGGTTTCATAGATTATCCGGACCCTGCCAGGTGTGTATGGGGTTTTCACAGTGGATCAGGATCCTGCCAGGTGTGTCTGGGGTTGTCACAGTGTATAAGGATCCTGCCAGGTGAGTATGGGGTTTTCACAGTGGATCAGGATCCTGCCAGGTGTGTCTGGGGTTGTCACCGTATTTCAGGATCCTGCCAGGTGTGTATGGGGTTTTCACAGTTTATCAGGATCCTGCCAGGTGTGTATGGGGGTATTATAGTTTATCAGGAAACTGCCAGGTGTGTATGAATGTTTAATAGTTTATCAGGATCCTGCCAGGTGTGTATGGGGTTTTCACAGTGTATCAGGATCCTGCCAGGTGTGTATGAGGGTTTCATAGTTTATCAGGATTCTGCCAGGTGTGTATGGGGGTTTCATAGTTTATCAGGATCCTGCCAGGTGTGTATGGGGTTTTCACAGTGTATCAGGATCCTGCATGGTGTGTATGGGATTTTCACAGTGGATCAGTATCCTGCCAGGTGTGTATGGGGTTTTCACAGTGTATCCGGATCCTGCCAGGTGTGTATGGGGTTTTCACAGTGGATCAGGATCCTGCCAGGTGTGTATGGGGTTTTCACAGTTCAGCAGGAACCTGCCAGGTGTGTATGGGGGTTTCACTGTTTATCAGGATCCTGCCAGGTGTGCATGGGGTTTTCACAGTGTATCAGGGTCCTGCCAGGTGTGTATACGGTTTTCATAATTTATCAGGATCCTGCCAGGTGTATATGGGGTTTACACAGTGTATCAGGATCCTGCCAGGTATGTATGGGGGTTTCATAGTTTATCAGGATCCTGCCAGGTGTGTATGGGGGTTTCATAGTGTATCAGGATCCTGCCAGGTGTGTATGGGGTTTTCACAGAGTATCAGGATACTGCCAGGTGTGTATGGGGTTTTCACAGTGGATCAGGATCCTGCCAGGTGTGTATGGGGTTTTCACAGTGTATCAGGATCATGCCAGGTGTGTATGGGGTTTTCACAGTGTATCAGGATCATGCCAGGTGTGTATGGGGTTTTCACAGTGGATCAGGATCCTGCCAGGTGAGTATGGGGTTTTCACATTGTATCAGGGTCCTGCAAGGACTGTATGGGGGTTTCACAGTTTATCAGGATCCTGCCAGGTGTGTATGGGGTTTTCACAGTTTATCTGTATCCTGCCAGGTGTGTATGGGTATTTCACAGTTTATCAGGATCCTGCCAGGTGTCTGTGGGTTTTCACAGTTTGTCAGGATCCTGCCATGTGTGCATGGGGGTTTCACATTTTATCAGGTTCCTGCCAGGTGTTTATGGAGTTTTCACAGTTTAGCTGGATCCTGCCAGGTGTGTATGGGGTTTTCACAGTGTATCAGTGTCCTGCCAGGTGTTTACACGGGTTTCATATTT
This sequence comes from Heterodontus francisci, assembly GCF_036365525.1. Lineage (NCBI taxonomy): Eukaryota > Metazoa > Chordata > Chondrichthyes > Heterodontiformes > Heterodontidae > Heterodontus > Heterodontus francisci. The sequence goes on along the minus strand of NW_027140601.1, from coordinate 350,573 downwards.
TATCAGGATCCTGCCAGGTGTGTATGGGGTTTTCACAGTGTATCAGTGTCCTGCCAGGTGAGTATGGGGGTTTCACAGTTTATCAGGATCCTGCCAGGTGTGGATGGGGTTTTCACAGTTTATCAGGATCCTGCCAGGTGTGTATGGGGATTTCACAGTTTATCAGGATCCTGCTAGGTGTGTATGGGTTTTCACAGTTTATCAGGATCCTGCCAGGTGTGCATGGGGGTTTCACAGTTTATCAGGATCCTGCCAGGTGTGAATGGGGTTCTCACAGTTTATCAGGATCCTGCCAGGTATGTCTGGGGTTTTCACAGTTTATCAGGATCCTGCCAGGTGTGTATGGGGTTGTCACAGTATATCAGGATACTGCCAGGTGTGTATGGGGTTTTCACAGTTTATCAGGATCCTGCCAGGTGTGTATGGGGGTATTATAGTTTATCAGGAAACTGCCAGGTGTGTATGAATGTTTAATAGTTTATCAGGATCCTGCCAGGTGTGTATGGGGTTTTCACAGTGTATCAGGATCCTGCCAGGTGTGTATGAGGGTTTCATAGTTTATCAGGATTCTGCCAGGTGTGTATGGGGTTTTCACAGTGTATCAGTGTCCTGCCAGGTGAGTATGGGGGTTTCACAGTTTATCAGGATCCTGCCAGGTGTGGATGGGGTTTTCACAGTTTATCAGGATCCTGCCAGGTGTGTATGGGGATTTCACAGTTTATCAGGATCCTGCTAGGTGTGTATGGGTTTTCACAGTTTATCAGGATCCTGCCAGGTGTGCATGGGGGTTTCACAGTTTATCAGGATCCTGCCAGGTGTGAATGGGGTTCTCACAGTTTATCAGGATCCTGCCAGGTATGTCTGGGGTTTTCACAGTTTATCAGGATCCTGCCAGGTGTGTATGGGGTTGTCACAGTATATCAGGATACTGCCAGGTGTGTATGGGGTTTTCACAGTTTATCAGGATCCTGCCAGGTGTGTATGGGGGTATTATAGTTTATCAGGAAACTGCCAGGTGTGTATGAATGTTTAATAGTTTATCAGGATCCTGCCAGGTGTGTATGGGGTTTTCACAGTGTATCAGGATCCTGCCAGGTGTGTATGAGGGTTTCATAGTTTATCAGGATTCTGCCAGGTGTGTATGGGGGTTTCATAGTTTATCAGGATCCTGCCAGGTGTGTATGGGGTTTTCACAGTGTATCAGGATCCTGCATGGTGTGTATGGGATTTTCACAGTGGATCAGTATCCTGCCAGGTGTGTATGGGGTTTTCACAGTGTATCCGGATCCTGCCAGGTGTGTATGGGGTTTTCACAGTGGATCAGGATCCTGCCAGGTGTGTATGGGGTTTTCACAGTTCAGCAGGAACCTGCCAGGTGTGTATGGGGGTTTCACTGTTTATCAGGATCCTGCCAGGTGTGCATGGGGTTTTCACAGTGTATCAGGGTCCTGCCAGGTGTGTAGACGGTTTTCATAATTTATCAGGATCCTGCCAGGTGTATATGGGGTTTACACAGTGTATCAGGATCCTGCCAGGTATGTATGGGGGTTTCATAGTTTATCAGGATCCTGCCAGGTGTGTATGGGGGTTTCATAGTGTATCAGGATCCTGCCAGGTGTGTATGGGGTTTTCACAGAGTATCAGGATACTGCCAGGTGTGTATGGGGTTTTCACAGTGGATCAGGATCCTGCCAGGTGTGTATGGGGTTTTCACAGTGTATCAGGATCATGCCAGGTGTGTATGGGGTTTTCACAGTGTATCAGGATCATGCCAGGTGTGTATGGGGTTTTCACAGTGGATCAGGATCCTGCCAGGTGAGTATGGGGTTTTCACATTGTATCAGGGTCCTGCAAGGACTGTATGGGGGTTTCACAGTTTATCAGGATCCTGCCAGGTGTGTATGGGGTTTTCACAGTTTATCTGTATCCTGCCAGGTGTGTATGGGTATTTCACAGTTTATCAGGATCCTGCCAGGTGTCTATGGGTTTTCACAGTTTGTCAGGATCCTGCCATGTGTGCATGGGGGTTTCACATTTTATCAGGTTCCTGCCAGGTGTTTATGGAGTTTTCACAGTTTAGCTGGATCCTGCCAGGTGTGTATGGGGTTTTCACAGTGTATCAGTGTCCTGCCAGGTGTGTACACGGGTTTCATATTTTATCAGGATCCTGCCAGGTGTGTATGGGGTTTTCACAGTGTATCAGTTTTCTGCCAGGTGTGTATGGGGTTTTCACAGTTTATCAGGATCCTGCCAGTTGTGTCTGGGGGTTTCATAGTTTATCAGGATCCTGTCAGGTGTGTATTGGGTTTTCACAGTGTATAAGGATCCTGCCAGGTGTGTATGGGGTTTTAACAGAGTAAAAGGATCCTGCCAGTGTTGCATGGGGTTTTCCCAGTTTATCAGGATCCTGCCAGGTGTGCGTGGGGGTTTCACAGTTTATCAGGATCCTGCCAGGTGTGTATGGGGTTCTCACAGTTTATCAGGATCCTGCCAGGTGTGTCTGGGGTTTTCACTGTTTATCAGGATCCTGCCAGCTGTGTATGGGTGTTTCATAGTTTATCAGGATCCTGCCAGGTGTGTATGGGGTTTTCTCAGTGCATAAGGATCCTGCCAGGTGTGTATGGGGTTTTTCACAGTGGATCATGATCCTGCCAGGTGTGTATGGGGTTTTCACAGTTTATCAGGATCCTGCCAGGTCTGTATGGGGGTATCATAGTTTATCAGCAAACTGCCAGGTGTGTATGAAGGTTTCATAGTTTATCAGGATCCCGCCAGGTGAGTATGGGGTTTTCACAGTGTATCAGGATCCTGAAAGGTTTCTATGGGGGTTTCATAGTTTATCAGGATTCTGCCAGGTGTGTATGGGGGTTTCATAGTTTATCAGGTTCTTGCCAGTTGTGTATGGGGTTTTCACAGTGTATCAGGATCCTGCCAGGTGTGTATGGGGTTTTCACAGTGGATCAGGATCCTGCCAGGTGTGTATGGGATTTTCACAGTGTATCAGGATCCTGCCAGGTATGTATGGGGTTTCATAGTTTATCAGGATCCTGCCAGGTGTGTATGGGGGTTTCATAGTGTATCAGGATCCTGCCAGGTGTGTATGGGGTTTTCACAGAGTATCAGGATACTGCCAGGTGTGTATGGGGTTTTCACAGTGGATCAGGATCCTGCCAGGTGTGTATGGGGTTTTCACAGTGTATCAGGATCATGCCAGGTGTGTATGGTGTTTTCACAGTGTATCAGGATCATGCCAGGTGTGTATGGGGTTTTCACAGTGGATCAGGATCCTGCCAGGTGTGTATGGGTGTTTCACAGTGTATCAGGGTCCTGCCAGGTGAGTATGGGGTTTTCACATTGTATCAGGGTCCTGCAAGGACTGTATGGGGGTTTCACAGTTTATCAGGATCCTGCCAGGTGTGTATGGGGTTTTCACAGTTTATCTGTATCCTGCCAGGTGTGTATGGGTATTTCACAGTTTATCAGGATCCTGCCAGGTGTCTATGGGTTTTCACAGTTTGTCAGGATCCTGCCATGTGTGCAAGGGGGTTTCACATTTTATCAGATTCCTGCCAGGTGTTTATGGAGTTTTCACAGTTTAGCTGGATCCTGCCAGGTGTGTATGGGGTTTTCACAGTGTATCAGTGTCCTGCCAGGTGTGTACACGGGTTTCATATTTTATCAGGATCCTGCCAGGTGTGTATGGGGTTTTCACAGTGTATCAGGTTTCTGCCAGGTGTGTATGGGGTTTTCACAGTTTATCAGGATCCTGCCAGGTGTGTCTGGGGGTTTCATAGTTTATCAGGATCCTGCCAGGTGTGTATTGGGTTTTCACAGTGTATAAGGATCCTGCCAGGTGTGTATGGGGTTTTAACAGTGTAAAAGGATCCTGCCAGTGTTGCATGGGGTTTTCCCAGTTTATCAGGATCCTGCCAGGTGTGCGTGGGGGTTTCACAGTTTATCAGGATCCTGCCAGGTGTGTATGGGGTTCTCACAGTTTATCAGGATCCTGCCAGGTGTGTCTGGGGTTTTCACTGTTTATCAGGATCCTGCCAGGTGTGTATGGGTGTTTCATAGTTTATCAGGATCCTGCCAGGTGTGTATGGGGTTTTCTCAGTGCATAAGGATCCTGCCAGGTGTGTATGGGGTTTTTCACAGTGGATCATGATCCTGCCAGGTGTGTATGGGGTTTTCACAGTTTATCAGGATCCTGCCAGGTCTGTATGGGGGTATCATAGTTTATCAGCAAACTGCCAGGTGTGTATGAAGGTTTCATAGTTTATCAGGATCCCGCCAGGTGAGTATGGGGTTTTC